>NW_021163020.1:3000000-3535030 GCF_004324835.1 Dendronephthya gigantea
ATATGAACCCAGCTGTCAGTACACGCGATTAAAAATCATTCAACGAAGAAAATCATTCCAAGGTGTTAAGTTACAAATCGAACATGGTCGCGAAAACGCTCCTGTTGGAGCGAAATTATAGCAAACTTTAAACGGATGCTTCTCGTATGCGCGTCTCTCCCACCAGACAGGTCGAAAAACAAAGAACTGCTTTGAAACTTAATAGCAAGTGCACATACGCGCAAAGCGTGGAATGTAAACATTCCACATTGTTCTATAGAGATCAGGGATTAAGGGCTTACGCAAATAAAAAATGTTTCAAAATTTGAATAAACTTGACAGTGCATGGTTTTAGACATGCTCTAAAAATGGAATTCGTAGTTCTATCGTGATGCGTGCTAAATAGAGATAAAATAATGCTAGGTCTTTTAGTTTATGTGTAAAAGCGTTGTTTTTCAGATTAAGAAAGTCAAAGTACCATAATTCAGTATGAGATCTAGGATCTAGCCTTATTTTTAAATATATAATAAAATGTCCAAATTTGTCCACCACCTGCTAACCCCCGTTTAGGTTACTTAAACCCAAAGCATTATATAAATATTAGACTTGGAACGTTTGAAATCACCTTTTGGGTTATTTGGTTTTATGCTTATATATTAAATTGCATAGGAATGCTTGACAGTCGTAATTATCCTGACGATATTTAATTGTTACACTCGGCTAACACACCCACACCAATGGTATTGGCTTTGTAGAGCTACTCGTTGCTGGGAGTGCTAGAGCAGTGATTTGAAAATCATATCTCCGTTTTGTTTGCATGTTCTTGACCTTGCGAAAAAGAGCACGCTTGATTTTGTTTAGTCGTTAACCGGCTAATGAAAAGTACACCTTGAACCTGTTAACCTCATTTGTAATTTCTCCCATGTTACGGCTAGGATTGCAGTATGCCTACTTGTAATACACAACTATAATCATGTGATTTTCGCCAGCCCGGCCGTATTACCCATTCAGCCGAGATGAAGGTGTATTGAATGGTCGTTGAGGTAAGAATGTGTCACCTAGGAACGCAGAGAGGTTTTGAACATCCGCAGAGTGGATTGTTATTCAAATTATGAAAACCATTTGATCTTTTGTCGGATAACTTCATAGAATGCAATTGGTGTGTTTACCATCTTGACTGTTACATACATGAAGTATTCGAAAATTACTTATAGTGACCGACAGGACAGCTCTCAATTCATTGTTTTGCCATCAAAATCAAGATTCCAACAACTGATAAATAATGATTTCGTTCAGATATGATATTGCAAACCGCTGGCTGATTATTACTGCGCCGAGGCACGAGTAAAGCTAGTATAGTAGAACCGAGTCACGTGGCCAGAGATCTCATGTAAATGATCTAAAGACGTAACCTCAACCTTAAGGATTAGCAATATTGAGTTGCAGAAAAACTTGGCAGGCTCGGATGAATTTGAACGTGCTGGCCTGATATTTTTTTGTTGTGTTTTTCAGTTGACATTTGTATTGCTAGACCCTATGTTATGTAATTTATATAGTTTTGGGACTTATTTCTAGAATAGCCGACAGACAAAGTCTTAATGATTTTAACCTGTTTGGTGCAATATCATTGCTATGAAATCTTCAATCGACGAGCATTTCTATACGAGTTAAATCTGTCAATAATTTTCGCAAGCATGAACAGTGAATTGTTTTTGCTTGTTGTTGGGCTTATTCTCTATACGAGGAATTGGCGACAATGAGCCATTTAAGAAGCATTTAAATTGCAATTAGAAGCAATTGCTTCAATGTGGCAAGAATTAATGAGCCATTCCAAAGGTCTGTCTCGGGCTAAGCTTTTTACGTATACATGATGAACACAGTCAGTTAAAATATTTTGGTGTTATTTGTACTGGAAATTTGCAATTCGCCATTTTTTGCTTTACGCATGCATTTGTTGAAACGGTTGTTTAAACTCGTTGTAAAGTCAACATTTGCAAATCGAAATAGCCCAGAAAATTCCCTCAGTATTGTGTTAGTAGTTTAGTATAAAACACAATAGGTTAATTACTGGAACATCGCGTTTAATTTTTTTGCGATATTTCATTCTTCCACGGTTGTGCACGGAAAATAGCTGACCGGGAAATTCCATATTCTCCACCCAAACTGGTTAAATTCTAAAGAAGTATAATATGAAAGATAATATAAGATACCTCTGTCTTTCCTTTCTCTCTTCGTTCGTTAAAGATTGCAAATGCTGCACGTAAGATTTCGTATCTTCAAGACTACTGCTTGACTCATCCAGTTGATTTTGTAGCTGCAGATTAGTCTGAAGAATAAATACGTACAACCGATCAATTAAGACCCGGTCTTATTTGTAGTGTAAAGCTACAGAGTAACTATATTTATGAGTTACAAAATGCAGTAATTTTTTTGACGGAGTAATGAACCTCACCTCCTGCAGACGACTGTTCTCCTCTCTCACGTCTGAATCGACTTGATTTAAATGTTGAATTTTTTTCTCAAGCTGGAAAAACAGAGTGTGCATCAAAATCGGACAAGATTTAAACGAGGAGAAAAACAAATGTGGAGCGAAATGAATGATTGGTGAATGTCAGCATGCGTCAACTTTACCTCTCGTTGTTGGCTTAACAGTTGTTGCAATTCCCTCTCTTTCAACGCCATTTCATTGTGATATTCTTCGCGAATTTCTTTCTCTTTTTTCTCGTGCTGGGAAAATATATGAAATAGACCGATATATTAGCATAGATAGGTTCGGTATTTTTTTTTAGAACTGGTGATTCCCGTTGTCCGTGCATGGGTGCGCTTCTTTAATCGCACTATACCGTTTCAAAGAGTTCCCATGCATACACTCTGAAAGAAAGCTATATCACTACATTCCTGCATACCTGGCCTTTCATGCATGCAGACTTCACTTACATGTGAACTGATATCTTCTCGTTCAACTTTTAATTGTTTGTCCATTCTGTCGTATAATCTCTGAATTTCCATTTCATGGGCCTCCACCTGCCTGCAAGCATACAGGATACTGTGTTAAGAAGATCTCAAATGTAAATTTACTGCATGGGTCGCCAATAGTTGGCTCTCTCGTTCAAAGTTATCTACCAGACTACCTACCCTTTTAAAGCTTGTTCGACGTTCAATGCTTGTGTTTGTGATCTCTTGATTTCATGGGAAACTTTGGTTAAAAACTCTGTCAGTTTTTCAAAACCAACCACCTCGTTGGAGGACAGCGCTTTCCAGAGGTCAAGAAGCTGTCCCTTCGACAATACTCTAAAAAGCACGGTTTTTAAAACATATATCATTTAATATAACATTTATAGTACGCGCGTGCTGATTGGTCAAGAATTGGTCTATAACTGTATAGAAACACGGAGCTTTTCCCGCCGAACTTGACAAGCGAAGTAATGTAATGAGAATTTGTAATTGAATCGAATTATAATATTTTGTACAAAATCTTTTATTGAGTTATATACTGGAAATAACGTAGAAAAACTTGCCCAACGGGCTCGTTTTCCCACTGACTATTTCTCGTCCTTCCAAACTCCCACAAGTGTTTCTATAACTGTATAGAAACACGGAAAATGGTTTCTATTTCTTAAGTGTTAAATGCATGGTGTTGCATGAACATGGGTCTGCTTCGTGTAGTTGAAAGGGATTTTATTTACCACGAAGAAACCATGCATGAGCAATAAACATATATGCATGTAATGAAGGCCATGAATTGAACGCGTGCTTTAAAGTAACTAAAAACAATAATTTTTCACCCTAACTGAGATATCCAAGTGATCATGAATATGGCAGCACGGATTATATGATTATATTTTAATGCTTTCCTGCGGTGCATTTTTATAAACCTAATAATTTGAACATGAGGCAAGTTACATGCAGTATGACAAGTGACAGTCTATATGTTGCAAAACCGTAAACCATTTGGTTTCATTTGTTAAGATATATACGACCCTGCTAATCAGATCACTGCATGTTCAGTAAAGGTCCTAGAAGATGAAATCGATTACGAATTCTGAATTCACAACTAACTGCGGGAGAACTGTTTGACTAGAAAAACAATTTAGCCTGACAACGCTAAAAGGATATGATGGATATCCAGCTACGTTGCTAAACAATCCTTCAATTCTATTTCAACTGAGTTTAAAATCTAAATAATTGATCAGCAAGATCATGCCAAGGTGCGCATGCTCAAGATCGAGTCGGTGGAACTATAAATACAACCATTGTTTTTCTGCTCAATATTTATTGGCTTTTAACTTTTATTGAGGGTTTTTAAAACTTGAACATGCAATTGAAGCGATTGGTTTTCAGCGAATTTTTGTCTTAATTTTTTGAGAAATGTACAAAATATCGCAATTTGATTGATTCGGAAATTCTCAAAAAAATTATACAAATCAAATAAAAAACTTTGGGTAAGCCACGAAAATTAAAAAAACGAATTATAGGGCACGTCCTTGTAATAAATCTATAGGCGAAATTGCAACGGCACGCTTTCACCTGTTATGAATATATTACATAACTACCGTAAATATGATAAAAATTTTTCAAACACATACAATACCAAACATGCAATAAAAATATTTGAAACTTGATACATCTAAAGGTTCCGGGAATATGCTGGTCAACATCGGGGTTTTTGACATGCTCATTTACCAAGCATGCACAGATATAGACAGAATTTAAATTCACTTTGCTTTTCGCTTGAGCAAATATTGAAATAGTCTGTTAAAATAACGATAACACATCTATTCACCGTCAGTTTTACTGCGAAGATTAGACTACTAAAAGAATTGCGGCGCTCATTAGATGTTAAATTGAACTTCACTTCCAGAACAGCGCTGTAGAGCCGCTCTGAATCTCAGTTTTAATAAACAGTCGTAGCAATAAACTGTTATTAATTCAAACCGTGTGTTTACTTAAACTTCTACAATAAAATTTGAATATTTATTATTGGTTTAAGAAGGTGTTTTTTTCTCTCTTGCAAAACTGTCTGGGCATGCAGAAATGATCGGGATTAACGTTTGATAATTCGATTTCTAAGAATTGTGTATGTCTGTCGTGGACAGTTTTAAAAATGAAAGATCATGATAGCCGGACCAAATCCAAGATCCAAGTCATCGTGTATTATGTTTTGCAATTATGTTTTGCTAAACTGCATTTATTAAAATCAAATGAGCCCCGCGGAAAAGGTTTCCCAAATTATACTTTGTTTCTTTATCAAATTATCTATTTCCCCTTTTCCATATAGGCGTAAAGACGTCTTGAGCAACAAAATATATGCGATTCGAAACTAAGACATAGGTCGAGACTGTGCAAACATGTCTCAATTGTCATTCGTCTTGTTTTGAACCGTATATACGTTGACATTGTATTCTCAAGATGTCTACTCCATTCGGAATTTACTCTTCACTGAGTCTTTTTAAATTATCAGCTGATAAAGGTTTCACCTCTTCTCCGGCATAGAAGTTAACACTCGCGAGATGTGCATCTATTTCTGCGCTGCATAGCTTGCTTGGCCCTTGGCCTTATATAGTCTCGCTTACAAGGGCCATAAGGTAGAACTATTTTCCGATGACTGGTGGTGGAATATTGGCTTTTAACAGCTCGTTTTTTATGCACTAAATTTAAAGGACCGACAATGAAGAAAAATAATTCGAAAGAAATTATTCGTAAAAACGTTTCCTAACAGGAATAATTTCGTGCTGAATAAATTCAGGGGTAAATGTATATATGTACCCTCGCTGCAAAAACGTGTGGAATATGAAAAAGCCTGTTAGAAACTACTGCATCGCGTTTACTACTAAATTCTAAGGCTAAGTCGTCTGGTCTAGATCTGACAGATACGGGACGCATGCATGCATCACTTCATGTTAAACATTTTACGTTTCAACCATCTTACAATGAATCTGTATCGAGGTATACAATTAATTTACGTCACCATACCGACTGAGGGCCATAATAACAATAAACGGGAATCGCCTTGTGGTTTCACCTACCCTGATAACAAGTCATCCCCGACCTTATCGGCAATTTTCTCGAATATCGCATCTTCTGACAGAGCAGGAGAATTACACCCCGAGTCGTTGTGGCTCTCGTAAATCCTCTCAACCGGAGTGTGGGGTAAATCTGCTTCAGGTACAAGTGGTTCATTTGATTCCTGACCATCTTCAAGAAATTTCCCGAACCCCGCAACGAACTCTTCTAGTGTCAAACAACCATTCCCATCGATGTCCAAGCTGTGAAATAGGTCCCCCAATTGCTCTTCGCTTAGCTGAAATTCGCCGGCTAATCTTTCCAAATCGGTCTTCACAATGTAACCTTTTCTTTCACGATCACAAAGATCGAACAATTGATGCCCTTGCGAGTAATCCAAGTTGTTAAAGTTCGTATCGGAGTCATGTGCTCCTAGAAACAAGTCGAAACCAGAGATAAACTCGGCCAAGGTTAGGTGATTATTGTTGTCCTTGTCAAGTTTACTAAACGTCAACGCTATTTGATCTTGGGTGAGCGGTAAGCCAAGCTCTTCTGTGACCAGACTCAGGTCTTCCTGTGTGATATATCCTTTATTTTGATGGTCGCATATTCGAAACAATTCCGTAGCTCTTGTAGCTAATGTCTCTTCGAAACTATCCTCGGCTGACATGTTCGAACGATTCTATTCGATTCCAATTACACCCTGTTTCGCTCGAGAGTGTCGCAAATTTACCTACTACGAATACGTCGTCTACAATAACTCGACACCATTCACAAATCTCAATCCATAAAAATATTATACTCGCCTGCTCATTTCGCATCTATTATAGTTGCTGAACGTTTCACATCCTGTATAAATGAATAATATACTCGCTCTATACTCGCTCAACCATAACCGGCACACACTATTTATGTCCCATCAAAGATGTCTTGCAAGCCTTGTTTTTGAGTTGCGAGTGTTTTCGCACGCTATTTACCTTCTTCAATATTAAAATTTACAAACGCATAGATGAGCTGAAATCGTGTTAACCAGGCAACCGCCATTGTTCAAAGGTCAGACGGGGGTGTTAGGGATAAATTCTGCATGCTGTCATCATCATGCGACCAAGCAGTCAACAAAAATTTTGAAAACTTGAAACATGGATAAATTTGTGACTCGTAAATTTGAACCTATATTTCTTTTATATTACGCACGCTGCTTGTGCTGCCGCGCTTATTCTTAACTGCAAAAGCCAGTGTCATGGAGACGCGTATTTCTGATCTCTCGACACAGGTCAAAACAAGACGATCTAAAAAAAGGTTATGGCGTCTACACAGGCTAATCTGGGATGGCTCCATCTGGTCACCCAAGCCGATCAAGGTAATCTCTCTCAAGGTAAACTCTACCGAAGGTGACCTATAAGCGACTTGCCATAGTAAGGCGAGGTAAATTTCACCTCTGATGTGACAGAGGTTAACGGATTTGACTGATTAGAATTTTATATATAGCCTGGCTAAAATTTATATCCGAGGTATTCCTGAACTTTGTGACTGTCCTATTTATGCTATACAATATACACCAACAGAAGATCACCCATAACTGGACCTCTAGAAAGGGGAACAACTCGAACTCGGAACAGATAAAATATCACAATATTGACAATGAGTTTTTAATGAATTTGTTATTCATGTTAGAAATAATTTCAGTTTACTTTGTTTAAACAGTTCCACAAGGAGTGGATTAAATATTCGATCAATATTGTCAAACAAAACTTTCCATTGGCTCATTTCATCTTCTTTGTTTGACCGTTTGAAAGATTCTTTGTACTTTTAGTGTCGACGTTACTTCCTTATAGGGTGTTTAATAATAATGGTTCAGTGGCAAATGAGGCCGGCACATACAGCCGATTCAATCTTGTTCGAATTCTCGATTAACGTCTTTGCAAGCGTTTTTCTTCCCTATATCATATAAAAACCGTATATGTTACATCTCTATAACAATAAAATTTTTCCCTCTAGTATTTAACGTCGGATGCAAAGCTGAAGATTTCCCCCCGTCATATTTCAGTAATCCGGTACCTCTGCCACCCCTTGCAATTCCCAAAAGCCTATTTCCACCTCGCCGTCCATCTTGTTTCGTTTTGCAGACGATTTCAGTCTTTAGTTTGATGCATATAGCCCATAATTTTGGTCTCGGTGGCAAGTCAAACGTTTTTTAAGACAAAGTGATTAATTTTCGAGTTTGAAAAACGTTCTACGCAAAGCATGTTTATTCTCTGTTTATGGTATTGACACAAAATGTTAAACATAATCTATTTAGCACGACAAAGGTCCTATAAAGCAATCTGTTCCTACAGAATTCACAGCACTAAAATCTAAATACTTGAGTTCATTTTTTATCATTTTTTCGATCAAAGAGCTGTATCATACATGGTCATAGATAACTCGGCGACCGATTGGTTTTCCTTGGGACAACGAAATCTTCACTTTACCTGAAGCAGTTGTTCGTTTATTGCACACAAGTCTCGTACAAGCCCAGTTGGACGTGTTCCCCCAACGAGGGCTTCGTTTGTGCGGCACAGCTAGCTAATTCCTAGGCCTACCTTGGAAACAAACCCGTCGAATCAGTTGTTTGTTTTAACACTATTTAACCACCTGTTAGGTTCAACACGTATGTTAAATTGATGTTTAATTTTTTGTTTACAAGAACCGTATCTACGCCTTAAAATACACAGACCGTGGCTCCGAACTTCCACCAAATTATCGCCTCAATTACGACGAGTCGAGCGCCGTTTGAAGACGTCGACACACAATATGTCCTTCGCAAAAGCAGTGTTGTATGAAAAAGCGGATATGCACGACGAATTTGCAGCTGAGATGCGAACAATTGTGCAGGAAAGCGACGGAGAACCCGACAAAACCGAGCAGAAAATGTTATCCAACGCCTATAAAAACGTCGTTGGTAAAATGCGAGCATCCTGGAGAGCCGTTGTAGCCATTGAGGAAAAATTAGGACAGGATGACCCAAGGAAAAACTTGACAGCCAAATATTTAGCTCATATCGTTCAGGAACTGACGACAAAATGCAAGGAACTTTTAGCACTGCTCGAAGACGATCTTATTCCGAAATTAACAAAGCCTGAAGCGAAGGTTTTCTTCCTTAAAATGAAAGGAGACCACTTACGTTATCTTGTCGAAGTCGCAAACGAAGAGGAAGATGAAAATTTAACCGAGCTTAAGAGCAAATCCAAAGCAGCCTATAAAGAATCCGAACGGCTCGCCGAAGAGCACTTGAGTCCAACTCACCCGTTCCGTCTTGGGCTTGCCCTAAACTTTTCCGTCTTTCACTACGAAGTCGAGAATTCTCAGGAGAGTGCGTACGAGATGGCTAAGAAAGCCTTCGACAACGCGATACCGTTGCTTGATCAGCTCAACGAAGATGAAGCCGATGATGTAACAACTATCATGCAATTGCTTCGTGATAATTTGACTTTCTGGAGCGAGGAGATTTAACCTGCGACTAATAAACTTTGCTAAATGGTGATAACAAACGAAATTTTTGTGCACATAAAAATGTCCCATACCGTAGGGGTTTAGAATGGGAATAATAAGTGTTTTCCGTTTAAACAAGCATGGTATTATACTTTATTGACATTTTGAAGTTACAATAAAAAAGGATCCTTGCCATTTTTGTTCTGCATGTCCTCAGGTATTGATGTCAGTAGAATGATATACTAATTGAAAGAATTTTTATAATTGATACTTCTGATGGGACGACTTACTCACGAGATTAGCTAACAGCCTAACATTACAAACAGTTCCAATACAGAGGACATGTGAAATAGCGTGTCGTTCATGCAGCCAGTATTTCCAAAGATCGTGGAGTGTGGTAGCTGGCTTGGCATTAGCTCCATCAATAACATTCCCACTGTAATTTACCGACTGAACAGTCGTACTCGTATAGAAGCGAACGCCCGCGAGCGGGTGTCAAGCCGAAAAACGTCCCACGGTCCCTGTTCTCTCCAGTCGTGTTTTATATATAATTTATTTTGTAATTTGAATATGCATATATTAATAATAGATGTAGTCAAAGGTCCGATTGACATGAATAATTCCTGTGAGAACTAAGAATGTTATGGCATTGACTGAAAAGTGTCTCAGTCGGTTGTGTTCGGCTGCACGTAAAGACATTAGTGTAACGTAGACATGATCGATTGGCGATTTCATTGCTGTTTTTACGCAAAGGGATGCCAATCGACAGCAAGAGTGCCACTAAACAAATATATTCGAAATGCTTCCTTGGGGAACGTGTGTAAAAAATGCCAGTAAGAGTGATAATGAAAAGGACACAGTTTTCAAGATCTATATATGATTTTTAAAACTTTTTTGGGAAGGTGTAGGAGATTAGGTGCCACGTAAGTCTGTAATCCATGTAAGGGTGGGGTGAAGGTTCTGGCATTGTTTGATTTTGATCCTGCCGGTATTGAACTAAATCCAGTACCGCAATAAATAAGTATGATATGAAGAAACTTCAACTTCTAACCTTAGGGTGTTCATGGGGGTATTTACCATGCTGTTCCAGCCGTCGATGGGATCTCTTTCTTTCTCGCGCTGCACGTCTTTTGAAAAGCTTTGGGTAGGAGCTATGTTGAATTCTGGGGACAGCGCTCCTGGACGTTCAACTACCGTGATTTTTCTGTGTATTTGTACATGGAGCTTTTATTTCTACTGCACATTATTATTATTACATTAAAAAATGTTCTTCTTGGTAAGATTTTACAACTTTTGCATAAATTGCGACCTCGCAACCGCGCGTGTATCTCCACGTGTGCGTCAGTATCACGCGAGTGCTGCAGCTGGCGCGGCCATTTTGAAGGTTGGCAAAGTTTCATGTAAACGGTTATTTATTTATTGCGTCGACTCTAGGCTAAGAATTTCAACGAATATTACGATGTAATCAGCCGATCGCTTTACAGGAAGAAGGAAGGGGACTACACCGACGTTACTTTAAAAAAGTAGAGCGTTTTGGCGTATATTTTAAAAAAATTCCGGCTAAATTGAAGGTCTATTTATGAAGCGCCGGTCGAAGGCTATTAAGCCTTTCGTGGTTTCTAAGCTAAATATATGGAAATAACCAAATTGGGCCAAATATATTGCTGCGGAGAAGAAACTATATTAAAAGGAGTTTCCGATTTTGTTAAAGACTGCTTGGAAAATGTCCGGGGACGCGGATACGTCCGTTCAAGTTGCTTTAAGGTACTGTACAACACAATAATTTATGACTGTGTTTTTCGCTTATGAAAAAAAAAATTATATTTGCAAATTGGTTTAGTGGCGGTTTCTATGGACTGTCTCGTTGTTAAAAGAGTCTAAAGGCGAATCCAGCTATTCAAAAGAATTGATATTAAAGTCGAGCAGTTTAAATGCATGAATATATCACAACGTTAAAGCTCCCGTATTTAATTTTCGACATCTTTCGCGAGCTACATAATTTATTGTTTACGTTGTATAATGTTTTACGTTTAAACCCCCTTAAATTCATAAATCATGTATTGCATCGTAATGGCTAAAAATATTGCTTCTTTTTGTCTTTATATTGTAGGATTCGTCCACAAAGTGCGTCTGAAAAGATTGAAATGTGTCGAGTTTGCACGAATGTCACACCGGACCATCCGCAAGTTATTTTGGGCAAAGACAAAGCTTTCACCTACGACTTAGTCTTCGATATCACGTCCAAACAATTTGAAGTTTATCGAGATTGCATAGAGGGCCTTATCGAGGGGTAAAAACGCATAATTTTATCACGTTTTATTGTTTTATCTCTAAAAACATAGCCTTAAATTAAATATTTGCCCTGCAGCGCGAGTGAATTGTTTACATTGGGGGGATTTAAATTTTAAATGTAGCAAATTTACGTGTGGCTAAAATTTTCCAAATATATTGAATGTTTAGGTGTTTTGAAGGGTATAACGCCACAGTTTTGGCTTATGGACAGGTGAGGCTTCGTTTCTAGGTCTCGATATTTTCTTGAAGCAAGTATAATAAAATATTTACCTTGGGGTTGTGAATTGAACGGTCATTAAAATTTGCATATATGGGCATACTTAGTAATAACTACGTTAGTCAGTCCCAATATAGTAGTGTTTACTAGAAAGTGTTATTATTCTTTCATGTCACAGTTGTCACTTGATCTAGCATTTACATCTGTGATTGGAATTTAGTTACAGAAATTTGCTGATAGCAATTTCACCTGCTTGAAATGTGAACTGTGTCTGAAGTTTTTTCTGAAAATTTTGATCTTCAGTGCGAAGGTCTAAAGCAGTCTTCACAAAGCTCTCCCTCTCATAATATCACTAATCCAATGAGGAATAGCCTCATTCAGACTGCCCTTGTCAGACCTGTGGGTGGGATAATATGGACCAAATTTAGTATTGGCAAAGTAGGCTCAAGTTTTTTCTTGTCGTACACTTGACAAATAAGGGATTGCAATGAATGATTGCCAAGGGGGAAAGTCTAGTCTTTGTAATGGTATCCTGTACAAATAGATTGGTTAATTTGATTTGTTTCATCAAATCAATCTTTTAGACTGGTGCAGGGAAGACATACACAATGGGCACTGGGTTTGATGTTAACATCAGTAAAGACGAAGAAGGAATCATCCCGAGAGCCGTAAGTCACTTGTTTGATGGTATTGAGAAAAGAAAACTGGCAGCGAAAGAAAATGGTGAACCTCCTCCTGACTTCAAAGTTAATGTCCAATTTATGGAGGTAGGTACTATGCCTCACCACAATGCAAGAACTGATATGTTTGTTCATGATCCCCCTTTGGAATTGATGAAATAACCCCCTGTACTAAATTTGTTTCTGCCTTTCACACCCTACCTGCACACACCCTCACATCCGAACCTTCATGCAATGTCACCTTCCTCTCTTTCATTCCCATTCATGCTAACCTGTAGTACAGAACTCACCCTCTTAACCCCAAGACCTCCATTACTCTCGTGCGCTTCACCCTTGCATCCTTATTATCCCATTTATTAACTGTTTACACTTCACCTGTGCACTCTTCCTCCACCTATTTGTCCTGTTTGAAGTCCCTCATGACTAAAATTTTACCCTTCAACCTTTTTTAGCTTTACAATGAAGAATTGATTGATCTTTTTGACAGTGAAAGCAGAGTAAGTATTTTAGAGTAAATTCCCAGCTAAACCAAATCACTTGTAAAAATCAAATGCCAGTAAACGTGCCAGTGCCAAACATATAACTACGGAGATTTCATTGCCGGCATGGATTAATTTAGATCGTTCAAAATTCTACCAAAAACTGCCGAAACCTGACACAGGTATCTGTTTTCATCAGGGTTCAGGAAAACATATAAAGATTCACGAGGACACGAATGGTGGAATTTATACTGTCGGCGTCACAATGAAACAAGTCAATTCCGCTAAAGAGGTGCGTGATAAAACAATTCTAAGCCCTAACTGTAAAATTTGATTTCCACTTTCATTCATCCCTTGGAACACGTAGCATGATGTCTAAACCAGATGTGACCCGATTCGATCACAAGTCGAGAGAGAAATCCGTCCGCTTACTTCAGCTCTGACAGCGAGTAACTCCAATTAACACTTGAATCATTTGGAACCTGTTGTTAGAAAGGAAGTTAACGCTATAAGCTCTATGAACTGTTTTAAAAGACTGACCTATATGAGACGGTTGAACAGTCTCACAGGGAAAACCCTGTCTTCGTTGGCAGAGATTTGACTCACTGTTGTATGAATTATTAATTTCGTTGCAGACTTTGAACAACTTACAGCAGGGTGCGTTGTCTAGGACAACAGCCAGCACAAACATGAATGCCCAGTCATCAAGATCTCATGCAATTTTTACACTCCACATAACGCAACAACGTGTTGTGAAGGTGAGAAAGAGTGCAGCGTTGACCTTGTGTTTTTTAACTTCTATCAGGCTCTGACTATGCTAAACTGAAGCTAATCAAGACTGCTATTCGGTAAATTTCTCTACTTAAGAAATGCTTTTTTTCGCTTCAGCTCAACAACGACGAAACGGTATCCAACGGTGTCCAAGGTAAAGGTTTCGAGTACGAAATGCTGACAGCAAAGTTTAACTTCGTCGATCTGGCTGGATCCGAGCGACTGAAGAGAACTGGGGCAACAGGTGACCGAGCAAAGGAAGGAATATCAATTAACTGCGGTCTGGTAAGACACGCCTAATAATCCTATTTTATACGGAGAGTGTTTTTTGAGCAAGTTAAAACGATAGTTAGGCTCAAATCAGAAAGTTCCAACCAAGCCTTGGCAATGGGCTACAAAAATAAAAGTTTTTTTTATCTTCTTAGTTGGCATTAGGGAACGTGATTAGTGCATTAGGAGACAAGGCAAAACGTGGCACTCATGTACCTTATCGTGACTCGAAGCTCACAAGATTGCTGCAAGATTCTCTAGGAGGAAACAGGCAAGTAGTAACCTTGGAAATAGTTTGGATTTCCGATTACAATCTTGCCTCTGTACTGTGTGGAAAGAGTGATGCAGTATACAGTAACACTAGGCTTCCTTGGGTACCTACCCCCAAGCTAGAATGAGGTGAATTTGATGAATTGATGGATCTTTCTTCTTCTTCCAGTCGTACGCTGATGATCGCTTGTGTGAGTCCGTCGGATCGGGACTTCATGGAAACATTGAACACGCTCAAATACGCAAACAGAGCCAGAAACATTAAGAACAAGGTCTGTGAGAAATCTGCCTTTTGATGGCTGTCGACAATGGTATTAGCGTTCTTAATCTTCACCGTTTTGCTCGACGTGGGAAGGGATATATCCAAAGTTGCTCCATTCTCAACACTTTAAGTTAAATACAAACTCAAGATACAAGCTAAACAAAGCTAAATGGACGCTCGAAAACGACCTTACAATTTATCTTTTAATATCTCGCTACAGGTTGTCGTAAATCAAGACAAGGCAAGCAAACAGATCGCCACTTTGCGAGCGGAAATCCAAGCTTTGACAATGCAGTTGAACGAATTCAAACAGGTATAAAAATCTGGGGTTTTCGGCTCGTTTGCATAAAAGGGTGTTGCACAAGTGTTGACCAGTACTGAACAATACAACGTGTTTTTTCAGGGTAAGCGTGTTGCTGGGGAGGGCGAGGCTCACATGAGTGATATGTACCATGAAAACACTATGTTACAGGCTGAGAATGACAAGTAAGCGATCTTGCATGGTGTTAATGCATGCTTCTTATAGAAGTTCACTAGAAAGACGTACGCAATTTTATGCAATATATGAGAGACATTTGTTGAAAATTTTCGCCTTGTAGACTGCGTATGCGTATCAAGGCTTTGAATCTTACAGTGGATGGCCAGAAAAAGCGAATCACAGAGTACATGGCAAACAAAAGTATTGCCATGTTGAATGGAGGTATTGTCAAATATTTGAGAGGATATAATGTGCATCTAAGGTTAAGAGACGTTCTCAAAATTCAATAATGCGTGTTTTCTAAAAACTGTTAATACGAGAAAAGATTCAGGCCTCTTTACTGTCTGTCAATGACTGAGGTACTATTGTTTCTAACTTTATAGAACTGAAAGGCGGTGTCGAGGAATTGATTTCTGGCTATATTGAGGAAATCGAAGAATTAAGGTACGATATGCATATGAAATATGATTAAGCTACTTAAGAACGAGGACAGACCATCGAATACAACAATATTAGGAAGGCGTATTTGGCCTGTGTTCGCAAACCCATCTCAAACTCGCAATTTCCAAATCAGAATAAAATTATAAAGTTACGTTGTACTGAAACCTTCAAGGTTAGACGTGCAGTATTGTTGCAATGTTAGCTTATCTTTCCTATGTTTTTCACGACAGGAGTCGGCTACTAGAGAGCGAAGCGATGGCCTCGGCCGTAGCACGTCGATCAGTTACGACACCATCTCGTATGGGGCGAGCAAGTATCGATGCACCTGCCGAATCTATCCTAGAGATTGCAAAACAAGACCTCAATTCGCAGATGAAGAAAGCTAAGGTGGGGTACAAGTATGGTTTTCGCCACAACAATTCTGATTATTCTTATACCTACAATCTTAACCTCCAGAGTTCGTTTTCGCTCCGCGAGAACAATTCCGCGTGTGATACACGCAACACGCGTGGGCAGCGTATGAGCTACACGCAGAACACGCCCCGCCAAGAACGTCTTGTGGGTAACAGGCGCGCGATGCATCCCGCGCGTGATAAGCTTAGGTCCGCGAACAAGGTCTCGAAAGGTCCCGCGCCGAGGTGTCACGGGAAGGGATTGAAGCACGAAAGCTTGCTCACCAGAGGGATAAATAAGGTGAAGAAGAAGCTTTTTGGGTTGAAAGTTGTTCCAAGGAGATTAACGGCCAAACAGAGTCCAGTCAAAAAATGTCTCAATGCCTATGGATTTGGTACTCGTACACAGTCTTCAACAAAGTTGGATCAAATGAACATGGCTACCACCTCGCGCCCAAGAGCCCGAGATACTAATTCAAAGATCCCAATTCCGGTCAGCGGTTTTTCAAGACGCAGACATTTTCGACGTTTTTTGATGGATAATATCGGGAGTACAAGCTCGTCAATGACAGATTGTGGGAAACGTGATATGATGAGGAGTAATGTTGGTTTCTATAATAATCGACGTTCTCGTAATTCAGATGTTTACGAGGACAGGATGTACTTTAATTTGCCCCCACAAGAAGCTAGTAAAACTGGTTTGATCCCAAAGAACACCCGGGGTAGGGACTCTCGTCGTAAATTCTCAGATCGCGGCGAAGCAACGACTTCCAATGCTAAGAGCCAAACAAAACACTCAGGAACATTATCAGATGAAACTAGTTCTGGCGTAGAGACGAAGTTTGCGTCGAGGCCAGGTCAAACCCGGAAACAGCACAATGTTCGATCTAATTTGATTGGTTTAGATCCGAGGATCTCACGGGAATTAAGACTGATTGATTCTCCAATGAGCTCGCGTGGATCATGGGAAGGGTATGAATGTGATGATGACGTGACGTCGGAATATAATTGGCCTTTGTCGGCACATAATCGGCAACATTCGGGATATTTTCGACAAGTGTCCGAAAAAGAAAGGCCTGTGTCAGAGAATGTTCAGCTATATTCCGAGCAAGTTCGACCGAATTCGAAAAATCGTCGTCCATTGTCGGAAGACCTTCTTCGTCCACTGTCAGGAAATCTTCGCCCGCTGTCAGAATATCGGCCACCATTATCGGCAAACCTTCGGCCAATGTCTTTGGAACTCGACGAAAAAGTTCTGAGTCTACCGGAGCGACGCAACCGGCTAGAGAAAGACTTGGACGCATTGATGCAATCAATGGAAAAAGTGCTAGGGAGCCCTATGTCGCCATGCCGTGAGTCTAACTCTTCGATTGGTGCAGGCGAGGTGTCACGTGAGGAACCGGATGGTATCCTGGGAGTTTTTGGCAGACCTGTGTTTGAGGCTGTTATTTAGATGAAACCAACTAGACCAGGGCATACGCCCTGACTAGACCAAGGGATTATACACCCGCTATTGTAGATGACAAGGCTGGCAGCTTTCTAATAGGCCGTAGTTCCCAGTTATTAGGCAAATTATTGATTGTTGTCTCAAAAAATCGTAGAAAGGAAACCTAAGAAATGCCTGCCTAGAGGTTATCTGATAACTGATAGAAAGTATTTGTTATTAGAGTACTCACAATTACATAATTTTTAGTTGGTAAATCAATGTAGACAAGAAACTTGATTTTTATTAGAGACATAAGATGTGTCGTGAATATTTTATATTAAGTATAGAAAGGTTTAAATGAAATACAACAATATCTGTTAATAAGAGAGCACCATATGTGTTAAAATAAACTAAATTCTAACTCTATGTTCATGCCATAATTCCTGTCTTTTTACTGCAGCACCAACTAGTTCACATTACTTTAGAAATTCTAGCACTCTTATTTCCACACACAATTATTTCCAACGTCGTTTGCACATGGGTGCAAAAAACACGCCAGAGGAAAATATATTAATCCCCGACACATGTTAATGCTCAGTGGACATATTGATATATTGATGTGTATATTGATTGAGTTACCAGAAGACCACTTCTGCAAGAATTTTGTCTCTAATCGTACTCAGAGATACCCGAGGTGGAGGAACAAGATAAAACTAAAGCTAACTTTACATACAGTGTCCAGAAACAAAAGAATGCAGTCAAAATTCAACCACGTACCTTTTGCAAAAAAAAACGCGTACCCTTCGTTATTTCTGAGATAACCATCCATTTATCGCTTTACGAGTTACATTTCCACCAATATACAGTTGTGTCTGCATGAATACGGGTTTTTTACATACCGTCATGTGTGAAAAAGGTGTTGCCATTTTTAACATGGACGAAAGAACCTTGTAGGATACTTCATGTATTAGCTTTAATAAAGAAAATACTTCTCAGGATATTCGTGTAGGTTTTATCCTGGAGGCGTCCTTGAATTCCATCTTCACTGAGCGACCGTAATATTATATCTTTGTTACTAAAGTCACGCCATGCAGAAACCTACTTCCGCAGACAGCAAAGAAAAGGCTGTTACCGAATTTGGATTGGTTTGTTAAATTGAAAAAGTTGCCATGAACCTAACAATATTGTGTGGAATGCATTCCAAGCAGAAGAATGGCGGAAATCGTGGTTGTGAATGGGATGGTCTTCATGGATTGTTGAAGTAAAAACCAAAAGTGATCAAGACTTATAAAAACACGAGTGTCTGCATTTTACATGCTTGTTGAACGTCGACTATAAACGAGTCTATTAAACCAGCGTATTTATCCCCCCTTTCCCATTTTAAAACAGAACACAGCAGCAAAGATACACTTTATTAAAAAATTAGGAGCTTTCCCATTCTGCTTCGCCAATATCTTCGGAATACCTGTATCTCATTGCGACTTTAGTGACAAGCATCGTTTTCGACAAGCATCCCGCCTTCCCTGAAATGCAAAGTTGTGGTTAGTTCAAATCTTAATTTCATCAAAAGCTAATAAATAGGTCGAATGTTTTTTTAGGAATTGCAAAGTATGGTTGTCGAGGATAAAAAGCCTGAAGTACTGGATCTAGGCAGCGACGGTGAGAAGGAGAGTGGGGATGAGAGTCAATCTGAAGAGGAGGAAGAAGTAAGAACATATAATTATATAATAATTTACAAAACATCCCACCTCTCTGAAGAACAAAGTTTTATCAAGGCAAAATGACAAAGTCAATCCAATTATGCGTGGATCCTGTGGTACAACATGTACTGTAGACTACAACATATACTATACACTGAGATGACAGCATTCTTTGTTATAAATTATGCGCGGCAGATGTAACGTGAAATTTTAATTGAACGAGCTACTGTCATTGCAATTACTATATAATGATATGGATCCGTACTGTCGCTTATGTATATCGCAGATTAACTTTTAATCAGACAGCCTTTGAAGGATGTTAATTGCGACGCCAGAATAATATTGATTTGAGCCCCAAGAGAACTATATCTTTTTTTACTTAATGGCTCCGTGATCTTTTTTTTAGAAGTCTAACTGATAACGGCTATCTTTCATTGCTCCGGTTTAAAAACGAGAAGAAAATTTTTACAAACACAGGTTTATATTTCTTTTGCAATGCCACTCATTATAGGTTTTCGCTAAATGTACATTAAGAATCCTTACCTCGTTGATCCAGATTTTCGTGGAGAGAAAGTCTGAACTGATATCTTGAACGGGGGAGCTTTCAAGTGTAGGAAACTGTCTTCAAAATTGCTTGATAGATGATGATATGAACATACAGATATGAACCTTCAAAATACAAAGAAAACTCAGACCTTTAAACAAATATCCTTCGTCTGGTTAGCGAAGGAAAACTAATTTACAAATTGCAAAGACGAAGGGTCTTGAATTTTCCGCGAGAGTTTACATCACATCAAGTCATTTCGAAACCTACAGTATAGCTACATATGTGTTTATATTGAATATTGCTGAATAGCAATATAAGTTCAAAACCGTTCCCCATGCAATAAGGCCCTAATAAGGATTGTAAAATCGTTACCACGGTTTTCAGTCAAACTGCTTGAAAATTTACAATGAAGTAATGAATTATTTTCTACCTAGTCAGTTAGTGATTGACTAGAACATTGAAGCAAAAAGCAAAGCAACGAACCTTCAGTCTTTTAATGAACAAGTCACATCACTTCGGGGCAACATTACGTCGATATAATCTTTTATCCAAATTTTTCTTCTGAATTTTATTGATGAAATAAGGCTTTTAATGAAGACGCCTGAAATCTTTGCTTATGTTTTTGAGGCTCTCAAGTATCGATAACAACGGCTGTCAAACCCCAAGTTTGAAAGAAGTAAAATCAATGCGATGATATTTTTTTGATCTGTCATATTCCGTCGAGCAATGCAACATTTCTTTCCATTTCCACGTTCCCGATACTCCGTGATATCAAACAGGTCCTCTCTCAAAGGACAGGGCAAACTGGCTTTCCCGAAAGCCGCAGTACTCAGAATTTGTGAAAAAACAAAACTTTTGTCGGCTAAGCAATTTTGGAGCCGCCTTTCTTAGACACAGCAGCTGTCTGTTTAAGGCAAGAAAATTTCGTCAAGCATTAATTATTCAACGCAATTTTCGCGGCTCCCTGTGCATTATTTATCATCGAATATTCTTAAGACTAATTTACCCGTTTCAAAATTGATGAGGTTTATAATGAAATGGCAAAACTACGTCGCTGTGTGTTTTTTTCATCCCGTGGGAAATTATTTTTGCGAAATTATTTATGAACTCATTGACATATTCCTCCACAATCGATTCCCCCCCCCGCTTCTTACACGCAGAGTCTTTTCTGTTTTGGGGGGGGGACAATCTCCTTCATCCACCGAGGAATTTTAGTAAAAAAGTTTACTTGCAAATAAAACTGGATGCTGTCCTAGTTAGATGACCAATGAATGGCGTTAACTGAGTTGCTTGGGAGAGAGTTTTCATGCTCCATTGCTATAAATTAAATGAATCTCAAAAAGGTTGTAAAAGTAGCCCCCTGTTTGATTTTTTGCCCTCTGTCAATTTGGTGGTCCTTATCAGGTCAAAACCCAGTATACTCTAATGATCAAACTTTGCGTTTAGAATGAAGAAGAAAATGAAAAAATAGGAAGTTCATCAAACGAAAGTGAGGATGGAGATGAAGAAGCTGAACGGGATGAAAGAGAAGAAAATAAAGGTATCACGAGCGCTGCACGTGTGAAACATATTGCGAGCAGCATGTTTTCATAGGAGAAGTTAGTACACTTAAGCCCTTGCCAATATGATCATACTTGAATATGTAGACCCTTCCTAAGGCTAAGGTTTAATTTACTCTATACAAAAAGACCATTTTTGAAAGCTAAAGATCAAGCTCGATGATTGATCCAATCTAAAAGTTGACATTTCCACCGTTGTGACCATCTGTGAACATCTCAGCTCATTAAAAGCAAAAGGAAAACACATTCTAACTCGGTTTTCAGCAACAATGTTTATTGCATTATTAAGATACGGAAATACTGCGGGAAGACTTAGCCGGGCTATCGACAGAAATCAGCATCAAGCAACAGCTTATTGAGGAGCTTGAGAACAGCCAGAAGCGACTCAACAACATGAAACTTCATTATGAGGAAAAACTGAGCTTGCTCGAGCGGAAAATCAAGGAGACTGAGACAGAGCGCGACCGGGTACTGGAAACTATACACGAGCACGACAAGGAAGCGGCGCAGCAGAGTCAGAAAGTGAAATCAGAGTATGAGAAAAAGATTAACGATTTTAAAGATGAACTGAAGAAATTACAGTCTGCGAAGAGAGAACACAACAGACTTATGAGAACTAAGGTGAGCAACTGGGACTTGGGTCTATGCGAGGGCAGTTAGTGTTTTCACTTTGATTATCAAAGGTATTAGGTAACTAGGGAGTATGTATCCCTGGGCGCTAGTAAAAATAGTTTTAGTCATGACGAGGCAATCTGATCAGAATAATAAATACAGTTGTTTCGGATATACTGGATCAATATATGACGACGCTTACCACAATTTTGGTAGCAGTCACACCATGAATAAAATTTAGTTGTTTTTTTCATGCAGTAGCAAAGTCAAAAACAGTGAAGCGACATGAAATGGCCTTCAGCTTTAGAAACGTTTGCAGCTGATATGGCAATCCATAATAAACGGAGAATTATCGTTCCTTAAGTTTGTAATTCCTCCGTATCTAGACTCAAAACGAGATGCAGCTAAAAGGACTCACTCGAGATCTGGACGAACTAAAGAAGACTAAAGTGAAACTTATGCGTCAGATGAAGGAAGAAATAGCAAAAAACAAGCAACGCGAAGCTGAACGAGACAGACAGATCTCTCAGCTCAAGAAAGAAAACAGAAAACGTGAAATCCAATTTAAGAACATGGAATCAGAGAAGCGACAGAAAGAGCTCGTATTGAAGCGAAAACAAGCGGAGGTTTTGTTTATTTCATGTTGCATTATTTCAAGCTACATGCTGGGGCTTGGCTAAGCTAGTGCTTGGTGAAATCGCTTAACTAACTGAACAATTCCATATTTTAGGTGAAGCAACTTCGTCAGCAGCAAAAACCAATCTCTGGAAAACTTGGTAAACAACGAAAATTGAATCCTGTCCCTGCCGTACCAGACCTTTCCCTCTCGTCAACGGCCAGCATGGTCGTGTCGGGCACAGGAGTTGAGGTGCAACCAGTGGAAAGATCAGAGCGCGCTAACGGTCTCGCGCGAAACGTGCGTGGTTTGAATAATTCCAAGACCACGCGAGTGATCGGTAAAGTTGCACTCAGCCCTCGTAAAAGGCTTTCCTCGTCTCAAGTTAAAAAGACGTGGGAGACCATCGAGAAACAGGTTTGTGGCAGTGATTTCTGAACTGAGGACAAAGCAGAAAACGCAAGCATATTTAGTCAATTAAATTGGACAGCGTTACCAATTAGAAATTGTTCTTCATACTGGGTTCCAATACTCGTTACTCGTATCTTAGATTGAACGTATCGTTGCCCATAATCAAACGGTGTGTACAATGGAGTCAGATATGGATCGCTGGATAAAAGACCGAGATATGTTGAGCAAGAAGATTGAAAACTGTAATAAAAAACTGGAAGAGGCGAAGTCCGGCAATGTAAGTTCTTATAAAACTCTTTTTCCAGTCAAAATAGAAAGCTATATTACCCATCTAGGTCCTAGCTTGCCCCTATATTACCTTATATTATCCGTCCGTGCCCCTAGGACGACAACACAACGCGAGATTTAAATGAACAGTTGGACGCTTTCAAAGCTCATCTGGACTATGTTCAAGACAACATCACCGAGGCACAGACTGAGATTGCAGATCTTGAGGTGAGCTTGCCACTGCGATTAGCACGTTTTCCCTTTGCAAATCTGTAGGCTGTAGCATTGCTGTTCTGTCCTTTAACAGGATGGAGGAGAAACCACGGAGATTACAGAAGTAATAACAAGTTGTTCAACACATGAAGCAAGACTACTGATGGAACATTTCTTAAATAAAACCATTCAATTGGTAAAACATTGCTTATATTTAATGGCTTTGCCAGTTCAAAACTGTATTCCTAAAAGCTACAATAATTTCCTCTCGATTTTTTACCAACTTATTTGTACAAGTGTGGGTAATGCAACTAAACGTCCCTTTGGTCTGTTTGGAAACAATTCTCAAATTCAATTGAGGTGAAATTCTATTTAGGTAATTCTATGAAAACCCCTTTTCCTATTTCTAAGGCGTGGCGCTACTAAAAATAATATTAATTTCTCTGATTTCTTTAGAGCAAAGAGACTGTTTCAAAAGATGCAACCGTGAAGGAATTGGAAACTAAATTAGAGGCATTACGTCAGCATAGTGAGTTGCAACAGGACCTGGTCATGAACCTGTTGCGACATCCTGGCAAAGATGATCCATCCATACCCAACAAAAACCCAAAAGATCCCGAGGAGGCGGTGAATGGGGTACCAGAGTTGAGGAATGGAATAACTGACGATATTGTTCCCTTTATGGTAATAGTTGAATCTCACAGGGTGTAGTTTGTGATGAAGATCGTGATTCATCATCTAGTTTCGTTAAGACTTATGATACGGTCAACATACCAACCTTCTTTTCTTTCTCTTTCTTAACATTCCACGTTTACTTTACAGAGCAAATCTGAATTTATGGCTCTCATAAAAGATGACGTTCAGCTAAACACGTAAGTTTGTTCTGATGCATTATTTGAAGAGACCAGTGCATGGAACAACACGGGCGTCTTGAATGGATATTGTTCATGGATATTGTGTATTTTCTAGAACTAAAGGTAGCCAAACTGCAGTGAAGGAAAAGGTAACGATATGTTCACATTTTAAGATTTACTCTTCAAATGCGGTGATATAAAATGCCAAAAAAATAATTTACTCCTTTCTTAGGCGCGTCGTCGTAGTTCAACTCAAAAGGAATTACTCTATCCAGCACGTCTTGAGAAACGCGAATCTACCCTTTCGTCCATTCCTGATGTACCTGAAGAACCCACATTACCACCAACCAACAAAGAGGCAACGCTTAACGACCCTATCGACACAACCGACCTCAAACAAAAATTGTTACAACTGGAACGCGCTCGTAAAGCTATGGAGAAAATTGATAGCACACAATTGCCCCCACCTCCAGCTAAGGTGCCGGTTCCCATCGCGAACATTCCCCTAGATAGAGATAGACCACAGTCCGTGGCTGGGTCGACGTCTAATTCATTCGTACGTGGTTCGTTCAAATCAAAATCGGCGCGAAATTTTGCTCGTCCCAAGGCTCCGCTTTCAAGCTCCGTCAATGTGACGTCATCCGCCGAGTCGCGATCGCAGCCTACTTCGCCGACGCCACAACGAAAGTCTCTTGAGGAGAAAGGGAAGCTGGGAAATGGACAGTAAGTGTTGTTGTGCAAGTTTCAAACCAACTGGACTATGTATATATATATAGTTCAGTTGTTTAGAGTGCTGTACTGGGGTCTCAAGGGCTCGGATTCGATCCTACGAGAAGAATTACAGTGGTTGTTCTTTCCCAGCTCAGTTAGGCCTAGAAATTGCATTGTAAAGTTTTGTTTTCCATCAACGAGAATCATCAGTTTTGAGATTACTTGATTTGGTGAAAGCTCATTCGAACTTTCATATCCACATATACTAGCCATCATTTGTAGGGTTACGAAGTGATACATCGCTTCATCCTCAGATAGCTTTAAGGTTGATCAGAGATTATAGCTAGTGAGACCCACCTGAAGAATGCTAAACATTAAATAAATTAAATTTAAACCATAAAAAGTAAATCATAAAAGTAGCTTGAATTCAACTAACTTTAAATCACATTCTATTTTAAAATGTTAAAAGATTGCAAAGATTAACTCGTTCACCACCATCCAGGCGTGGGTCGAGGTGAGATAAAATATATATATCGAACTTACGTTCTCATAAATAATCCAGTAAAAAACGTTTATCATTAAATTTTTTATTAAATTAAACCTTATACTAGAGCCTGAGACCAAAACTAAAAATAATTCATAACAGTTTAAATGCCAAATTTTAAACAGTATCTAAAGTATTTAAACGGAATAACAGGGATTACACTTGGAATACTAGTAACTAGTGACACCAGCCATTAATGATTCGGCGAACGGAGTATCTCATGAATATAGTATAGAAACCTCTTCTCTCCCTCATGCCATCCAGATTTCTCGTTACTTAGGCTTCCATCAGCACGTTCCGTAAAGGGAGTTTACACATTAAAGTGTGCTTGCTATAAAGGCCCATTTGCACTATGCGATTTGTCGTATACGATTCTTATCCTGGCGTATGTGAACGTGTGAACACACGTACAAACGTGACACTTTAAATTCCACCCTGGACAATATGAATGAAGATTGTGGCGTAGGCCCTCTTTTGCATTCGTCAGAATGATAATTGCATACAACTTATCGTGTAGTCTAAATACGCCTTAACGTTCTCTACGGTGTATTGTAGAAACGATGCTGATGATGTGTTCTCAAGACTTACCAGTACCTTGACTCAAGAATCCAATCCAAATGCGTACGTTTAATTCACGAATATGGTGGCAGATGTTCATTCTACCAGAATGCGATCATCTTTAACTTTTTCTCAAATATTGAGCAGAGATCATCATTAAATCGACCCGTTTCTCCTTCAAAGTTACCATAAGCTGTATACTAACTGCATGTACTTATGCTGGACGGTCTATCAGTTTTAAACTGTAGCTATACTCACCTGGTCCAATAAGGTTTAATCCCCAAGTGTTGAAACAGCAGGAAACTGAACAAACAGATTAGAACCCTGCTGCTCAGAAAATTTATCTCGAAGCACCCTTCAGACATTGACTCTGGTGTTCTCATTTTTAGAGGTCGTATGCTGCCCGTTAAGCCTCCTACAGGCAGACCTGGTTCCTTGGTCTGTGTCTACGCATCAACGGGGCATAACAGTGCTGTATTGTCATTGTGCGTTAGTGAGACGACAATGTTTACTGGCTCGAAAGGTTAGTCTCTGCATGCTTTTAAAATATCTCTGCCAACAGTCGAGCTTGTAATTTCATCATTCTCAAACCCAGATCGTACAGTGAAAATTTGGGATCTTAATACTGGAGAGGAGACGATGTCTTTGGGGCAACATAAACGTGATGTTACGTCGCTGAAATATTGCATTGAAACCAAGCGTCTGTTCAGTGTATCACAGAATATTATCAAGGTGAGTCTTATAAACACCACTCTATCTATATATCTTGTCGATTAGCTGGTTCGATTAAGTCTGCTCTCTATACGTCAGTTCTACAACACTGTCTTAGGATATCATGTAACTGGAGGTAATTTCGGTCTTAATATATAATTTCATCTTGGAAACTTTTTGTTTGAAATGTGATTTGTACACGAGGGAAAATTTACGTTCTTAACTGTATTTGAAGGAATCAAACATTGATAGAGAAGACAAAAGACAAGTTTTCCTATCTTTTCAGATATGGGACATTCGTTCTCCCCCATCGAAATGCATCAAAAGCATCACATCCGGTGGTGTAACCAGTGATTCTGCCATCAACGATCTCACTGTCAATCATCCAGGAACACATGTCTTTGCAGCGACCGGAAACACTGTGAAAATTTGGGACTTGAACAAGTACGCATCTCAATCTGTGCATATGTGGGATTCTTTGTTGTTAACTGTGCTGGACTTCACGCTTTACAGAAAATAATTTTAACGTCATCTCTCATTTTCTTCAACTTGCAATGAAATGAAGCACCTTTTCAATGGATTTTTTGTGTTTCTTTGTAGTTATCAAATGATAGGGAAACTAGGTGGACATGCTGGTCATGTCATGGCACTTCTACTGTTAGGAAATCAAGAACCTTATTTGATGCTAACTGGCTCTAGGGATCATTACATCAAGGTATTGATGAGATAACCGTGGTTGATTTGGGTGAACGATGGATAGTGATTTTAGTCTTTATTGTATTCATTATTAGTTGCTTTCTGATAATTATTAATTTTTTGGTTTTTAAAGCTTTTTGAATTAACTGGCTCACTTTCAGGAATTCAGGTAAGAATATGTTTTTCTATCAGCGCAAATATTCTAGTCCAAGAGAATTTTTCGAACAATGACTGGTAAAATAGTGTAAGTAAATAACAGGTTTGAATTCTATTAAATGTATAGAAGACATTTAGTCCTCGTCCGAAAAGTCCATTTAAAAAGCTGACGAGAAAATCCGATCTTTTAAAGGTATTTAAATTGTAGTATGTTTAAACCTAAGTTCAACTAATCATAAATATGCCATGATTAAAGTAACTAATCATAGGTAACAAATATATAACCATATAGTAACTAACTAACCATTGTCAATAAACCACATGTAACAATGTATAACCATATAGTAACTAACTAACCACAAGTAACAATGCATATAGTGGCTGGATAAAGTACAGCAAGTATTTTGATGCAGACACCTCAAGCAATATAGTATTAATTAACCATTTCATTTAGACTCCAATACAGACCTTTGAGCCCCCACATTATGATGGGGTCCAGTCTCTTGCGCTCAACGGCAATAATTTATTCAGCGGGTCTCGTGACAATACTATAAAGAAGTGGAACTTTTCGACGCAACAAGTTCAACAGGTTTGTAAGCAACGTCATTTTGCTGAGTGGAGTTTTACTTTCGTTAATGAACACCAGAGATCAAATTTGTCAACGACTCTTCCAGAACTTGATATCCGCGCACAAAGACTGGGTCTGCTCGTTGGATTTTCTACGCTCCCACAATGTTCTGGTCAGTGGTTGCCGTGGAGGAGTTTTAAAACTCTGGGAGCCGGAGACCTGCCAAGAAATTGGTGAGTTTGAAGCATGGTTTGAAGCTGTCGGGAAACGATGTTTTCTTTGCATTCGTGAATGTGACCAAATTTGTAGACCAATCTTCAAGAAAGTGTCTGGGAAACAATGTTTCCTGGGTCCACCTACAAAAGAACATGGTTTAGGAAACTATGTTTCTGATTTGCCCATACTTCATAAACATGCATAACGACAAACTAGGTAATGATATTTCCTAGTGGTTTTGGTAACCAGAAGAAATATACCCAGGAAACAATATTCCTGATCCACCGTCTTTTTGAAGAGTATGGCTTTGTAAGCAGTGTTTCTACCTAATATAAATCATCAAAATTTTCTCTAAGGTGAAATCAAAGCTCATCGACATCCCATTAACGCAATTGCCACCAATTCATCGTTCGTATTCACCGCATCAAGGTAAACTTGATTGGAGTTGGAACTTGTTTCTAGCTTTGTTGAACATACTAAATATATCTGTTCCAAAAACAGTGTCTCCCATAACTCCAGTGTATCTCCTTCTTGATCAAGTGTGAGCAGGGGCTACCCCTTTGAGTGGATAGTGGATAGCTCTATCATTTCTGAATTTTCCCAATACGGGTTCAGTAATGGCCGTTCCCACTCTCTTATTAATTTACACGTATAAGGGAGGAACCATGAACAGAATGATATACTTGGCTCAGTGTGTTTTAAATTGCTTCTTACCTCCTAAGGGTACTTCCTTTCTTCTATAGCGATCGCCTTATTCGTGTATGGAAATCTACGGAAATACTTGACGAACAGCTAAGTCAAATCAGCCAAAATCGTAGTTAGCATTGCTAGCAAGAGCGGTATAATTCTGAAACTCTATAATTTAATATTTATCATGCATGCAATATATTTTTCTACTGAGTTTATATTCAATTTTTGTACATCGCCATCATTTTTCCCATCGTGTATATATAGCATGTAGAATTCTATTCGTGAATGTAGAAAGAACAAAATTATTAAGATAAATTGATATTTGTATTATTTATATTGGATAAATATTTGTATGTATAAAATTGAGAAATGAAAAAGATTATTTAGATACAAGTTTACATGTGGTTGCTTCATTTTGTAATAATATAGAACCTATAAATTTGTGGAAAAAACAACGATTTTCAAATGCGATAACATTGCGATTGAGAAGTAAGAACAAGAAACCTACCTTGCTGTCTTCGCTTGCAAAAATTAACGTTTGTGATTTACTATCGTAAACAAGTTCATATATACTAAGTGAATTAGCTTGTAGCCGTAGGTACACCACGTAAGTATTTAATACTTCAAATAAGTATTTAATACCTTTATTTAAGTATTTAATACTTACGTGGTGTACCTACAAGCTAATTTACTTATAATTTGATGTCACCATGCAAAGCTACAAGAATGTTACTAAGTTCATATAGTGTTTGTTTTAAAAAAACGATTGCGAACACATTATGTACGACTTCAAAAACTTGTTTTTACTGAGAATCATCAAAATATTACATCTAAAAAAACTTACAAAATCTACTCAAATGTGCGAACTTTGAATTATTAAATATCCTTACTTACATGATCAATGTTTCAAACTTTCTAACTAACATGAGAATAAACTTAACGTTTATACCTAAACATAAAAGCATAAAAAAGTGCAAGATATTATTTTAGAATGGGTTTATATGCTTCATAAAAACACAGAATAGTAAACTTTCTAAACTTTCTTTCAAATGTTCAAGGCAAGTCAACCACTGGCTTCCATCTCAATGAGCTTGTTAACACCATCAATAACAAACTGAACCAGCTGTACTTCAGAATAACCTAATCTGTATTTGTTTGATACATCGTAAATCGCTCCAGATGAGTCAGAATGCTCTCCATACAGACCTCGCACTTGCAAATGATTGGCGTTCGCCCATTCTTTTAACCCATCTTCACCCATCTTGGCTTGGAGCTTCGTCAGCTGGATAAGGACCCCACCCCTCAGCCCCGTACCCAAATTGGTGGGGCAACAGGTTATCATACCCAGGTGGTCGGTTTTCTGGAAACTACGGCCGTCAATTTCTTTCACGAGAGCTTCGATTGTGTTCACAGCTTTGACCAAAGTTGTAAAGACCGAACGTGCGTCGCCACCTTAAAACGGAGGTCAGTCATTGTCAGTTTTGGATTTGATCCAATCGCTACTCTACTTTAACTGATCTAAAAATTGGCTGGATAATGCATTCCATTGAGGCTGAAATGAATCACGTTCAAATTTGCCCGGAAATTATTACCCAATGCGCATTGTATTCTCTATCTTCACTAACACATTTAGTCTATTATCGTTGCTTCATACCCTGCTGCATAGAAATGACTCGAATATGATCACCCTCGTTCAACCAGACGGCAAAGGTACGGTTCTCGTTGAGGTAAATGCCACGCCCATGGGGCCACCAGCGATGGTACCCGCTGTCAGCCTGCATCTTGTCGTTACCCTTAAATAGCAAATGCTCTCTGACCAACTGCTGGCGCTCTTCTTCAGTGATCTTGGCCAAGGAATAGTAACGACCTTTCAAGTCCCCTTCCAGTTTGTCGAAGACCTTGAGCATCAGCGCTTCAACCGCCAGCTTCTCATCTTTGGTGTTCTGCCCTAAACAGACCGGAGTTGAAGCATTGTCAATAAAGCCATAGTTTGGCGATCGACTCGGATAAAATTTGTTCACGATTAAAGCAATTGAGACAAATGCATCACAAGTAATCGCCTCGTCAAATCAGGCAACCGCGTTTGCAGTTGGATTACTGATAAGCAATATTGCAAAATGGCTTTTTCACGGTGGATATTTCTTCAAATCATATCTTAGCTCATTAGACGCTTTTGAAGTCTGCTGAGTTTCCAAACTGTGACTCTTGACTATGGGGGTGAGAAGTTCGCATTACTTTCTCATCCGGTAATAATTGAATAGACAATTTCCGTTGTCCTCGTTTCTGTTGTTACATCTCTCAAAAGTAGAATTGCTTTGCAAGTTGCAAGAAAAATTGCACCGTGTAACAGGGGCTTAAACTGACTTTACTTCACCACATTACTAACCTGGCGCCAAGTTAAATCCGGTGATGTTTCTTGCCACTCTGATTCTTGTTGAAATGATCTTCCCAGGCTCCTTAATATTGCCTTTCAAGTGCTCCACGTTCATATCTGTCACGTGCTTGTCAGTCGGTTTGAAACCACGATGGTATTCCTCAATGACTGGGTCAAAAAACTCCCCAAACACTGCATAGGAATCTGTGTCCCTGAAAAACATGTTTTAAATCTTTACTAGTGGCGCTAATTGAACACTAACATATGTTCTTCATTCTTCACTACCAGTGCAAAGATCTCGCTAAAATCATCACGTACCCGGCATGGCAACCCATCAGAGACTTTGGTTTATTCCGGACTCCAGTATTCACGGCTCTAGCAATGGTGAATCCAGTGCTGGACTTCTTATCTTTCAGTCTTTCGAAGACATCTTTGGTGAGGTATTTCGCCATAATCGATTTGGCGCCGCTCAAGTCTGGGTATTTATTCTGGGCCAAGTCGGGATCCAATTCGACATTGTCTTGCTCGGCAAGGTTAATGTCATCACCTAGTTTCATCGAAGTGTCTTGCACGATTTTGGAGTCCTAGAAATGAGGAAGATACGGACGTGTTTACCCTCCACCCCCCACTGAGCATTCAAGCATTCACGACTGTGTTTCTTTAAGCTATGCGACTGTGGTGTATCTACTTTAATCCATGCTCATACTATGATATACCGTTGTATATACACAGTTGTGTTGGAAAGTCAAGTATATAATTTATATGCTGTACCAAGTAACTTGAAGTCATTTAAACACACGCGGCAGGGTGTATGACGGACATGTTGACCAGCAATTTAGCTTCGGCCTACGCAAATTCCTTGAATTTAAACCGCTCAGTGAAGGTTTTAATTGATGCACATACGAAAGTGGTATCTATTTTTTATGTTTATAGAGGCTTAACATTGAACACTGCCTATACGCAAGCTGTTATGACACGAAATTCCCTGATGTCGAAATTCCCTGATGTTACTATATTGTAGCATTGAAATGATCAAAACTTCTGCTTATCAATCTTTAATGTTTCCTAACAGCCATTCTAAGAACAAACACGTTTCTCTTTCAACTCCGTTCAAGGTTATTCCGGTTAAGCTTTAAAATATTAATCGACCAGAGACGTTCATGCACATTTGCCCTTTGAACTTTTTCAGAAGATCAAAAAAATCGCAATCCACCCTCCTCATTGTTTCACGTTAACGAAATCTGTCGCAAAAACTTTTAAAAGTAAAAAGCCCACAATTAACAGAATATTTAAGAAAGGGAAGGTTTCTTCTCTTTTAGGCTTTTAATTAGGGTAACGTTCTGCGTTTGACCGGAAAAGCCGTAGTAATTACTAATGTTTTTATATGACTTACCTTGTTTGCCGCCATGATGGATTCAAGGTTTTCACGACTTTCTGTTGCTAAAAAAACTCTGTAAATTAAGCTAAAATAGAAATTTATGAAACGGTTATGTTTGAAGTTCTTTGTCTCGTGATAAAAGCATTTGACATATCCACTTGTGGTTGCCCATGGCTCAATAAATTAAACAGCGAAAAGTTATCCAAATTTGCATTGCGCGATCAGTTTATTGATCAGTTTATTGACAAGTCTACTGGCAAGAGCGTGCATGGACCTCGAAACTTCTCGAATTTTGCGATGTTTGCAAACAATTTTTCGTGTTTGCTAATAGGGAAAGTCTTTCAATTACGTACCTTGAAAAATATCTTACAAAATGGTTAATGAAATTGAGAGTGTCTTTGCAATGTTGATACAACGACTTAACGCTCGTGGTTTCTGAATTAAAAATTAATAATCTCAAGAACATGCATATGGTTTTCAGTCTTTTAATAACGGGGGGTAAACAAACGACAAAGGTTGAGATACCCGGTTAAAATGTGATTCTCAGTGTGAGCGAATGGTGATTACACTTTAGGCCTGTTTCAAATGCTGTGTCAGTTTCTTATGTGGCAGGCTAAAGGTCTGTTCACACGATCCAATTTTGTTGGAACCAATTCACCTCTGATGGATGCTTTATAGTCTGTTGTCTTGTAATGATTATGTATACGAGCAGCAAAACTACTGAGGCCAATGCAGTACTGCAGCTAATGCTTTATCAATAAACGACTGTATTTCATACGTCAGAAGTAAATTGGATCCAACAAAATTGGATCGTGTGAACATACCTTAAGACCAAGCGTATTACCATCAGTTGGATGACGAAGAATCGCAACTGCTAATCTTATAGTATTGTTTAAATGTCTTCGGTCCACGGTGTGAATTGCTTTGAATCCCTAAATCAGAAAACGGTGCTTTTTATATATATCTTTATTAAGTGAGGTACCTCTTAAATTTCATAAATATATAGCTGTATCAACGTAGTCCCCGTTGGATGAAACTTCAACCGATCTTAAATGACTACCACAGTACCATAGTCCTCCTTTGTGTGAAGAATGCATGCATTATGTTCTTCTGTGATCTCCCAAAATCTGGAATCTTTACAAAAAGAGATAGCCTACGTTGCTATAAAGCTTGTATGATTTGAAAACAAACTGAAACTCCATTGACGAATTACGATGTTAAAATACGGTAACTCCGGTGTATCCAGCGTTTCCCTTTTATTAAAAACAGTTGTTTCAAACTTTACATTTTTAAATCAGTATATAGATCAAAATATTTTGACATATTATGGCTAATATTATACGTAACTCATATCTTTTAATTATTTTCTATATATCTTCTCATATCTTTTGATCCTTCTTCTCTCTTTCGGCATGCGCAATGTGCAATAACAATCTCATCACGAGACTGAACGGAGAACCTGGGAATGCGTTTTCAAATCAGTGCCGCTCTCATCACTCAACTATATACAGAGAAGCCAGAGAGGACAAGCGTAGATTTTCCCCTCACAGTGCTGAAGGAGATCCATCGTTCTCCTATAATAAACCACCCAAATAAAAATCCATTTGATAAAGACGTAAGTGCCACAACAATCCGTAGGATGATTTCGGTGTCTGAGGGTGTTCTTGAAGCTCCTTGTTTTTACTTATGGAATGTAATTCTTTAAATCAAAGAGCATCTTTGCCTCCCTTTCCTTTGCTGGTAAAAGGCAAGGGGAGCAGCCAGGCCCTGCTGGCCCTGTCTGTTATGGCGTAGTTCTACCCAACATCGTTCATTTGTTCCAGCAGAAATGTTTGATGTTTCTCGATTGCGCAGTGTCAGAAACTTAAACAATTAAACTATTAAATGGGTCCAAAGTTTGAAATAAAGTAAGTACTTCACTACTTCTACATAATCGCTTTCTGGGCACTCTTGAAGTAACCTGAATGTCAGAATTAAGGCCTGGCCTTCAGATTACTCCTGTGGTACAGCTTCGTATTAAAATAGAAGTGCTGTATTAGAAAGTACAAATTATACATTCGGAAAATATTCCTTAGAATTTCATAAAAAATAATTATCAAACTTCGAAATATACTTATGTAACTAAACTAATACTGACAGATATGCTGAAAGACGATTGCGTTGCCATGGCAGCGCGGCATATTACATACAACAAAAAGTAATATATTCAAAATGGCGTTAATAACAAAGCGTGTAGAATTACATTTAGTACATAGACAAAAGGATACTAATCCTTCTTAAACCGATCGAATAGTATGGATGGATTCAAGCCTAGAGGGACGTTTTCCGAATCTAAACCAGACCAAAAGCAAACATGTTTTGTCTTATTATCATGACTGTATGCTGAGAGTTTTTGACAATCATGCCTCGAGGTAATGTAACAAACTACTCTATGGATTCGAACGTACGTATTTTCGTAATGTTCAATCTTGATAAATTATGGTACTGTTGTTTTTGACATAGTAAATTGATGACTCATGCCTTTCTCCTTTCGTTGCAGGAAGTCTGACTATTTGGGTAACGTGCTTCTTTCGACGGCTAAGGTGAGCTGATTGATACAGACTACATAGTATATCTGACTGTGCGTATTTTCGAAAGGAAGTTGTGGCACTCGTTACTACAACTTCCTTGTTACACTACACCAACGAATCCGAGTTGAAATGTTTTTAAGAAGATTGGGGCTGTTGTTTATAAATGTAGTAACCTAACTGGTGGCACTGGCACACAGCACGAAACAAAACCGTTCGCTTTTGTCAAACGCAGCGACGATTATTTGGCTATAATTGATCAGTCTTTAATCGAAAATCTGAGTTTAAGAAAGATACAAATCTGGTTCTTTAGAAACAAAAAATGAGAAAAAACGCAATTGCACACCTTTACTTTTTGCATATTCTAAGGATGTTGCGTGCATGCAATCTGGAAACTATGTCTCGTTTGAAAGTATATGCTATTTTATTTACAATTTCAAAGTCATAATTTTTGTTAATAGAGCGGAGATTCATCAAGGTTATGCAAATCATTAGAAAAAGTTGACTTGAATAAGGTAGAACCGTAGAAACATCATGTGAAATGTATTATTGCTTTACTGACTGACTACAGGTATATCACCACTGACCACTGTATCAAATAAACAACTTCTCCTTCAAGGTTGATTTTAACATAAGGGAAAGAAATACAGAGAACACACCATTAATAGTAGCTGCTGAGAATGGTCATGTTCAGGTATTGGTAGAGTCACCTATTTATAACAATTGACCACCGTCATCATCTGTCTTCGCCCTTTTGTTATCATTAACAACAACACTACCAACTATATGTCACTGCAGCTACCATGATTTAGGTCAACTCACCATTACTCACTAATATATGGCACACCTATTGCCTCCATTATTTTCACCAACTTACCTATTATCATTCATACCATCACTACCATACCAGTATCGTCACATCACCACCATCGGGGATCCACCATCGTTCATTGGTACCCTCATCAAGGTTCCCGTCAAAATGTAATATTTGGTAATATTCTACTAGATCATATCATTGTTGTTATCATGTGGTTCAGATGTCACACTGAAAAATGCTGCTGGTCAGACAGTTCTTGAGGTTGCTCCTGAGAAAATTACAGAATTGATTCTAGGTACAGTTGATTAAATTTTGTAGGTGATAAAAAATCCTTTAGTCTTAGACCTATTGTTGAATATTTTTTATTTTTATTTTTGTAGATTCTGTGAACAGACCAGGTTAGAAATCTGGCAAGAATAAATTTTGTGAATTTATAAAAATAAATTTGTTTTGTTTTAAAGTGCCAATAAAATGTAAATTTTAGGTGCTGGACAACCTCTTCTATGTCAAGCAGCTTGGCAAGGAAATGCAACAGTTGTGAAAAAAATATTGGTACGCAAATTGCCAGGCAACAATCCGCAAGTTGCGCGATTAAAGCACCAGTTTACACTACACTCAATTTATTGGCACGGCACGGCTAAAATAGGTACCCGTGCCCAATTTTACTAGCGCTCAGGCTACCAAAACAAAGGCCGGGCACAGATGAAATGGGCACGGGTACCCATTTTAGCCGTGCCGTGCCAATAAATCGAGTGTAGTGTATTTTGTCCTAATTTGTCCTAATTTGTCGTACTTCACATGTTTTATACGATTCGCGCCGACATATGAAAACCGAATTACAACAAATTACGACGAGTTATGACGAATTATGTTATTTGAAAACCAGACTTGTATAGGGTGCAACCTATAAAAAACAAGGAAGAGTACAGACCGTCCCAGTTCCCATGAGGAGAAGCTGAAGGTGGTAACTGCACCTTTTATTTTTAGTGCCTAAACCCAAACTTGAATGTGAACAACAAGAATTCTGAAGGTTTTACTCCATTATTGCTGGTCACGAGAGACCTTGATTTCTTTGACGGAAGTAGGTGTCCAATTACGTGTAACATTAAAAGAAGAATTACATACTTATCAGTTTGCGAAAAATGACCCATGCAACATATTCTATTTTTTGTATTTTAAGTTAAACTTAAAGTCTTCACTGAAAATTATAATCCAGCTGAAGTTGTTTCTCTGTTGTTGCATCAAAATGCGTAAGTGTAGCCACTGTAGATACGCTATTAGTATAGGACAAAAAAACTTAAGCCCCATTTAAAGTGGTACTGATGAAATTTGGAATTAATCTCAATTTTTTCCGGACCGAACTTAAATTTGAACATTAAAATTTTCATCCGTACCAATTTTCCCCAGTGTAAATTGGGCTTTAGATCCGAGCTGTATTATACGACGAATATCCATCAGGCTATCTAACTTGGGTATTTCATCTTACAGCGATTGTTCGGCGTTAGACAATGAGGGACGGAGTCCCCTACATTTGGCAGCGAGAAATCATGGGAGAAATGCGAGAAATATTATAAGTCTACTTGCGAAAAAAGACTCCCTTGATGTTGGTAAGATGTTGTGCAAGAGTATATGTTTGATTGTGATTCGGCGAATTACATCCAAACTCAGCTGTATTTTCCTTATTTCAACTGTTTCTTATATTTTAGATCAACGTGACACACAAAAGTACTCGGCATTGCATTGCGCCTCCGAAACAGGGGACCCAAACGTGATGATGGCTTTAATTGACAACGGGGCGGATGTGAATGCACGAGCTGACCTTGGGCGAACTCCGCTACATATGACTGTAAGTATTACGCTGTTATCTCGCTGAATTGAACCCCGTTCACATCGCCAATTTTTTCTGTAATTTCCTTCTTTTGACTGATGTTAACAAACGATACACTATAAGTGAAGCAACTATAACTAACTCACTCGCTCACATCAACCAAAAGACGAAAATCCGCCTCCTAAAATCACAGGGAAAACTGCAAGTGTACACTAGCTGTCATGGAAAACTCTACCATTTATATGTTTTTGTTCAAATTTCACACTAGCTACCTTTCAAAACCATACTACATCTCTACTACTGTCGTCTTGGCAACTTGACTCTGGCGTGGACGAGTGAAACATACTCCTTTTCATTCTAGGCATCTCGCGGCGATGAGAAAACCTCCGAATTATTGGTTGAACACGGAGCCAACGTTTTGCTGGTTGATGACCTTGGGTTTACTCCCATCGATGTTGCAAACGGAAACGGCGTCCAATTATTATTGAAAGGTGATTGCATTTGACTGGAAAGGTTTATCGGTATTACTTGGCCGGCTGTCAAACTGCCTACGCAGTATAACGGTTCTCGCATCAAGTATAAACCATTGTCCTTACACCCTGTAGAAGCATGGTCGGAACATTCACAAAATTCTTTAAACCTGCTGAGAGTGAAGTCAGGTAGGAGAGCAATCGTTGCATGTTGTTTGCTTTAAGTAAGAGACATTCTCTAACATAATGTTTGTATTTTAGCGCCGGTTGGAGTGCCCACAAAGTTGGATCATATTGATGCACCAGACATAATTGTACGTTCTTGGTATTATTGATTTCAAGTACGGTGCAATGCTGTACAGTTTAGTGCAGAACGGGACACGTGCAGTTCAGTACAGTACACGTGTAGAACACATGCGGCACAGTATTGTGCAATATGGCACTATAGTGCGGAACAGTAAATATGGTTTAGTACAATACGCATACAGTACAGCATAGTGCAACTGGATGATTAGTTTTGTTTACTTCTTTTAGATTAACGAAGATGATCCTCAGGAAGGTATTAAAAGTATTGGGAATAAAGGTAATGAAGGATGATTGTACCGGTTGTTGGGATAGATGTGGTGGTAACACCGGACTATTATGAAGATAATATCGATAGGCATGCATTTATACAATAGAAATCCGCTTTCTCTGCAGAAGGCCTAAGAAAATTGAGTAATAGAAAATTGTCGAGTCCTCTCCCTTCGAAAGAGCATATTCGCGAACGATCACTAAATTATGGAGCAACGGGAAGGTGATTTAATCTTTTTAGTATTGCAATTACGACTTGAGCTAGAAATAGTATTAATGGAACAAGCGTATTTAAAGACGTTTTTGATCTCTAGAGCTCGTTCCCATTCCTCTGGGCCTTCTTCGCATTCCCGGCTAGATGCAATGAATCACGACGTCCACCGATTATCGTTCGACGGAGGAAGTGCATCTCCTTTACACAAAATAACAAAAGACAGCACCACAAAACGATCATGCAAAAGTCGTAAGTTTTGTAGGCTTTATAAACGGTTTTTCAGGCCAGCAGATGTTGGTCTAATTTCGAATATCTCATTTTACAATTTACCTCGACTTGTCGACACAATAAATGAGGTTTTTTTCACACTGGTAATCGGTTTAAAATGTTTTTTTTACGGTCTAATAAAGATATCCAAAAAATTTTGAACTCCGTGGACTTTTATTTGTCCATAAAATGACAATTGCTTTGAAACAAATGTTTTCTTCGAATTTCAGCACAACCAGATGCCATTCCCCGCGCAACTGCCAAAGTTGCCGTACTGAATATTGACCTCAAGGGACACGAGTAAGTTTTCATATTTGTTCAGCGTCAAGGTGTTTGCATCAGCAGCAGTTGCTTGTGTTCTTTTTCCACTTGACTCATGCTTGCAATGATTTGGTTTTACTTAATATCGTTTTACAAACAATCAGCATTAAATACCCTGAGATTAATCAGTCAGTAAAACTAATGTTGTTACACCACGTTTCATGCAAAGTCAATATCAGTTTAGCTTATAACGTTTTAGTCCGTGCTAACACTAGATAGTATTAAATTTATTTCCAAATTTTGTTTTAGTCTTCAAAAACAGAAGAGTAAGAGTTGCAGTGAGTTGCCATTCCCAAGATATCGTCTTCGAAAATCGGCAAACCCGCAAAACCTGCAAAACCCCCAAAACCTGCAAAACCCCCAAAACCCCCAGGCATTATCTGCGGAGGTAAAACCGCTGAATAACCCTCTTAGCCTACGTGGGCGATCAGTCATGTCCTCGTTTGAAACTTTGCCTGATATTATGTCCGAAAAATCGGTGGATGAAGCAAGCCCAGATAAATGTGAAACAGCCACTTCTTCAGGTTGGCGAATTTTTGTGTTTGATTTATGATTCTTTGGCATTTCTCATATAGCTAGGGCTATGCAGTTAGTTGGCTTAAAAATTAGGTTTTGTTTGCACCAGTGAACTCTATATAAATGGTATTGATAGCAACCTTTATTTTGATTTCCAGACACGTGAGGTAGTTCTTTATTTTGATTTTTCAGAACCTGAATTAGTTAAAACCCCACCACCAGTCTTCAATCCAACCTCCGATGAACTTGCCCCATGGCCAGGCTCTCCAGATAATGATTTCCTGAACAAAACCTTCAATTCGAAAGAGAAGCCGGTATTCTGGTTTCCTGTGGTGCAAAACGATACAAAATCCACTTTGAAGGTTCAGGATTCCGACCTGACTTTCTTCGTAGACCTGAAAGATATTGAAACTCCATTGCGAAAGTGTACAAAATGCCGAGAGGAATTTACATCCGAGGATTTCAGACCCGGTACCTCGGTATGCAATATGTGCCATAGAAAGTCAATTGCAAAAGATACTTTTTGGGTGCCTTTAGATTCCGCTGGACCCAGTAGTACCAAAACTGAAATGCATGACCTTGATGACGGCAATATTCTAACTGGAACGCGATCTTCTAGTCTAGACAATCGTACGGTTTCGATCGACAGAGAGACATTGAGTGTTTTAAGCAATAAGGAGTTGTCTGAAGAAGAGTTGAAGAAATCGCCAAAAGCCAAACAAAATATAAAAGATACAATGTCAGATTCGTCGAAGACTCAGAAAAGACTCGAAGTGGACACTAATGCGACAACACAGCAGGAAACAGCGGAAAACTCGGCGAATGTGATACGAGAACAATGCGACGACTTCGCGAGTGATGATCGCGTAGGTCTCGGAGTCGCGAGTACAAAACGAGAAGAATCCACAGATTGTTCGGGAAAACGCGAACAGCCCGTGTGTGGTGGTGAAGATCGAAGAAAAAGCGCAATATTTCTACGAAATAACCTGCAAAGCGAGGAAACAGAACCAAACGTTGACGGGAACGAAACTTTGATAGAATCTCAAAAGTCTATGAAAGGAGATATATCAAACGAGAGATCTCCTGATGACATGCCAGAAAAGAAACTCCATGCAAGTACTGCTATGTTTGAGTTATGTAAGCAGACGTTAGAATGTTTTTCTGCAGATTTGACTTGCTTAGAGAGCAATAATGTATCATCAGATGCAATCAATCATTTGTATAACCGGTCAAGTGTTGGTAAATGTCCGTTAGTTGATCAATCAACTGGCGAAGAAGGTCAATCAGGAGGAAGAGGTGTGGTGATTTCGCCTGAAGTTGACCGTGTTCAAAAGTTGATATCTAATGACATACAGCAAAATTCTGGCACGTTTGGGGAATTTGTTGATGCCGATGTTACCCCACATCAAGTAGTTATCGTGAATCCCTTCCCGTCCCCTGTACCCCCTAAAGTCCCCATGGTGAATGTCTCTTCGAATTGCAAGTGCGATCGGTATGCCTCGCTCTCCAGGACGTCTGCTTCTGGTGGGAAGAAAAAAGGCCGGGGCAAGAGGTCTGGGTCGAACGGTCAGAAGACTGGGACGAATAGCCAAAATTCTGAGTCGAACATTCAGAAGACCGGAAACAAGTTTAAAAAAGCAGGTCAAAAGGATACAGAAAAAAGCAGCGAAAAAGGAAAGCAAGGCAAGAGAGTCATTTCCGCTAAGAAAAATGCGAAAAAGAAACTTCTGCAAACTCCTGTGAAAGAAATTCCGGTTATTCAGACGGCATTAATAGCCGCCGACACAGATGAAAAAAAGGAATTATTGCCACAAAATACTGACAAGAGCCTCCACTTGGCCGAAACTAATATTCCACTCGCACCAGTCCGTCAAACAACTTTTATCAAAGCAAAGCTTCCCGTTTTGAGTCCAACACCGGAGGCTTCACGATCAGGCAGTTCCGTGCAAGGATCGAGCAACGAAGGCTTTCCGTCATTACCGTCGAACGCCGAGCAAGGAAGCAGTATTCCATTAGTGGAAAAACTGGACAGGATTTCCATAGGTCATGTAGAGGATGAGGTAGATAGGCCGTGGAAGCCCGGAAACGAGGCGAACTTGGTGGAGCCAATGGCGTCTCACACGCCTTCTGTCGATGTTTCACAATCGCAAAAATCAGAAAATAAATTAGAAACTGCAGACAGTCTTGAGGATTTGATACAGATAATTTTAAGCGAGACGGACGAACTGGAGAAAAATCACGCAAGACTTGACGTTGCACGAAAAACGAGCAGTGATGAACACGCGGAGTTGGGCACGGAAACAAATGCCAGCGATAACGTGCAGACTGGAGCGACAGAAAGGGTCTTCCATTCCAAGAATGACATTGACGAATCTAAGAAAAACTTTGTTGAGGCTTGGATATACGGACATTGCAAGTCAAATCCCCACTATCCTTCGGGTCATCCTGATCATGGTGATTCTTCCTCGGGTTTAGTTCGTGCTACGCCGTCGGATGCGAACCCAAGAAATGCATCATACGAATCAAGTGGTTCTACGCCCCTTCCTCCAACAACAACAGATTTCTCTTCTGAAATTTCACGCTCTGTTGACGACAGCATAGAATCCACTTCGGGGAGTGATGGCGATATGGGAAAAAGCAAAGTTGAAGCGGGGTCCGAGAAAATATCCCAGAAACCGGTGGATTCCGATGTTACTGACGTCACTTTCGACCCTGCCGATGATATTACTGGAGCGAAGGAAGACCGAAGGATTTCCAATGCCACCACATCGACGTTTTCCGAGGGAAGTTCCATGACTATTTCCCTGCCGCCCGGTAGTACAGCAAGCGGTGTTGGTTCTCAGAGTTTCGGTGACGAATCACCGCATATTATTATTAGTAGGCTAACTCCACGTAAGCCGGAAACGCCCGGCACAGGCTCGGAAACGATAAGTTCGGAAGAAGAGGAAATTGTGTGGCGAAAAGGAAACATGCTCGGAAGGGGAGCTTTTGGCAAGGTAGGTTGATCAGAGTACTTTTTAATTAAATATTACCATGCTGCATTTATTAGAATTTGCATCATTATCCTTACTATATAGTCCAAATTACCCAAGCTGAGAAGTACCACTTCGTAAATTTTAAGATGTAAATCCATTAATCCACCTTCCTTCTAGGTTTTTTGTGGTTTAACCAACACTGGTCAGATAATCGCGGTAAAACAAGTTGAACTCATCACAAGCGACATGACTGAAGCAGAGCGGGTAGGCAAAAATGAAAACTTGATGATTTCATCAACCGCATGTCTAAACGTAATCCATATTTTGTTCCGTGTTAGCAATATGCAAAATTACAAGAAGAAGTGGCACTTTTGAAATCTTTACGACACGAAAATATTGTGAGGTAGGAAAGACATTCGGTCACTTTCCACCTATAGATGGTACTGTACTTTAACCTACGATTTTATCCTATTTTTCATCCAATGCAGTTATCTTGGCACATGTCTTGATGGTGGTGTGGTTAACATCTTTATGCAGTTTGTACCAGGTGGTTCAATCGCCTCAATACTGGCCAGGTTTGTAAATATATTATATCGATTTCCTCATGCAGTTGTAAAGTAATTAAGGGTTTATTTTTCCATTATTACCTGAAATATATATATCTAAACTAAAGAGTTTTAAACTCCACTATATCTAAAGAATTGGTTGTTGGAAAGTAGATCGGACTTTGTGAATCGAATTTTCAAGCTGTGTTTTCTCCGTATTTGTCCTTTAGATTTGGTCCACTTGAAGAACGAGTGTTCAGATTCTACACGAAACAAATCTTGGTCGGTGTGGAGTATCTGCATAGCAATAACGTTGTCCACCGGTAATTATTAATCTATAATAAACAATTGAGCGTTTATTGAGACCTATTGCCGAATAATATTCCATTTTTCGTCTTCTGTTTTGCAGCGACATCAAAGGTGGGAACATTATGTTGATGCCTACAGGAGTCATTAAGCTGATTGATTTTGGTTGTGCAAAACGACTTTACATTGTAAGCGTGCCCGTTCTAAACCCATTGCTACGAAACTTCAACGTGCGAATTGGTCAAACCTGTACATAATTTCATCTTATTCATTTTTCTCAGAATACGAGTCAGAGTCAGGGAGATTTACTACGTTCCATGAAAGGAACGCCATATTGGATGGCGCCTGAAGTCATCAAGGAGATTGGATACGGTAGAAAATCTGATATATGGTAAGAAGCTAGAAGAGAGTTATTAGATTATTTGATGTTCTTCGACTGGTTATTCACAAAATATCATAACCGGTTGTGTTTACAAAAAGAAACATAGTTAATTTGAATCGCAGTTCAAGCACCAAAATCCCAACTCCTTGTCGTGTTATTGAAAGAAAACAGTAATATGTCACTACTATCTTGGGCATGGCTAAATTGATACCCATTCTTGTACCTAATTCAAGTACTTTCTTTCCTAGGAGTATCGGCTGTACCGTATTTGAAATGGCCACTGGTAAACCTCCCTGGTAAGATTTGTATAGTAATAGTAATAATATAGTGGCAGTGAAAAATGTCACCATCCAGGTTAACTTTTATTAGCTATCTGGAAGTGTAGATAACTGAGGTAAAATGATCATTTATCGACAGGTCTCACTTACCCCCGATATCCGCGATCTTGGCAATTGGTCAAGGATCAGAGCCACCCCAGCTTGAAATGTTAAAATCAGCTTCTGAAGAGGCTTATAGTTTTGTTGCCACTTCCATGTCACGGTAAGATTATTATCAGAGAATATCCTCGTAATGAGATGAGTTAGTAACAGAGCTGTAGGAACATTGTTCTAACCTGTTATCATCAACCGGAACAAATTGAGTGTTTTTACACGCGTAGAGGTACAGATAAGGACCATTCCTTGCTCGGTCAAGCTCGAATTTAATTTTTAATCAGGCATTTAGAGTACACAGGTTCTGACCACCTTATATATTGTCACAATATATTTTTTTTGTGCTTTTAGTGATCCAGATGAAAGGTGGTCTGCAGATCAACTTATTAGCCATCCCTTCATCCTGCAGTGTGATGGAAATCGTTAATGTGGTAGAGACAAGGAAATCTTGTCGTGTCTTATCAAGCTAGTCTTTCGTTTCATGCAAAACAAGTATATGCAAACAGACACTGTCCTTGGCCTAAACAAATCTTTCAAAGGTGGTTTGAAATACTGGTATATCTCTGGTATACTGGTATGGTAAAAAATGTAGTTATTGGGTTTTCCGAGAATGAATGGGACATAGACCTTTTCTTGTATGTGTAGTTTAGAATGTATAATTTACAGCCACGTTTTTAGAATTTTGGCTAAAATCCGCGATGCGACCGTAGGAAAATTACTTGGATGTAAACCACAAGCATACAAGTTACATTGTAATATATTTTCATACATGATACCGAGTGGGTTACATGTATTTATGGTGAACGTTTAAAACAGCTCTTCCCCAGGAATATAATCTAGTTGCTAGAGGCTAGCCTGTTTAAAAAAGTTATAATATCTCGTCTTTCGGTGCCAATTGTACTTGCTAATTAAGATCATGATCTATACTGAGACCATTGGCCGATCGTAAGGAGCTCTGGGCACAAGAATCGATTTTGACAAAGAACAATGTTTGTATTTACATGAAGTAGCGCAGCATCAAAGCTATTTAAAATTCTGTGATCAAAACAAAGGTTGAGGAGCGAAGATGGATTTCCCGTTTAAAATTTCAAATAGTTTACCTTATATTTTGCTTCCAATTTTATGTATATTTTTCGACGAAGCGCTTAAGATATCCTGGATCAATACCAATGATATTTTAAGAGCGCTTGTCGACAACAGCGGTCATGGAACAATAGCATTTTTAAGTTGGTTGGCAGTCGCAGGGATTGACAAAAGAGGCCTTGCAGAAAGTACACTTTGTTGTTTGATGGCTTGTGCTATTGATGTGGATCATTTCATTATGGCAAAATCCTATAGCCTCAAGGTACTTTTTTACTCTTAAACATTATTTATGGTTGTATTTTATGGCTCAATATTATTAGATAGAAAAGCATGAATCAAAAGAAAGCATATGCACTTTGTGTTCCTGGTTGACTGACCAGACAAAAAATTCATTTTTCAGGATGCTTTATCTTTGCCCAAAAGGCCACCATTCCATTCTACATCAATTCTTGTCCCAATACTTCCATTAACTATTGTTTTTGCCATATATTACCCAACATTCTGGACATTACCATTCCTGACCACAGTCTCGGTTATTTCCCACCATATCCGGGATGGACACCGGCGTGGGATATGGTTTTGGCCGATTGGTAGCACACCAGCAATACCATACTGGTTATATCTAGTCACTATTGTCCTGCTGCCATTGTTGACCACATTTTTCATAGTAAAAATAAATGCAAGGATGAGGGTAGATGTAACTAGCAATGTGTAAAACAAAGGTTGTATAAATATTAATGCCTAACACTAAATTATTTTGATTAGGGGCCAAGCATTGGGTTATTGAGATGCGATACACCCTACATATTACTCTCATTGCCTGACAATTTTATTTGCCATAAGAAGCATCTTGTTGAACAAGATTTAATAATACAAACACTAATTATCAATTTGAGACAACACTTTACCTGATAAATGCATTCATTACTGTACATGGTAATATATTTGTTTAAATTTTAAAAATACATGCTATTGTTACATTTTATAATATGAATAAAATATTTATTCTAGAGTATATACTATTTATTAAGGATTAGAGTATCTAATCTCTTAAGGTGGCTACTATGGTCTAAACCTCTGCTCTTGTGTTTTACTGGGTATATAGTCGTAGCTGACAAGTACTCGTCTAACGTCCTTTCAGCGCACTTTGCAACAAACCGAATAAAAGGACGAACATCACCGCGATTTGCATCCTGGAGACATGCATAATAATCATGTCTATCAGACACCTTGATTGTAACAGGTGGGAAACCTGCTCTCATCAAAATCAGGTTCATCAATAAACGACCTGTTCTGCCATTACCATCTGTAAATGGGTGGATATAAACAAGCCGGTAATGTGCTAAAGCTGCGAACTCAATTGGATGAAGGTTGCGGATTGTTGGCAGACTCAGCCAAGAATCAAAATCATCCATAAATCTCTCTACGTCCGTAGGATGAGGCGGGACATGGTTGCCCACAAAAACCTGAGTGTTTCTGAACTGTCCAGCTTCTAAAGGATGTGCATGTCCTAAAACCCGTCTGTGTATTTCAATTATATTTTTAACAGTAATGCAATGCTTCCCCTGTACTAAGGTTGTGTTGATGTACTTTAACGCTTCATCAAGTCCCAAGATTTCATTGTGTTCAAGTATACTTTTGCCATGCACAGCCATTTTAGTCTCGACGACAGCTCTGGCCATTGACAATGTCATTGTGTTACCCTCAATAGCAGTGGTATGGTGAATGTGTTGGTAGTAAGCCTCCTTCATTGCCCGCTGTAGGGCAGCATTCTCCTCTGGAATATCATACAACTGATAACGTTTGGCATCTATTCTTGCTAACATGTCCTGATCAAGCTTTTGAACCTTAGGAAGCGTCCTTTGCCGATTTGCCATTGCACGGTCATGAGAAGGATCATTAATCAATGCCCGAGTATACAAGTTCTCTGCCTCAATAAGCTTTTCGTGTTCCAAAAATTCCCCATAAGAGTTCAAGACATCTGGATTGTTTGGAGATAGTTTCAAAGCTTGTTGAAACAACTTGAGTGCCTTTCCTGATTTTCCTTCCTCGTTCATTTTTATGGCCATGTGAAGTGCTGCTGCAGCCTCCCCTGTCAGGATAACTGCAAGAAAAATAAGGTTTGTGGTCAAATTCTAATCACACAAGTTACATTTAAGGCCTAATTAAGTATTAATTAGAAAACTATTTTAGCAAACGAACTCATCAACTTTATCTCCACCATTCCAGGTGTCATTCAAATTCATTTTAACAAATCGCCATGTACCTGTTCGCCGTATTTTATTTGCAGATCAGACGCATATTTGACCTATAACAATGCTGTTTATTTGCACAAAATATTTTATTGAGCATTCTCAAATCGGTAGATCAGCATCTAATATACTGAAAACTACATATAAAATCCCATGGAAAACAATTCAATTCAAAATCTCAAATAAAAAAACTATTTCTTAAAATAACTTCCTCGATTTGAAGCTAAAATTAACTCGAATACTTTCAATATAGTAACACGTCACCTTTTGCTGACAAATTTCGCGGGGTTCCGCGAAAACGCAACAAACATTTCTATTCTTTATTTCTTAAGATTTATTTCGTGTGAAAGAATAGTCTCTTACTAGCTTCAGTTTCCGTGCTGCTAGGCTTTTGGTTGGGAACGGCAGAAAAACGTAGATTTCTTTCGCCAAAATTCAACATTTCATGGGACGCTTGTCTTGTCAGGCCGGTATAGCCTGTATAGGTTGAGAATGAACGCAAATTGACAGAGATCCATGACGCTATGCACACAAAAGCCACACCAAAAACGTAAAATATAGTTGAAACTGCAGTCTTTTCTAAACTAACGTGCTCTTCGCTCCGTTTTTCAGCCATTGATCGTAATTTTTGGCAGATTTCACCAAAAAATTGCATCGATCCTACGGCCATGTTTACATTTTTGATTTGCAATGACGTAGCCGGAAGTAAAGGCGTTCCAACGTGGACACATTTGATTGGCTAATAATTGAAATGCCTTATATGGTTACTCATTAGTTAATTAATTACAAATTATATAAATTAGTTTGTAGGTACACCACGTGAGTATTAAATACTCACATGGTTACCTACAAACTAATTTACTTATTGATGTCACCATGCAAACTTACAAGAATACAATGACAAATTATTAGTAAAATCACTAGAAGCTAAAGAGGGAAGTGTTTATTCATATACTAATGTTCAAAAAGCTTAAAAAACCATAGCAATCAAAAGAAATCAGTTAGGCATAAGACAAATATTACGAATATATATGAATATTAATATACCCTACCATCCACATTCTAGAAATTTAGTTTTATGTACATTGGTTAGAAAAATTACAACACAGCAATAATACAATACAATTTTGATTCAATCTACAGGATGTAATATAATAAACAAATTTTATATACATTTATGTTCTGAATCATACAAATTATGTTTCAAGCAGGTGTGCTAATAACCAGACTGTTTTTTATCACCCATAACCCTAAACATTCTTGTACAAGTCGATAGTCGTTTCATGACAAGCTCTTAAGGTCTGATCAAAATGACCAACAGAACAGTTATCTTTCACAGGTTTAAACATGTCCAACCCTCTGCCAATTTTCACAACCCAACCATTGTTGAAAGTGATTTCTCGATCATGTAAAGTATCAGAAAAAGAAATTTCCAATGAGATTCCACATTGTTGTAAACTGTCTGATAGTTTTTGAAATTTTTCAGCTTGCATTGATCTCTCTTGATGATGACCTGCACAGAAAAGGAATATCATAGGTAATTATACCTTAAGACAAAACTATGTCCTAAATGCTTCATTTCTTATTACCTGTTAGAAGCTTGATCTTTTTCATTCCATTGACATGTACTAGTAATTCACAAAATCTGACAAAATTTTGGATTTGATAATGGGTACGAATGTATGGGTCCTCAACTCGAACCTCAGTCAAATTTCCAAATAAACATTTTTCAAATATCTTTGCATAACTATGTCCTCTTTCACCATCCTTTATCTCAATCCGTTCATGATGTTTCTCTGATAAATTTTGTACCAATGGCTTAATAACTTCACCTCTGCTTAGGTATTCGTCCAGTTTTTGCCTGAGGGCTAGCTTTTTAGAGTTGTCAGTTTCCTTTTTTAATGCAAGCATTAGAAGATTAGTTCCTTCTTGGTAACAGATTAAGGCTTCTTTATAACGATGATTGTTGTCAAGGTCAACCGCTCTTGTTAGCACCTTCGTTGCAGATTCCAGTTCACTCATCGCCGAACTGTTGTGGCAAATTCCAGGCAAAATACGATATAAATTGCAACAAAATTGTACAATACACGTCGCAATAGCGTATTTCATGTAATGTAAGACGTTTTGAGTAAGAGAAAACGTTCTAATCTTACAAAATTCTGGATATATTGTTGACAACTCTAGGCAGTTTTTAAGATATCTTTTAAACCGGAAGTAGAATTCGAACGAAACGCCAAAATAAATTTTCCTGGGGGGGTACATCAAACTGGAAAATTAAAAGTGAAAATACAAAATGTAAAAGAACCTCTACCGAAAAAAATAACAAATTGTTTTATTGTTGTACTGTTTTATTTTAAATTTTTCGAGGATATATTTTGACAGCAAAATAAAAAAAGCTTGCACAAGAATTACTGTAACAACCAAGAAAGAAAACAATGCATTTGTGTAATTGGAATTTGGAAAAAAATAAAAAAATTTGATGTTTCCACCTTCTTGTTAGGTCTTTTGTGTACATCTTTTCTCAGGAGTAACAAATCTGAAATCCCCCAGAACTGTGTCATACTGTAACAATAACTATGAATAGTCTTATATAGTATTTAGTAGTGGTGAAACGAATGCATCCTAGTTTTTCTTTTTTTAAGGTTTGTTTTGAAATTGAGCGATGTTCAGTGAAATTGATTTTTCCCAACCTGGAAGCACAAACCACAATTTTCGTTCTTTAAATTTTGATTTTACAAATTATTATGTCACATCCCTCACAAAACATGGAAGAAAACGTAGAAGATAAAAACAGTCGCAGGCCAAAAAGTACGTACTTAACAATATACAAATACGAATACAACTAAGCTCCTATTATGTATGAAGTCTACGATTAACTCTGATTTATGTATTCCTTTCAGATTCTGCGTTTAAACAACAGCGACTCAAAGCTTGGCAACCAATTCTCACTGCTCAAGTCGCAACTATATTCTTCCTTGTTATATTTGTCTTATTTATTATACTTGGGGCCGTTTTGCTCGTCGCTTCAGACTCGGTGGGTATAAAATAAGCTACCAGAAGGGAAAATGGGCTTCAATCTTTTACAAAAAAAGTATTAGGAGTTCGTCTGTCCACGAATTTATTTTTGTACAGAATAAATTTTGTTTTCAACATCATAACATATGAAACCGCAGAAAGGGATCGAAATGCTTTTCAGTATGAAACATCAAATATATATGATATATATATGATAGCATTTCACAAACAACAAGCAGTTTATTTTGTGTTGAGACCTTCTGAAGGTTGTACAGACATTGCAAGCCATTTTGTTGAGAATGACTTCAAGGGAGAATTGCCAAAAAATCCTATTCATTAAATATTTATCAAAATAGTCTATTTACACTGCCTTGTTGCCTGTGACAAAGAAACAGCAATAAATAAACTAGTAGCAGCAATAAATGAAACCCTTTTTACCAGGTTCTTGATGGCAAGAAAATCACTTGTGTCTTGTGCAATCTGCACATTGAGAGTAAACATAAATATTTTCCATTTCTTCACATTTCATCCACATCTGCTTTTAAAAATAGAAAATTCGGGAATTTAGGCAGTTTTAATCAAGGCAGGGTGATTCTTTGCTTGCATACTGTATGACATTGCTATTCTCTTTACTATTTACACCCAAAATATGAATACTGAAGATGTATAGCGATGTAATGTGTATGATAAGAAAATTACCCATTAACTTCCAAAATTTCTGATGTGCAATCTATAAGCCTCTATCTTCATATATCCTTTAGGTTAGAGAAAGAGTTGTAGAATACACAAACTGTCATAAGGATGGCGTAGAGAGTGAGAAATCCTGTGCTGAATATTTAGAGAAGAATGTAAATAATCTTACTTTCTCATGCAAATGTAAAATTAAATTTGAGCTGGAGGAAGACATTGACAAGCAAGTTTACCTTTATTATGGCCTTTCAAATTTTTATCAGGTAATTTTTTAGTAATTTGTAAGAAATTTTGGAATGATTAAAAAAAACACTATCTGGCGGATAACGCTATCCAGCTTTCTTGCTCATTCACACTGATTAACTTGGTAACATCTCTTAGAAGGAACTGTAGGTCTGTCACTAATGTGTTTTATCTCAGATATTGCGTACAGGTATCATACAGAGTTTACCAATGATATTAATGTGACTGTATTATTTTAGAACCATCGACGATATGTCAGGTCAAGAGACGATGCTCAGTTACGAGGAGATCTAAGCACTTCTGTTGCAAGTGATTGTAAACCTTATGATAAACGAAAGAACAATGATAATACAACTAAACCCATTGCACCATGTGGCACCATTGCCAACAGTATGTTCAATGGTAAGATTCTGTGGCCTTCAGTTTACCATTTAAATGCTCTACCAACAGACTCTGTGTCACTAGTGCTATGACCTCTATCACAATCCCTGATCACAATATTGATCATGAATATTGACTTTTTAGACTCATTTGAACTATACTTCAAGAGCTCACCACACAACCAAACAAAAGTGGGAGTGACTGTTCATAACATTGCATGGAAATCCGACCGTGAAACGAAATTTCAAAATCCAGATACTTTTCCGAATGAGCTGAAAAAGGATTTCGTCAAGCCACCAAATTGGCGAAAACCAGTTTATGAATTGGACAAAGAAGAAAGCAACAATGGCTTTGAAAACCAAGAGTTTATTGTTTGGATGAGAACTGCTGCCTTTCCGAAGTTCCGTAAACCTTATCGCAAGGTTAATCATGAGAATATGTTCGAAGATCGTTTGCCTAAGGGGGAATATATTCTCCTCATTGATTACAGTATCCTTCATAGTAGAGTTGTATAAATTTGTTTTGATCTGTTCATGTCTAGTGTAGGTACTTTCATGCAAAATACTGTCTAGGTTAGTCATTGGACCAAGTCATCTAAAGTTGATTCTGTACTTGAAAGACATCTGTATCAGGGAGATATCCAAATTGATTAGATATCCAATTAGAGAGATGTCATAATTAGAGAGTTTGAATTTGAGAGGTGCTTTCTTAGAGAGTTGGTCATATTAGAGAAAAAGTCCTAATTATAAGAGGTGTCTGTATTAGAGAGGTGCTTTCTTAGGGCGTTGGTCGTATTAGAGAGAAAGAGGTTCGTATTTGAGAGCTACATTTACTATTAGAAAGTTGGTCGTATCGAAGAGATTCGTGCATAGGAAAGGTATCCGTATTAGAGAGGTGCTTTATTAGAGAGTTAATAGAAGAGATGTCTGTGTGGTTTGGTAAACCTTTCGCATTAGAGATATGTCGTTATTAGAAAAATTTCATATTAGAGAATAGAAATTTCGACCTCGGTGGTCGCAGTTTTGAATCTTAACCTAACCATCTCAGATTACCCTGTAATCAGTTTTGATGGTGAAAAACGCTTCATTATCAGCAATACATCATGGTTGGGTGGCAAGAATCCGTTTTTAGGCATTGCATATCTCGTTGTGGGCTCCATATCCGCATTGATGTCCGGAGTGTTCTTTTATATCCACTTGAGAGTCAAGTCCAGGTAAGATATAGTGTAATATGTCTGCCACCAACTAACCTTTATTGCATGAGAGAAAAAACTTCTTATTGGCGAACGTACCTCAAGAACGTACCTCGGAAGGGCATTCAACAATAAAATTACCAATGACCTGGTTAATACCTAGGAAGAACAGCTTAAGATTCGAGATTAGCGTAATCCAGTAGATCCAAGTAGATCATGTTAGGTGGGTAAGGTGCACTCTATATATATCTGGAATGAGAAGTCGAAACGATGGGTCAGAACATGTAGCAAAACAATCAATTTTTGTCCCGGGCCGTAAAAAACGTTCACAATCCTACGGACATGTACTTTACTGAGGTTCATCTTAGCCAGCAAAGCAGGCTTTTTGTCACAGTGAACTCTATCTAGTACAACGGCCAGTATGCGGCCACTTATCTCTCTATTTAATCAAGCGATGCAACTGATCTCTATTGCATTGAGACCAGGAGCGCAGCAGCAATAATTTGAAGAAAGGTCACGGGTTGAATTGGTAGAGGTTGATTCTCGTAAAAACTTTCATAACAAAAATATCTCCTAAACTTAAATATCTCCTAATCCATTACTTTTAGAGAAGAGATTTAAAATAAAGTAGATTCAAAAAAAATATAGACTAAATGCTAAATTAATATTTAGCTAATATTTAAATATATTTACTTCGTTTATTCCAGACGCCACGATCAAGTGAACAACGTCGCTATGGGCGCCATCAGAAATTAGTCTGTAAATGACCACGAAATCTCATCTTCAACGTGCAAATAACTATAGATTTAAACTTTTACGACATTAATATAAATGTATTTAAGTTAAATTAGCGTTTCTAACGGTTTCTAATTATTCAAGGTTAATCATTTGTTGATTATTAATTTAACGTCTATAAGCGTTAGTGTGTATAGCAGGGCTATATATTGAAGTTTAGGTGCTTATCGTACTAATCGTAGTGTAACTTCCCCTTTTTGGAGCGTTGGAACATCCTCGTTCACAGAGGATGCGTTGGAAGCGGCAAAAAACCCGTGACCTTTCGCGCCTACAAACACTAAAGAAGGTGGCTAGCTACTTTATCTTCTGGCACAAAAATGAATCCTCGAATCACGCGTTCTGATGAAGGTGTAAATTTTCCCCTGTTTTAGTCAATGGCTTTCCTAAAATACATTATATTTGCCTCAGAACTCCAGAGAACTCAGAACTCTATGACTACCATAATGTAAATTTCTTAAATGGACCATGTCAAGTGTTTATTGATTGTAAAAAATCATACAATATATTTAATCTTTGCTGAGGCTGATTTTTTTCTTTCGCTCGTTCTAAGTTTTCGCTCGTTCTAAGTCCAGGTATACTATGGTCAGTTGGCATTGCTTGTAACTGGAACCAAAGAGGGAGAGAACATTGTGTTTTTTTACTCTTCATAAATTAACAATTGTTTTATTAATTTTGCAGGTCGGAGTCTGGCATTCTTATTGAACAGTCATGAAGAAGAAGTTTGACTTTGTGAATAGCTTAGAATAGATTTTCTTGTCATTGACGGACATTTGTACTATATATAGATATTTGTGAAAACAAAATTGAATTTTTCCTCCATTTCTTTTTGCTATCTCTTCATTTGTTTGAAATATGTATAATTATCATAAACCTCGTCAGGTGAATAATTCAGTTACAATACCAGTCAGTAGCACGAAATTCGTGGAACGCGCGCGTGATTTAAAGTCCAAACATGGCGAAATCAACATTGGTTTTCGAAAAAAACATATCTTTTAAACTTATTTTACAACTGTTTTTATGGAAAGAGATTTAACAAGTGTGGTGCTTAGTATTCTATGTATTTTACTCTTTCACGTTGGAGGCTCCTACCTACCTAGAAAGCAAAGTTTTTTACCTTTCAACGTTTGCAAATTTCCGATTTTATGCATTCAGTATTCGAATTCGATGATATGGCTCTGTCCTGAAGCCCTCCTGCGGTAATTTTACAATACAACGGATAGAGATATGTTCGTTCCGACGCAGAGTATTTTCAACCAAGTTTTACTCTCTTAAATATAATGGCAGAAGAAGAGATTTTATCGGATTTTGATTTGGACCTAGCTCTAGAAGGGCTGGCAATGCGAGGTGATGTGAATGAGATGGAGAAACTCGTTAAAACATTGGGAGAACAGATCAAATTGTCGAAAGAAAGGTTGGTTGAAATGCTTGTGTTTTAAAATGACCTTACTGACGTCTTAAATAGCTGCGATTTCTGGTTGTGATCTCAAATTTAAGCACATTTCAATTGAATAATTGAATTATTAGACTCGTGATAGAAATAAAATTTGAATCTAAGTAATTTTTAATATTACTACGTTTGCCTCTCTATCGTGGCTTATCATTGTACAAGAGTATTTAAAGCTGTTATCAAATATTTCAGTATGAAGAAAGAATGGAAAGCTTTAACAGAAGAAGCGCAAATCTGCATGGAAACTGATGCTACTTCAATTAAAGACTTCACACAGTACCTGCAGGACAAGGTTGAACTGGAAGGCCACATGTGCAGCACAGAACCAATAAATTTAAATGTGTTTCTAACCAATGTGGTAAGTAAGGGTAGTTTGTAAGCTAGAACACATCTGAGGTTTTATTTCAGCAATGAAGCAAATCACCAACTACCACCTCCGAGAAGATGTACCATATGTATTCTAGCACAACCATGTCTACCACCACTAGCTATAGCATGATCCCTGTTGTGTCCATAACAAGTCACACAGTTTTTTGATTAAAAAAACCACTGTGGCTTAAAATAAACTATAATTTCTGTAGGTGCAAGCATTAGAAAGGAATGTTGGTCAGGAGGAGAACATTCTTGATGAACTTACAAGCTTTGCCTCAGAGCAAGGTTTTATCTTGCCAAACCCCGACATTGAGTCAAGCATTGACAACATTCAACAATCCACGGCTTCGTTGAATATCGTTTTAAGTGAGAATGAGGAAACTACAACCTCATTGTGGGATAGAATTAGAAGCAAGATTGGTCGAGGGTTGCTCACCAGTATTGACAAGTTGGATCCCAATCAGAGTAAAAGTGAATTTGAAATGGTGATGTTTGGAGAGGTATGGTAAATCATCCATTTTATCATCCTTGATCATTACCACCATCATAGCTGGTTGAATGAATCACCAATAACAACCACCAAGTGTTGCCATCACTATACAGTAACCCAGAGTGTACTTAAAGTTTAGTGCATAGTCATAAGAAGTACTGTTGGTATTGGAGATGGCTGTGCTACTAACAAGTCTACATATCAGCTGTCCCAGTTGATGTGCAGTACCAACAGCAATTAAGACTAAGAGTAGTCCTACTCCATCGTAAGACTACACCGACCCAAACAATCAACATCTACAAATATTTTTTTACCACAATCTTCATGATCATGACAGCACTTATCACCATCACAACCAATATGTTTATCAACTTCATTGCCATCAAATATCAATTCATTGCCATCAAGTATCATGTCATTATACAACCCAGCCACCATGTAATTGTTCTGCTGTTCTTCCATCCAAATAGAAAATAAAACTACTTGAAAAGCTGTGCATATTATACTCGCGTGGTGATGTTTGGAGAAAGTATATGTCAATCCGAAATCAGCAACTGAAACGGGCCCTTCAAAATCCAGAAAAACTGGAAATAAAAGAAGTTGAACATGCAGTTGCCACAGACGAGGATATGTCTGCTGAGGCCATGTGCTTGGAGCGTGTCAGTCATGTTTTAGATACGATGTTTGAAGAAGATTATAATATCATTTCTCTTGGCATGTTCCCCGAAGCTGCCCAAATGCAATCCGAAGAGGTAAGATAAAGAAGGATTTATGATGATCGCAAAAGAAAAGGAACAGGAAGGTCATGTGTATTATACCATACGAAAGAGAATATGTCTGGACTAATTGAAAATAAAAAATCGATGTGTTGACATTGGGTTAGAAATGTTCCCAAACGCTATCTCACTTTCATTGCAGGTTTACAACGTGTATTTGAAAGACTTCAAAAACAAGCTACGCGAAGTTATAGAACGACTGAACACTCTCGGTAGAAGAGGCTCTGAGAAACCTGAAGACAGCGCAGGAAATACTCTGTCTAAAAGAATTTTCCTTGCTCTACGGCAGTGCTTGTTGGCTGCATCGGAAGCCGATGCTTGTACGAAGAAGTTTTTACTTAGTCTCACGCAGCAGAACTCAGGTGGTAAGGATTTGGGTTAGCTAAGATTACTGTGTTTGGTAACAGACTAATATTATCGTCTTTGTTATTCACTTAAACTTCACAGATTATTCCATCCGTTCTTATAGAAACAAGACATATGCTAGGAGGAGATTTTGGTTCATCTTTCTCTCTTTCTTCAATATCAACTTCGCAAGTCGAAGTCAACAGCACTGGCGACGGTATGTAAGAGAATTTGGGGGCATTTTGTTTCCTGTAAACCTCACTCACGCTGAACTGCTACAGAGTTTTCCCTGCAAAATATAACATTAACTAGGGTCTGGGAGCAAGGTCTAGGAACAAAGTGGTATAACAACTGCCTAAAATAGACAAAAAAAATTTGTTTTGACCTATGGGCCTTTGTCAGAAGAGATATCTTTACTTAATTCTCCTGAAGAAAGCCCTTGGTCGAAACGTCGAGAAATTTTGCAACATATGTTGACGTTTCAAAATTACATCCATCCCAAGTAGCTTCTTCATCGGAAATCTTTCCTGAAGACGTGGTACGTGACGAACCGGAGGACCTCGATACGGACGAACACATCTGGAGCTGGCAGGAAGAATTCGTACCAATGGTTAGTAAGCTGGCTTTGGCTATAACCGAAATTATCCAATCAGAGACCAGAGCGGCGCTTCAAAACGAAATGGCGGAGTATGAAAAGAGCCATACGTCATATGCGGCAGAAGAAATACCAGGTATGATTTACTGAACGCCTGGCGATCTTGTAAGACAGGCTAATATTATGTAATAACTTATCCGCTCCAACCGCTGGTTTTCAAAGGTTTGGCTTGTATAGGTGTATAGCTTCAGGGGATGGAAACGGTAGCTGATGTCAATTGGGGCCATGCTCTGTTCAGCCACCTGTTACCTCTACTTTCTGGTAATAAAGTGATTAAAATTCGAAACGTTTGACTCCCCCCCCCCCGCTCTTTCTAATGATTCACCAGTCTGTACTTTTGCTGGCTTTAGTCTATACTTACTGCTCTTTAGGCAATTCGTAAATTTTCTTCATAATTTAGAAATTCCCATCATGGATGTTTCCGACTATCCAAAACTGATTTCAAAGGTAATGGTAATTATTAATTATATTATTGTAACTGATGTTTAAAACTTGTCATACAATCAACCATGTACAATTACACCGAATATAAACCGTCGTTTGTGTTTGAAGTTAATGGTTCAAAGTTTGAACCATTAGCTGAATGAAATCGTAACCTGAAACGAATAAAAAGGCCGTTTATGCAATTAATATCGATAGTAGACCTAAACGCTCAACACGTTTTAAATGCCTTCAATCATTTCCATTTTTCCCCACGCAGAGTTGCAGTGTGATAATGGCAAAGTTAGATGAGCTTGCGCCATTTCTTTTTCTGAGCCCTGGAAAGGAATTTGAAGCTGTGAGGAATTCCTATATCGAGTCGCTAACAACCTGCTTGATGTCATATCAGTCCAGACTCGTACAGGTGTGAAACGTTTATGATTCTTTCATTTTCCTATTTTCTCTCACCATTTCACTATCTTCTCTCCATTGTAGTGTCCTATTTTCGCCTTCTTTATCTGCCACTAAACTAGTACTCTATATTTACCATGTTTCTTTCTGTTTTTTGTTTCATATAAGATAAGTTCAGATGTACCCAGATCATCGCCGGTTCGAAATCTTTACCTTGCTTTTAACTCGGCTATTTTCATCAAACTGGAACTCAGACGTTTTGAAGAAAGTTATGGAAACATTGCAGGGTAAGACATTTTTATGCCGTTCAGTCTGACTTGGAAGAACCAAGGTTATACCGAACAACGGGCAATTTTGGAGCGATTAAAAAACAATATGCGATGGATAGATGCTATCATATTCAGCTTTCCTACAACAGTCTCTGACCTATAAGGCATGAAGATTAGTAGCTATGTATTGCCAATACATCGTAGCTTTTAATTAATCAACTTTCCACTGTGGAAATACTACCACCTGCTATTTACCTTTCACATTTCATAGGTCCTTATCCGCGGTGTACAGTGACCTCGTTGAATCACTGAATGAAAAGATCTTGAACTACCATTTCTCCACGATAGCGACAGTTGTTTTACAAGATGTCTACAGCCACCATTGGATGAACCAAAAAGAATTTTTTGAGGTACTTAAATTTTCTACCTATGGAGAACTCATGTGCTATCAGTTTCCCTCGCCAAAGGAATTCAAGATCTGAACTTCTCTTCTAAAGAAGTTGAGGAGTATCATACGAAAATACACCGCATCACAACATGAAGTATCTGTTTCACTCATATTTCAGGGCGAGCGATGTTCGTTCTCAGTTCAAATGTGGAATTACTATATGCAAGGTCTACAGCACGACCTCTGGCTTGTGTGTCCGCCGTTAAAGTCTCAGTATATATTCACTTCTGTTGTCCAATACTCGTTGGCCTGTTTTGTCAGACGATATTCCAAGGTTTTGCCATCCTATAAGAGGACTAAGTTGTTCAGGTATGGAAAAAGGAGAGGAAAAAACGGAGGTGCATGGGGAGGAAGGAAGAGTGGGTGCACGTATGTGGGCGAGGAATGTGTAGGGGGTGAAAGGAGGAAAAAGGAAGGTGGGAAGGGGAATTTAGGGAGAAACGAGGTAAGAGAAGGATATAGTGAAAGGAAGGAAGAATGAAAGGAGGCGCATGCATGACAGGGCAGCAAGGAAAAATAATGTGTAAGATGGAAGGAGAAGTGACAGGGGGAAATGAGACTGAAGGACTGAATGGAAAATAAAGGAAGGTAATCTAGATATAAATGGGAAGAAATAGATGAAGAAGAGGTGTGTGAATAAAGTTCGTGAGGTGAAGTGTTGTCATGTGTGGAATAGGATTAAACAGAAAATCGTTGTCTCTTTACTTCACTTTTCTTACGTCAGGAACACTACCATTTCAGATCAGATATCACATCAATCCTATTCATCGTCTCATCTTGGATGATATTCCCCGTGGCTACAACTTGCACCGACCTCTTTAATCCACAACCAACACGAAACGTTATTCTCGACATTCACAACTCTTGTTCTGCATTACTGGCAATCATGACCATCGTAACCTGTCCTCTAGAGACTTTGTGTTTGTTTACGTCAGGGGGTGGGGAAGAATTGATCAAAGAAGGCGCTAGCACAACGACTTCATGGTTGAGTTGGTTACAACCTGAGCTGTACGGAGAGCGCACAAAAAGGTACGATACAACACTATTATTTTGATTCCAATCGCCGAGTTTGCAAGAAAATGTTTCAGTAAAGAGATAGATTGAATTTATCAATGCATTTGTTGCAAAAGATATCTACTTTCCGTGTGTTTAAACCGAGGAATAACTCTTGGTTTCTGTTTCAGATTAAACAATTGAAAACAAAAATACCAGTAAACAATAATTTAGGAAATTTTGTATAACGCGGTAAATTTTAACTTTTTTTAATTCTGTAGCTTAACCTCCCTAAGCGATACACAGGCCGTCAACATCGTTTTCAGAGTGATGATAAACCAACCAAGTCCTTTGTGGCAACTCGTTCTTCAGGCAAGTGTATGCAGCCTGATCGCAGAGTAACCCACTCTGTGGGCTTTAGCGCCCTGTATCAGGCTAGCAAGAGAGTCAGATTGTTTTGATTGATTGCCTGAAGCCAGGCGATTTTCTTGCTAATTTGGAAAAGCTAGGATGAGGATTCGACGGGGGGTTCGATTTAATTGACTATGATTTATTGTTTCAGTTTCAATCTAGTCAACTCCTTCACGCTGAAGAAATAGCTGGTTAAATGTCTGACAAATTTTGATAATATTTTGTGTGTTCTTGTAGACGGTGCTGCTGCGTGATTCTTACTTGGCCGTGACGATAGTAACATATTTAGGTATCTGCATTAGCAGTATTCAGTATTGGATTATCCCGATCTATTCAAGTGTTTTAAAATCAGAGCTGCAGTAGGTAGCATGGAGTGCACAATCGTTACTTCAGTTTTAACTGTTTGTTGTACGCTGTTTTTCAAACATGTTGTTTACAGAGCACCAACACATTTATTCCGATAACGAAGACGATCCTCCATCTCAAACGCGAAAGCGAAGTGTTCAGTTTGGTGATGTTGATGGCGACTACTCGAAGATCGTGGAATCGCTATATTACGTCATCTTAAAATGCTCCAAACGTTCCACGTCGCTCGTTAATTTTGTGATAGCTCTGATAAACAGGTCAGTAATAAAAGTCAGAGACACATTAAAAGTTGATTATATCGTATATTGCGAGGTTTTTGATGTTAGGATCTTTCTTCGTACTTTCAAAAGACCCTCTCATCATCGGAATACGCAGCACATGCATGGTCCTTTGTTGCGCCCTTAACTTCATCATATGGAGTGAAAAAATTATTAGAAATTAAAAGATACAACTATATCTATAATAAACATTCATTTCGTTTTTAGAGAGAATTCGTGGCAGATGTTTTCATCTACGGAAGGTTTACGGCTTGGTGAAGAAGATAAGGTTTTCCTCCAGGATTTTTTAGTTTTCTCCTTTAGTAGGGTGACTTTTCCAGCCTAACTATCACGTCCAGCTTTATATTCTCTCGCCTGAAACATATCTTATTATGTTTTGCAGATCCCAGTGTGGTTGGACTGCTTGTTCTCAACCTTTAAGCCTTTCGTGCAAAGGTAAAAACCATCCACAAAACAGAAAATAGTTTTTCCAAAATTCATCATAAAAAGTCTGTTATGATTCCATCATGTTGATATCCTCCTGTACCTGTCGTATTTCAGACTTACAGATCTCGCGTCATCCACACTCTCTGTTAAAGACAAACCTGCAGCTAAACCGTTCAGGTTTGCTTCTATGAGCTCCTTACCATGTGGCTGCCACGTGAACAAACGTGAAGTGCCAAGGACAGTTGGTAGGAATTACATGTTAAAGACTTTTTACGACTAGTGATAATCCTTCACCACTAAATATGCACCACTTAATTATATATATTTCTCCTTATTGGTTTCAAAACTATTTAGCATTTAAAGTCACACACCAAGTTGAACTCGCAGACACTCGTAAACGAACTGCAGAACTTGTTTCAGTTTTTTTTAAAAGGGTTTGAAATGTGAAAATAGGCCCTGGCTAAAACTCTTTGGTTTTATTTAATGCGGAATCTCTCTTAACCTTTAGATACGACTGTTTTGGTTTTCAGTATGTTTGAACGAGTTTTGAAAACTCTGGCATCGACTGTTCGTCTGCTACCAAACATTCTTTTGAAACTTTTTACCAGAATTGAAGGTAAATAAATGATACACCACACGTATTGAAAATGGTGAGTGCAATAGAGTTGGTCATAATGACATCATTGTGTTGGTCATGACTCATGATGAAATTATTGCATGGGCTAGTCATATATAGTGACACCATAACCTCGTACCCAGGGTCTTTACTCTACTCGTGGGGACCATTGGGTTTATGTTGGTCAAGTTCACTGCATGGTCAAATTATGATTGCTGTAAACAGTGCTGTTGAAACATATTGAAAGCAACTGAAATTCTCTTTTTTTTCATTTCAGATGACCTTCGCCAACTTAGGCTGACTTCTGATGAAACACCTTCCGCCGGGGTGAAGGTGAGGCCGCAATTATAAAAACATTCTAAAACCAAGAATTTCCGATTTCCGAATGTCATATAGCTTATTCGCTTCTGCTCATCTGTTTGCAGCTTCTAGGTAGCATGTTGTATCGGGTTTTCTCGTCGGTTAGTTGTGAAAACGTCCCTGATGGTTCAAGGTGTCAAGAAGACGTGATAAATGATTGCAAAACCTTGGCTCAGATACTTTATCATGTGCTGCTGGGTGATATGAAAGGTCTGTTCGAGACATGTAACTTGTCAAGTGCTTTGGAAACCATGATTAAAAACAAGAAAGATTGGATACAAGACCAAGTTAGGAAGATCGGTGATATCATTTGCGAATCGTAAGACACTTAATCCATGATTAACTCGCATCAAGAGTATTTGTCTTCCTTTCTAGTTAACTTTACTTTGAAGAAATTCAATACGTTTCTGCCTAACTTAGGGCCGGCGATGAACCAAGCACAGAATGTGATCAAGATGGTAGCTTTCAGGATCTGCAGTTTCGTGTCAGGTCAAAAGAACTTTCCCTGGATAGTAAAGGTTACGTAAGATGATTCTCGTTAATCTATTTACCGTGCTTGTGAAAAACTGAAGCGAGTGAGGAATAAAAACTGAACAAGGAACTTGCAGTTGATGATATGCAATGTTTTGATATTGACAAAACAATTTCGAGTGATTGTCAAATGTTTATTTTTCTCATTTGCAGGACAAGAGTCTTTGAAACAAGTCTACAACTTCTTTGCTGCTAAAAAGGTATAATTTTCAGCGTTGTTCGCGTTCGTATAACAAAACCCTTCAGACTGTGACCAAATCAATAATAAAATGGGAAGGACCATAATCTTACTGGTTTAGGGTTTAGTCTTGCAGAGAACTGTAAGGACTGATGTTAAAGGTACCAAAGTTGAGGGTAGTGTGTTTCGCCAAACACTCCTGATATATATCAGTACGGACGGCACCCCCATCAATGCTCGAAAACATGCACTCTTTACAATTGCATATTGTTTTCCTCTCCCGATTAGCCGTAGTTTGGAGTATCAGTTGCAAATTACATGAGGTGGGTGGACTGACCAAGCGACAGCAACTGTAAAATCCTCGTTTTTATTAGGACTGGATACTTCGACGCATTCCACTGGTTTCCCACTTGGGCCCGCTTCAACATCCTTCCAAAACACGAGGTACCCCGGACACGTTCAACCCACATTACGCCTACACCAACCTCGGAGAGTACTCCTTCAATCACGAAAGTTTGGAGAATTTTCCCTTCGACTGGGAACAAATGATTCAGGGGAATATCGGGATGTCCCTGAGGTCTTTCAAGCGGCTGGTGTTCAATAGATACGAGCTGCAGAATGAAAAAGAGGTGGAACCAGATCAGATAGAGTTGGTGGAAAAGTTGAAGGCTTTTTATGATCCCGAAACATCTTGACTGTTGGTGATGATTGTGCTGGTAATGAAATATGTGGTGGTAATGAAATATGTGGTGTTTTGAATAGTGATGTATTTCAGGTGATTCAAAGAAGGTATTCAAAGAAGGACTATTTATATTGTAAAATACTAACCAAATTCAACTCTTATTTAAATGTAAACAACATATTTATCTCTTCAAAAGTGCAAATAGTATAGTAACAGTGAACATCAATATAACCTTTTTCAGACCCACAACTACAACCATTTTATATCAGTTACGTGTCCTGAAATATTGAACATTTACTGATTTACATACAAAAAAAAATGTCTCTCAGCATTTTAAACTTGCAACACAACATTGAAGGTCCGTTGTCCTTTACTTTATATGCTCGGTATGAAGTTTTATAGTCTAATCTAAATCTAGTGTCTAAATCTAGTTTAGTCTAAATCTAGTGTATATTTCTTTTGATAACATTCAATAACGTCCTCCGTTTCCAACTCTTTTCCACGAATGCTCATCAAAGCCAAAGCATTGAGATAACTATCAGACATGGAATAAAGACACAGCTCTTCATTTATGTACGGCATAAGTCTTGGCGTTTCGGATTCAGTCGGAACGATTGGCATTGTAGCGAAAATCTTGAACGCCCTTTCCAATTGGCTCCTAAAAGGCTTCTTTGAAGAATCGTCTGACAGCAATTCTAAGGCAGTCTCCGGGGGCTTTTGTGCACTGTCTTTCCATGTCATCTCCCAAAGTCGCAGCTCATTTTCGTTGTCTGCATAGTTTGGCAAGTCAGACTTGTATCTTTCAGTAAACCTTGAAGCGGCCGTTTTCCATGTTCCTGGGTTGGCTACAACGTTAGATGGCATCATAGCCACACCATCCAAGGCATCTAGGCTAGCCTCCGTAAATCGAAGCTTCAGTTGAGCTTCAAGATGGTCAATGAAAGGTAGGGTTATCAAATTCAGGTAATGCTCGGATATAGATTCATCAGGGTTTGTTTTATGCTTGGTCAGCTTGGTGCGATACCTTTCTGCCTTTGCTGGTGTAATGTCAATTTCTCTTGCTAAGTCAATTGCTTTCTCATACCAAGCAGAGTGGTGCTCTTTGATGTTGGCTTTTAGCTTATTGAGTTTCATGTAAACCTCAGATACCTAAAATTATTGACAGCCATAATTTATGATGTACATATGTGACAGTCATTAAACTTTTAATTAATAGTGTTTGTACCTTTGTGCGGATTAGGTTTGAGTCGTAACAGACTTTCTGTAATTCCTCCGTTAAATCAGTGGTGATCTCAACACAGTTTGCAACAATGACCATGCAAATAACAAACTCAAATGTTTGCATTACTAGAGAAGCACCTATAAAAGTCAGTAAAATAGAAATATATTAAAACAAATTTACTATCTCATATAATTGCAAAGCGAGACAATGAATTTAAAAGGGATGAGCCTGTAGCAAGAAGTTCTTACTTATTTTTTATTAAAACTAGTATAAAGCAAATCATTGAGAATTTATATGGTTAGTTTTGGTAAATACTAGTTACTTCTGTCTTCAGGTAAACAGGATACTCACCAACAGCTGAAGAACATTTGTCACTATCTCTAATCCATATTCGACCTTCATGAATTTCATCATAGGTTGTAATTATTGCTGGAAACAGCTTGACCCAAATGGCAAACTGTTGCACATTACTACTCCAGTTGATATGGCTTAACTCGATTAGATGGTCAATCTCTGAATCAGGCATAACTTTCCGAATCATAAGTTTGAAGAATTCCTGAATTTCTTTCTCTTCTGCAAAAAGCGTTGCTGTAAATCTCATTTTATAGAACATCTGCCAAACTGACCATACCTTACATGTTGATACAATACATGCATTTAAAAGGTCGAACCTTGCATGAATGTATGTCGCCTTTGGGTAATTGGATTGAATTTTTTCTACCACTTTGAAAAGATCACCAACATTATTACCACTATCAAAGTTCAACCCTCGACAAAATTCCATGTTTAAACCTAACCTGTCTATGCCTTGAAGAATATTATTGCCAAAAGTCTCCGCTAAACTTTCGTCAGGGTGGGAATTACCACGAGGGATGAACTGCAAAAGCTGTTCTCGAATTTTGGAATCTTTGTCCACGAACCGGACGAAAAATGGAATGCGGATGCCTTCGTCATCTTTGAGGACCTTTTCGGCTATAAGGGAAAAAAACTGGGCTTCTTTTACTTCAGCAACTAATCTTGCAGTTAACATTTCACCACATGTTTCAAGTATGTGATCTTGTGTTTGCTTGGTCAGGAAATTAGTGGCGTTGAATGACTTTCTTGATTGAGAACTTGGATTAGGATCACCATTTGATACTTTCCAAAACAAGTTTGAAAGTGCCACTGCTTGACCATCATCGGAATTTTCATCATCACTATATTGATACAATGGCTTCTTGATCTGTCCTTTCATGTAAATTCCTTGCCTTGCACAGAATAGCACAGAGTCAAACATGATTAGCTTTCTCTTTAACACATTTGGTGTTGTTTCCCTGCAATTCTCCAAGCTGGCCATAATGCTCGTAGCAAGTGCCTCAGTTTTCAAAAAAGGAAAAATTTACCTAAGTTTTCATATTGGGAATTGCCTGTTTGTCATGAAACAACCTGAAAGATGCATAATAATTTCTCTTCACTATATACTAAATAATAAATATATTTGCATGCTCAAACAAAGCCAGGCAAGAAAACAGACAAAGGAAAATGACTATATATAAGAACCAAGAATCAGTGAATCATAATGCATATATGTGTTTAAAACTGTTTCCTAGAACTTTGTTATTAATTACTTTACGTCTAGTGTAGGAAACTGTACACATCAGTGATCAGTAACCAGTAGCGCGCACGTGCGTTAAAACTTGAAAAATTAGCATATATGCCGGATTTATGTAACTCACCTTCACCTTGCGTATTTATTGTAACTTAAAAGCCTCGTTGATTTTATTACTTTGCGTTTCCTTTGCACTTTAAATTTGACGTGAATGTTGGAATGATGTAGTGCCAAAAAACGCACAGATGATATCAGAATAATGTGTATTGGTATGCGTAAAGATTTGCAGCTTTCAACAATACTATAAATATTACTTTAATTGACTTGAGTTATTAGTATTGTTTATTGTTGGCTATAACCAGGGGGGTTGTCATGTAACTGTATTTTGTGTTGTTGTTTATTTAAAGTTTATATGCAGTAGGATTGTAGGAATAAGTTTTGAACTGTTATCGTGACACAGAATTTTGGACAAATCAGCTGATAAGCAAAAAAAAAATAGCGGAATAAACAAATGAATAAAACCTTTCGTTGTTTAAAGTTTATAAATAGAGTGTCCCCCGTGTGCGGTGTGCGTTCTAACCGGAAACCAATAAAATTCCAATCGGAAGTGAAGATCTAAACATTCGTATGCCAAAAATGGCGTCGAAGGTTTGTAAAATCCACCTTCTTTAATCTTGATTTTCGTTGCGAAATACCGCCTCGATTTCGCTTAAATTTTGTGCGCAGAAATAGCAAGACCCATTTAACAAATTTTTGTACTTTCTAGGTAAAGGCCATTTATAGTTTTGAAGGGGTAAGCGAGAACAACGAGCTAACAATTTCCGAAGGAGAGATTCTGACTGTAACTAATCCGGTAAGCTCTTGATATTCGAACTGTTCCAGCTCACCGTTTGCTGAAATTTTTTTCCCTTGGTGAAGAAGGGTTTGAAGTTTGATTTTTTGCATTCAGAACATCGGAGACGGTTGGTGGGAAGGGGTTAATTCCCATGGAGTCAAAGGCTTGTTCCCGACGGCGTATGTTGAGGTAAATTTGCAGATGAAATATAAACATTAAAAATATAAAGTTACATAAAATATGTCTGGATCATCAGTGAAGATGAACTATGCATCAGATAATCAGACTACCCTGGTAGATATGTTGTGCTATGGTACGTCGTGATCATCGATTTATAATTTTCCATCGTTATCTTCAGTTTAAAATATATATAAAACAGAAAAAAAAGAAGAAAAATATTACGTTGATGGTCTAGCTAGGGCAGTTACGAAATACATCATTCTATATTTATTTCCAATCTTTTTAGCTATATTTATTAGCTTTATAGGTTCAATAATTGGCTCCAATACAGGTTGGATATACATGTTCGTCCATGTTTTCCTCCTAGTTTTTAGGCAGAACATTCTACACACAAGTAAATAGTTTCACATATAATCGTACAAATGTACACAAAGAAGTAGACAATGTAAAAAGCATTCCTAATGTTGACACATTTCTAATTTGATATCACTGATAAGGTCAAGTTATTTATTTAAAACATAGTATAGGTTATATATTGGATATATGAGTACAGAATAATAACTGATTTCATGAAATATTTGAAATTTTTACATGCAATTGAATAATAATCATGTAATTACTGCATGATAATTTTTTTAGATGAATCTTTTTTTCATTGTCAAAATATGGAAAATTGGCTAATGTTATGAATTATTGTCTTTGGCACTCAAAATAAAATGCCTGATTTCAGGGCGTCTCATTTTTGAGATAAAACTACATAGTTTCATTATATCAAACAGAATTAAGTGAAGTCATTCAAGCTTAAAAAATATAACAGACTGAGTTGATAGTTCTTCATTGAAAGGTGGTTGGGGTAAAATTGTATGTAGCTAGGATACCCATCCTTGAGGTGTTTTAACAAAAAAACAATCCTTCCTATCATAGGTACATCTATAAATACATAGAAATTAATCAAGTCTTGCATGTAAATATTATGAGTTCAATCTGATATAGTACTTATAGAAACCCTTGCTTTAGGTCTGATATTTCTATGGTGTTGCTGATATTTCTATAGACTAGCTCTCATAGATGTTGGAAATGTACAGTAGTTATGAAGGGGAATGTCCAAGATATGGGGATGCTTAAAGAACTTTGAATTTCTTTCAGTTTAAGTCACATTTGTCATTCTAGCCAATAACAATAAGCAATGCTCCATCGGCTCCACCAGCTGCCGCTCTAACACGTCAGCCCAGCCAGTATAGTTCTGGTAATGATAACGAGGCAGATGATTGGGAGGATGAATGGGATGATGATTATGACCAGCAATCAATAAATTCAGGAGGTCAACCCAATGCCAATGGCGAGGTCCGGCGGAGAGTGTCCTCCGTCGGTCGGAGTGCCACAATTAAAAAGAGTTTTAATAGGTAATAAAATGAAAAAATGACAGAGACAATTGTCTGCCAATCATTGTGTTGATACCAACTTCTTTTGTTTAGGTTTTCCATATTTGTAAAGTCTGGAGGAGAGTCATTCTTACTTGGTGCAACTAATTCTGAAAACAAAACAATCTTGGCAAATGATGTTTCCTTAATTATTGTAAGTTGGTAATTGTAGTTGACTTTAATAATATCATTGAAATTTTGCATGATGAATATATAACTTAATTGAATCATATCAATTTGTAGAAACACCTTGTGTATTTATTATACGTTGTGTTCCTACAAACCCAGTGATTATTTTGTTGTCCTACTGCCCTGGCAATCTCAAATTCACTTTCAAGCAACCAGGGTGCTTGAATATATCTAATTTCCTATCAACCTCTTATCCACCAAGACTGGTCTTATTAGGTTGAAAATTATCCATTTTATCACTTTTTCAACAATCCCTAGGGCTAAGGCAATTCATACATACACAAGTTCACAGATATTAATTGTGATTTGTATTTTGGTATTTACAAGAATTAATCATCCCAGTCAGTTTTTTTAAATTTACCATGCTTTTGTTCACGTTGTCACCGACGAACTAAACACTCCCCCCGTCCGAGCATTGTGAAAATTCCCCCCCAGCTTTTTCCTCTACCGATGTTCCATCACACCCGGCAGAACAACACTCGTTCACAACTCCGGTCGGGTATTTAGACTGGAAACTACGTTTCTTTGGCAGCCAGGTTGCGTTTTTCCTTTTAAATGAAGGCAATCCTTCTAATCGCTTGGCGTTGGCCAAATGAACATTGTCCATTTTCGCTTGTTTTCGTCCTTTGTCCAGCTTAACCTTTTCCTTTTTTGTCCGTCCAATATCCTGCACCAAAACATCGCGATCCGATATATGAATGACAGTTGACCAAATATCATCTCTTTCATCATTCATATCCTCTGTCTTCACTACGGACGAAGACGAAGATTGTCCCATTTTTTAGTTCAGTCTTGTGTCTGATAACTTGGTTCAGTGTTGTGTCTTTTTCGACTACGCTCTAGCGGCAAGTTAGCTAAACAACTTCTCCTCTGTGACAACTTCGACGTCGAAATATCAAGTTTTGATTTTTTTTGGTAAAATAATTCTTTAACGGTTAATCACGCAAGCAAATTGAACGCGCCATTTTCACGAGCTTCTCAAGCGCTCTTTTGGCTTCTTTTCGTTTTTCTCATTTATAAACGATCATTGAAGGACTGGCTCTTAAATAGATAATTTGTAGCATTTTTAATAATTTATATACTTAAGTATCATGGATTCTAAATGTTTAACTTTTTAACTATGTAAACTAGTCTTATTCTAACATGTAATTAGACCTGAAAAGCCCTGAGGGGAGGATCTAAATAAATTTGTATTGTATTTGTATTGTACGTTCAGCACACAAAAACGACAGCATACATATTTGTTATTGTACACGACTTGACAAGACTAAAAAAGTGCAAAAACGAAACCTTCGTACTCGTAGATTGTAATATTTTCATTCCTGTTAATTTTTACTAGCATTATACTATATTGGAGGGCCAACACCATGTGGCATATATAATTTAGAGACAGTTGTACCAAGACTGGATAGCGCTTTCCAACGGATCACCATAAAATTAACCGTGGTTTAGTATAAACTAGATTGAACCTCATTACTTAAAGCTACATTTCTCTTTATTTATTGATATTTCCGTTTTTGAAGTTTTATAAGTGCTTTTCAAGCATTTTTACAACGGTTAAAGAAATCTGTATCCGGTGAATAGCGCTATATCTAATCTTCGTACAACCGCTCATAAGATCATACCACACAAGGAGTCGTGTTCGAAAACAATACAGTTCATTAATTGTATTCTTGTACTTTTTGCAGGAGACAAGCGAGGGTGTGGAATGGGACGAGCTGCGAGATCCTTTCACCTGCGTGGTTACCCAGCCGGAAAAGAAAAGCAAATTTAAGGGAATGAAGCACTTCATTGCCTACAACGTTACACCATCTGTACGTGTGATTCATCGAAAATTGTTTTTCTTATCGCTTCACGCCAACAATTATGCTGCAATAAAGCCATCGCTGTGCAAATATTAAACTCGAATTCTACTATCTATATGTAATATTATTATCTTAGCATCCTCAAAATACCTCCTTAGCAAATAGAAATTACTAAAGTATTCTTACGTATATATTTTTTATCCTGTAGTTGCAGGGTTGAGCAATGCTTTTTCTCTTCTCTTCTCAGTCCACGGGCGTTTCTGTCAGTCGCCGATTCAAGCATTTTGATTGGCTGTACTGTAGATTACTAGAAAAATTCACCTGTTTGTCCATTCCGCCGATTCCTGACAAGCAAATTACAGGTTTGGGCATGCTTGTTTATCTTTGCAAGATACATTACAGTGTTCTACGGTCTTTCGTATCTTGACAACCAGTTCGATTACAAATCAACACAGCTTGGTGTCGGAAATAATGCAGTGTAATGTTTTTTCGCGATATAGGAAAATATGCGGAAGAGTTCATTCAGAAACGACGTGAACAGCTGGAGAGGTGGTTAAACCGGTTGTCTAGACATCCTTTGGTTTCGAAAAGCGAAGTTTTCCAGCATTTTTTATGTTGTAAAGAAACTGAAAAGGTGATTGATTATTTGACAAAGCATGTTTCTGATTGGTCAACTGGGAGAATTGACCAATCAGAAGCATGCTTATAAAGGTCTATATTCTGAGAGGCTTTTATCACATGCGGCTTATATCAATAGGAATGGAAAGCTGGAAAAAGGAAAGCCGAATGCGACAAACTTTGTGGAGCTGCTTTCTTCCTAACTGTGGAAAGTCCAACGACAGCCATATCCATTGATGAGGCGTAAGTTGCATGTAGCTATAACATTGGCCGATTGTATAAAACCGTTGTTTAATAACTTTTACTACGATTAACGCTAACTACTTTTTTATACAACTGGCTTAACTTCGTGATCAAAGCTAACGACAACTACTGTCAAAATAGTGATTAAAAAGTGATTAAGAGTTTTACCTAAGCCAAGCCCCAGAAATTTTAAGCGGGAATAAGCAGTTGCATGCGTTGACATTTGTGATGTTAATTGCCACTCGAAAAGATGCATGTATCTAAACTACTGTCATTTCCTGTAGCGACATGAAGATTGAGGAATTCTCACAGTTTACAAAAACAATGGAACAATGTGTTCATAGATTTAATGAAAGATGTCAGTCGTACGGTGTCAAATATGACGGAGGTACTCGTTTCTCAATAACATTTAAAGAGCATCATATTGTATTTTGTGTTAACACTTGGCGCCAATTGACATCCATTGTGTTGTATTGTATTTTTATTGTTTATTGTTATCGTGTTCTTTTTACGCATGGTATTTACCCGACGTGTTAATAAGGAATTGGAACATCGGGAGGTCACTTCATAAATATTTCCAGTTTTGGATGAAAACTGACTATAGAACAACTACTCAGAAAGTCTTTTACAAAGCAAAACATGCTTTTTTTTATCCAAAGGTTAACATCCATGAAACCCAAAATATAACTTGTATGATGAGTTTTTGATTATATAAGGGTCTATTCAGTATTCACATGATCCAATTTTGTCGGGTCCAATTCACTTCTGATGTATGTTTTATAGTCTGTTGCCTTGCAATGTATGTGGGCAGCAAATCAAGTTAAACCAACGCAGTACTTCCTTTATCGATAACCTGACTTCATTCCATACGTCAGAAGTGTATTGGATCCAACAAAATTGGATTGTTTGAACAAACCTTAAGAAAATCAACGTCCAACTAACTGATTGATTATTATTTTGTTTTTATAGTGTTCAAAAATTCTCATAAAAAGTTCGGCTCATCGTTCACTCATCTCAGTTTAGCATTTGAACAGCATCAGTCTAAATGTAAGTCGGAGATAAAAATATGAACATAAGAATATTATATCACATGTGCTCACGATTCTTACGTGTATATCTTGTTACCTCTATAGATTCACAACCGTTAACACAAGCGATCGCGCACACCGGCAGGACATATGACGAGATTGGGGAAGCCTTTAGTGAGCAGGTTCGGTATCCGGCAGTTAAATTAATTGAGAAAGATTATATGTATATGAATTGGGACAATCTTGCCTAATTTTGGGTTGAACAAAGATTGTATTCGTCGCTTTTTCGCACCCTAATCACGCAAGAGTGAGCTCTAACTAAAATGAAATATTCCTTTTAGCCCAGAGTGGATCTTCTTCGCCTGATGGAAGGGCTCCAAGAATACGCCGGAATTCTCACTACTTTTCCTGAGATAATTAACATTCACAAGGTATGAACTTAATCAGATATTGAATATGATATGGAGAATGGATGGATGAGCTGAAGGATTTCAGTTTTGATTTGGTGGCTAGGGGGAGAGGAGGGGGGGGGGTGGAGGGAATTGACTTCCTATTAGAGGAGCAGCCAAGTAGACAAAAAAATGTATCGCAAGTGGGATCAAAAGATTAATCTTAAGCATGTGCGTCAATGTTTTTGCAGGAGGTATTTAATTGAGGAAAAGGGAAGATGTTTTTAGTATTTTTGTGCGGGAGAGGTGTAAAAGAGGCAAACCGCTGAAGGCACCCTGTCGAATGCACAAACTGGGCCCCATTTCCTGAGTTAATATTCTCGCGCAAATTGAAGGGCAAATCTTAGGAGTTGACTGAACGAACGCTATTTTTCAGTCGACGGTGGAGAAGGTAAAAGACGTGGAAAGAAAAAAAGATGACGAAAAAGTCGAAGTAACTTAATTTGTTCATTTTTGTTAATTTAGTACAGGTTTACGGGATCAAAAAGCCATTAATAGGAGTTAAGTGTAATGGGATGATACTTATTCAATTTTTTTCAGGATGATCTGGTCGAGCAAGTTACAAATCGAGCAAATGTTATAACGAACGTCACGTTATGTAAGCTCAGTTGCTTTTGCTTTGAAAACTGAAATTTGAAGACCTTCATGGATGATTACTTTTATTTTTAATTTTTCAGCTGAAATTAATCTATTCCACAAGCAAAGGGTGGTTGATTATAAGCAAATGATGCAAAGTTTTCTTCGAGAACAAATTAGTTTTTATCAAGGGGTAAGAATACAGCATAAACAATAACTCAACTTTACTTCAAAACTTCATTTTGACTGTCTTTTGTATAAGTGGGACACAAAACAACTTTTATTTGTTTAGATTGTAGACAAACTTCAAGACTCGTTACAAATGTATGACAATGTATAGTCTGAACATCCATCAAACTGCTGGGACAGCGAGCATCGTGTTGTGATCATCGTCCTAGTTATATACCAAACTAGACTTAGAGCATTAACGAAACTGGTTGAAACCATGGGAAATAGCGAATTCAGAAGCTCTATCCCTGCAGAACCATATAAAACGTGAAAAATTGCTCGTTCCAACACTGCCACCATGTTATTTGGTCCTGTAAACGTAATTCGCTGCTCGCTCCGAACTAAATTTCCGGTAGATTCGACTGGTTTGTTCATATGTATGATTGGGGAAAAATTGGACCTACCTTGAAAAACTGTCATTTTCGCGCATGCATTCTCTTCAACAGCCTTCACAAACTAATTTAAAGTAATTGGATATTCCAATGTGCATTGCACTGCTAGCCTGGCTGGTCCTATTGGTTAGTCCTCGCGGGTCCTGCCCAGTTACCCGCATACCCGAATGCATGCACTTGGAGATCGTTTATGAAATCAGATAATCAGAACTCGTTGATTCGGTATTAATAAATTGACAGAAGTGTGTTCCGAGGAAAAAAACGTATAGCAAAAAGAAAAAACATTACTTTAGATATAGTTTCTAATGGATCTATTTCACTGCACAAAAATTGAATGCTTTTATAAGCCTTTATATATATTATATATTATTTAGATTAGAGTAGGAATTAATTCATATTCTGTTATTTCTGTACATATATAGCTTTTAAAAATATTGTTTAGTAAGTTAATTTTAGATAACAATTGATTTTATGTGTCTGTAGCTTACATGTGTTTGGATATACGCTTTTGTTCTCTAAAATAAAACTCACCTGGTACAGATTTCACTGAAGTTGAAAAGGAACTTCATGCTGTTGCTATGCAAAAGTATGAGAATATTTTATTTCCATTACCTCAAACATTATCCAAACAAAAGTCGGCATTTAGAGCCATTTTTCTTATCATAGTAAGAAAACTAGACAACGGAAAATACATCAAACTTTTGCATATTAAGAGTTTGCATTGATCTGGTCAGATTAACAGAATGTAACAGACAAGATTATGACTTATTTGGGGTTCCATGAAAAAAATTGTCTTGTGCTGAGGAAAAATTACTTGAAACCAGCCGTAGATGTCGTGAAAGGTGCCTAATCACGAAGAATAATACGGTAACAATCAGGGCGCTTACATTATAATCTTTGATTATTACTAGTATTATAACATGCCCTGGTACCAATCAATCAATGAAAGGGTCAATACCCGACCCAGACCCCGAGTACGCGCGTGCATATTCAAAACAAACATTGTTCATTTCAATACATTTTTCAGAACAGAAAATGAACATGTTGTATATTTTGGTTTATTTTGGTTTTTGATTGGTAAAAACGATGTGGATTAAGCCAACCGAAGTAATCCTAACTAATGCCTTGTGGTAAGTCTCTAAAAGTCCAGAAACAAACAATGAATAGCCTTAAATTTAGGCTACATTAATGGAAATAGGTCAAAAAAAGAACAGGCAAATTGTAGATACTTTGTTAATTAAATGTTTCGGATTTTAACTGTCTACATTTGAATGTTGCATTTTTATTCGAAGGACCACAGAACAGGCGAACCCGTATTTTAGTTTGCAAAGAAGAAAAGGTCATGGGGACAGTGGGATTACTTCCTTGCTCATAGGAACATTCGATCATGTTTTGGACTCGAAGGTAAGATTTATTAATGTTTTTGACCATTTGAGGTTGTTTGAGCAAGCGGCATCTTGCTGATACGCTCTGACATAGATAGTTATCCAAATACTCATGTAATTCTGCTTTTGATAAAGTGCTTATGGTAGAGAACTAACCACAGCACAGTGTCATCCGAAATCGTAATAATAGGTTTTAAAAACTTGAATTAAAGCTCCCCCACCAGGCTGAACCTCATTCAGTCGGACGAAATTATGTTAATATACGTGATCAATAAATTCTAGCCTTTAGTAAATGACTAACATCCTTGCTGATGTTGCTATTTTACTCTGAATATCTAGAAAGTGTTATTCCTTTTTCAATACAGACAAATGGAAAACCACTTGTGCCATATTTTATTTTAATTTTTAATCTTTCAAGTCTTGTTTGTTGAATGCATTTGTGTGGATTAGTTCTCTATTCATGTTTACTTCATATCCCTTTATTAGCATTAATCATTCATTATTTTCACTTTTTACCTATCAGTGATATATATAGCAAAATATCTCAACCTCAATATTGGCAATGTTTCGTTCATGACATGTTCAAGCATGCAAATCCCTCAGGGACCGCGGAGCAGTTTTTGGTTTGGGGGGGCTAGCGAAGCCGAAAGAGTGAACTCTCGGGGGGGGGGTCCATACTTATCTATTTATATTTTTCTTGTGAACACTTTAATAGAGACATTGTTCACCAACAGGGATAGTGAAAACATAATTATGATTACACAACTTACTTTAAGGAGTTTTTATTCGTATTATTATGGCCATATAAAAATCGCTATAAAGGAATCAAATGTATTTAGGAAATTATTGGGGGGGCTAAAGCCCCCCAGCCCCCCCCCTCCGCGGTCCCTGTCCCTATCCTCTTTTTGAAACCCTACCGTATCCATTAATGATTAAATTTACTGTCTGTTTGTTTGTTTGTTTTAGCCTCCTCCATTCAGAATCCTATTGCAATCAACATCCTCATCAGATGTTATTTTTGGTAAGGATGATGTACAGTATAGCAGTATAACTATCAATGCAAAAAATAATAATTTTACATGTACATTGCATATATAATATTGCCCAAAGAATGATCATCTATACATACAGTATGCTGATTTAATTGCTTATGAATGGAATGGGTAAATAGCAATGTTTGATAACTTTGAACCTTATAGTAATTGCAACTGCTACCAAGAGAAAAGAAATTGATTCAAACTGGAAATGGCTTGAGCAGTATCTTCTTCCAACATTAGGTACAATGAAAGCTTGTTGATATGTTTGTTCATTAATTGGCTTAACTGCTCTAATACTGCACTCATTTGAACTTCCAGAATCATTTGACAATGACAATGATGCAAAAGAATTTGTCCAGGCTAAAATAGAAAGTCTGGTAGCTCAAAATGAAGCAAAACATGGTCCTGAAGGTACTGTAAATACACCTCATTTAATTCCAGGCTTTTTCTTCAAAGCCACTGTACTACTGCATATACATGTGTACCCATTTCCATATCCTTCCAGTCGGCTGTGAAGCCTGTTTTAAAGAAAGGAGGCCAGAACCGGCACATAATGCCAATTTATATACACCCCATGTAGAATCTTATCTGGTATTGTTGAATTGAGGAAACTCTGTGATCTGTGGCTTCCTTTGCCCCTCTGCCCATATAGTATCACAGCACTTCAAAAGAGATCAGCACCTAGTGACTATCCCAATAATATATATAATGCCTGTTCCTGACACTGATCATTTTTACACTTTCAGCCACTCCAGAATCAGCTAAATTCCAATCGGCTTTTGCAAGATTTAAACGACTATTTCACATGCCCAAAGAAGAGAAACTTGTAAATTGTGAGTCTTGTAATGATATTTTAAATAACCCACCAGCCACCCTATGTTTAAATATGCCTTGTTTTGTTTAACATGTTACTTGCTCATGCCAAATGATTGATCATATCAGTAAAGCAATGTTTTACTTTTAGATTATTCATGCAGTTATTGGAAAGGAGTTGTTCCTCGTCAGGGATGGATGTATCTCTCTATAAACCATCTTTGTTTTTACTCATTCCTCTTGGGACGTGAAGCTAGGCTGGTCATTCGCTGGACAGATGTCACTGTAAGTCATTGTTATTTTTACCTTTTCTCCATCTCTGGATCTTCTATTACCATAACTTCTTTAAAATTTATCATGTATGTAAGTTGCGGTCTTTCCTCGCATCAATCATAGTGTAAACAGGCATTAGACAAAACTTCTAGAAGATCTAATGTACTTCACTATGAGAACATTTCTACTTGTTAACTTCACTATAACCACCCTATAACTTTCCCCATTCTTCCTGTCCCATTTCATAGCAATGATTTTCTATTGCCCGCTTATATGCATTCACTCCACCCCTGTCTAAAAAAGAAATTTCTCCTGTATACATTGATGTAAAAATACTTCCATGCAGCGATATATGTATAAAATTGTAAAATCTTATTCTGTAACTACTTAGAAACTTGAAAGAACCAATACTGTTCTTCTTCCTGACGGAATTAAAGTGTGCACTCGTTCTTCTGAGGTATGAAGACGTTTTCTCCTTTAACTTGGATTTATCCATCACTCCAGCTGGTGAATTTATCTCATCATGCAACTCGCATGCGGCTCACTGTTAAGTTTGCCTGTCTAGTGGATTCAGTAGACAACTCTGATTAGACTGAAGAATAGTTTTCTTTTTGCTCGAATGTAGCACAACTTTTCCTTGTTGCTTCACGCGTCTGAGACATTTGCCTTGATGGAACAATTGGCCAACATTGCAATGAGAAGGTATGCTTGGATAGCCGATACTTTACTTCTATATACAGTTGAATTTTTCAATACGGTTTATAGTGATGATGCCCAATTTTTTCGCTCTTTCCACAATGATTTTTTCAATTCATTGAATAGCACTTGTTTTTTTTTAATGTCTTATTTAATATATTTTATCAGATTATTAGCAGAAAAGGGATTTGAGGTCGAATCCATTCTTTCTCCGCCAACAGCAAAGTAAGTTGGTCCGACGTAGTAAGTAAAATACAGGAACAGTGCGGTTTTTTATCAAGGTTTTTTTTGTGTTCGTGATTTTCAGGGAGAGAAAAAAACGAAAGAAAAAGAGTACGTCGATGTTGAAACGTGATCTGGATGCAAGGGCAAGGAGCGAGCATTATCGGTAAGACTTGCAAAGCTTGATAGGATCACTTGTGTATTTGTTCTTGAGATGAAAGTGTTTAATGTTTCTTGCAGCAATTTATTTCGTCTTCCAAGCGAAGAAAAACTGGATGGGGACTGTGAATGCACAATATGGAGTCCTCATTCAAAGTGCGTTATCTGGGGAACTCTCTACTGTTCTCCTAACTTCATGTGCTTCGCAAGTAAGGTAAGGTTTGCAGGGTGTGTGTGACTTTTTACGTGAAGGAGGGGGGGGCGCAATTAGCGCGTAGAAGTCATGGACATGGTAATGAGTTGGACAGCAAACTACCGTCTATCTGGTCAATACTATCGATAGTCCATGATCTACCAAAGCGTGAGCCCCAGCATAAGCATTAGCCGGTTCTTTATAGGATATAGAGTATGTAATTCCTCCAATACATCAGCCACGATGAAAGCCGGCACTATCGCGCTTAACAGTCAGCACTAATTCTTTAAGTTCCTAACTGTTTAGTCATCTCCCAGAGGACGATCTAACCACAATTTCCGTTTTCTTAGATCAGACACCTTGTTAGCGTTGTTATTCCCATGCGAGAGATCACCGTGGTCGAGAAGGCGAATAATCCCACCCTGCCGAACGCCATGCATATTACGACCAAATCGAAGGTAAGATAAGACTGTGAACTTGTCATTTCTGATTTTTTTTGTGTTCAATACTGACATTTTGTAACATTTTGTACATTTTGACACCTTTCCAGAAAATCCGCCTATGCATGTATTGATCAAGTTATATATACTGTATTTAAAGTATAAAAAAGAACATTCTGTATTACGCCTTAAAAGTGGGCACTTGGTGAATATACTTTTTTCTATTTCATCCACAGGCATCGTTTTTGTTCGCAACATTTGCATCTCTCAAAGATCGTGATTACCTGGTCAGGAGGATTTCAGACTTTCTTGCCCGTGTCCCAACGCCAGAGTAAGGAATGTTATGCATTTAACGTAGGCGAGCCCAAGGGCGTCGAATGGGGCGATGAGTGTGTAATTTCCCCCACCCCTAACTGTTTTGAACTATGGCACCCCCGCTTCACAAAGTAACTGATTTGGCTCATTGAACCTGACGTTATACATTTCCGTTGTTTTTCTAGAAATAGTTCCATGAATTTGAAGGCGAAGATGCAATCACCACTGACTAAGATGTTTTCACATCGCTCACCGAGTCAGGTCAATGTCAAGGAACCTGTCAAAGAACACTTGTGGGATCTTCATTTTGCTGAATTTGGCAGGTACTGGTGCAAATTTCCTTCCCTTAACTATATAAAAGCGCCCGAGGGCTTTAGCTACAACTTATCTTTTCATGCATGTACCTTACCGGAGCGTTCATATCATTCTCCAAATGGCCGAATGTTTTGCATGTGTACCAATTTATCGCTTTATTTTCAGGGGCGTGTGCATGTATCGTACCGTTAAAACACACGAACTTGTTTTGAAAGGCATTCCAGATAGTTTACGTGCGGAAATCTGGTTGATTTTCTCTGGCGCCGTTACCGAGGTAAGCCTAGAGATCTTCTTGCAAGTCAAATGATGATGGTGGGATGTATAGGTAGGTTGTACAGCTGTGCGCAGCCCTGTAGAATTTGAACACCAGAATTACTGCTAATTTTATTGCGCTCACCCCCTTAAAAACCGTTGCTGGACCGACCACTGTGTTTACATCATCCTGATCGGAATATTTGTCGCTTGAAATTCCAGATTGCAACACACCCAGGCTATTATCATTCCTTGGTTGAAGAGAGCTCTGGTCAGTTGACCTTGGCCAACGAAGAGATAGAAAGAGATCTGCACAGGTGTTTTATTGGCTTAATAAATATATAAATATATCCTTAAATGTTTCCGCGGGCTAACGTTTAGCAATATTTTCACCTACCGTAGATCTCTACCCGAGCATCCGGCCTTTCAATCAGAAGTTGGCATTGATGCGTTACGTCGAGTTTTGACCGCTTATGCCTGGAGAAATCCGACCATTGGTAAGCCTAAGTACCCCCAGAAAAACTAATGATTTAAAACTAAACAGTATAGATAAGCTAGTTTAGATTTACTTAAATTCATTGAAAGAAATTTTCAATGTCCATTCCTGAATCTGTTAAGAAGAACAGTTTTTAACTGATCGAGCTATATGTACGTACATTATGATTAAATCTTCTTGTCTTGATGTAATTATTTCGCATTACTGTTCCTACAGGATATTGCCAAGCTATGAACATAGTTGCCTCTGTGTTGTTACTGTATTGTAACGAAGAGGAAGCCTTCTGGTTGCTGGTTGCAGTTTGCGAAAGATTGTTACCGGATTATTATAACACCAAGGTCGTTGGTGCTCTGGTTGATCAAGGTAAGGCAAAATTCATGTTCTACCAACCTTATGCAATCGAACTGCGTTAATGTTTGTTTTAAATTTTCAGGTGTTTTCGAAGAGTTAATTCGAGAAAATATCGCGGAACTGTACGATCATTTGAAAGAACTTGGAATCCTGCATATGATATCTTTATCATGGTTCTTAACTCTGTTTCTCAGGTATGGAAGGGTGATTTATATCCTTCGAATCCTTTCTCTATGTTCAGTTTAAACATGCAATAGTCATTCAATGTCGTATATTTGGGAAAACTTAAACTATGAACTACGTAATCAATCCATTTCGACAGTGTTGTTTCTAACCTAGATATACTTGCAAATCTATATTCTGCAAACATCATAAAATTTCCTATAATCGCTTTGTGTACCCGTTTTAGCGTCATTCCCTTTGCAAGTGCAGTGAATGTTGTCGACTGTTTCTTTTATGACGGAGCCAAGGTAAAGATTATTTACAAACCATTGAAAGCTGTATGTAGATCCTATTCGGGTGCTGTCCGAAAACACGAAGACAGGGAAGATGGATAAAGTTGATAAACTAAAAATGTTGTGCGTTTGTTTGATATTAGGTGACATTTCAAGTAGCCTTGGCTATTTTGGATGCCAACAGAAATAGATTGCTCTCCGTAGATGACGATGGCGAAGCGATGACGATACTCAACGAATATTTGGATAATATTACTAACAAAGAATACGATTCACCTTTCAAATCTTCCGCTTCAACTATACGAAGTGGTTCCGCTAGTGGGGTAGGTAATGATAACAGTCGATATATACAAATCAAGACTGTATGTTGATGGGAATGATGAGGATAATGAGGACATTAGGGGAATAATGAGGATGATAAAGACGTTGATGGGAATGATGAGATAATGAGGGTGGATTACGAGAGGGTGAAAAAGACGTTGATGGGAATGATGTGGATAATGAGGAACATTGGGGGAATAATGAGTTACTATGATAAAGACGTGAATGATGGGAATGATGAGGATGATGAGGACATTAGGGAATTAATGAGGGTGAAAAAGATGTTGATGGGTATGATGAGGATAATAAGGGTAGATTACGAGAGTGTAGCGGTGACGATGAGGCCCTTCATCACTTATATTTTATATTTCAGCCATATTCGTCTGTCGATATCTCTCAACTTATCGTGGAGTCCTATCGGAAGTTTGGATTCATCACGTCAGAGCAGATTGAGCGAATGAGAAACACGCAACGATTGAAGGTTGTCCAGGTGGGAATACAGTATGTTAACTTTGAGGATATATTATTGCTAGGACAGTAATAACGTTTTCTATACTGTGATTCTCTTCTCAGGGAATGGAGGACAGCATACGTAAAACTGTTGTTCGTAATGTCGCCGAAGAATCGCTTTTCACTGTCAACGAACTGGATCTTGTCTATCGTTTGTTTAAGGTATTGTCTAGATTTGATCCAAGTTTTGCTTAAAGTGGATTTTGATATGTCCACTCAGTACTGTAACTTGAGATCAGTTCTTTTCTTGAGTGCTTTAGTTCCGGTGCTCACTAAACTCAAGTTCACTGAACTCAAATTTTACAGGATGGTCAATTACAAAGTCGATCATGGGGCGACAACTCGGCTCCCCGCTACGAACTCGACTCCAGTAAACTACAGAGAATTGAATATGAACAATTTAGGATTTTGTTCAAATGTCTCACGAAATGGGGCCGAAATGAAGCCGGTGATAACTTGTCAGCGAGGGCTTTTAGGGTAAGAAAAAGATTTACTATAGGAGCATTGCATTGGTTTCCCAGTTGCTGTTAACAGCGTCTTTTTGAGAGCGTGGCAAGTGTATTGAACGTTTTTTCAATGGCCGCGTTTCTGGCTGGACAAATGACACCGAAAAACAATTGTTTGAAGCATTTATTGTATTTTCAGTTGCTTTCAGCTTTTTATTGTATTTTCAGTTGATTGATCGCGATGCAGATGGCGTTATTAACTTCAAGGAATTCGCCATAACATTGGGTCTGATATGCCGTGGCGACCTACAACAGCGACTCAAATTTATCTACCGTTTGCATCTGCCGCCTGCTTTACCGCTTTCCGAACTGGAGGACGGCAACTCGCCGGACGAGGACGGGGCGCTGGAGAGCTGCAGTGATGTCGATGAAGCCGAGGAATGCGATGAATCTGATGGGATAGACATGCGCAATGGCGCGACTCTTTTGGATCCTCTAGGAGCAGGCGTGGTTGTTATACAAGGTAAGGTAACTAGACAGTCGAGTACTGAATCAGAGCGCTCGGGTCGGAATATTGAAAACCATATCTCAAAATCCGAAAATATATCATCGGGACAATCCTCCTTCGATGATCGTCCAACTGCATTCGAAAATTTGAACTCCGAAAATGCCCCGAATGTTTCCGAAATTGTTACGAATGTTTCAACGAACTGCTCGAAGGATATTCATAATTCTACTGACTGCCTTACGGCGGTTCTCAAAGAAAACACAAAGACGTCCGAAGGTTCGGCGAACGCCTCCGAAGCGTCCTCGGAGATTTGGGATGGTTGTTCAATCGAAAGCGATAATTTGGATTTTGATCTTGTCACCCAAAACGAACTTGTTGGTGAGGACTGTGAAGGGTATTTAAGGGATACAAGAAGTCAGCCAGGAGTATATCATGTTGTGACAAGTCCAGACGCTACGGACGGAGCTGTACGTAGCGAAATCGGACAGGTCTCGGAGGTTAACGGCAGCTGCACTGAAAATATGAATCAAGTAAGTATAGGGAAATATTTTGCTACTGTGAGTGAATATTGATAACGTATTGTGTGTGGTACTTTAAATTCGCCTTAAATATTCCTTATTGCTTCGTTGCGTGAATGAAAAAGTATGTTAATAATTGTTTTATGCTAAGTTTAGACTCTTCAGATCACTATTTGCTAACCTGATGAATGATATTTGTTTTCTAGAAACAGTTTATTAATCTTTGGAAAACATTCTACTCGCTCTTTCGAGAACTTCCCAACGAACAAGAAATGTACAGAGCAATCGCATCGGTCGGCACTTTACTTCTTAATTTGGGCGAACTCACTGCTGGCGAAAATCCGGTCAAAACGAGTATAGGGGCTGCGTCAAACGTGTCAAAACCTGCTGTGGAGAACTCGTCAAACCGGCCTGAAACTATCGAAGGCCCTTTGAGGTCAGAAAATATTTTATCGAATGAAACTAATTCCTCCAATTTGGATGAAAGATCCAACAATTCTAGTCCAGTATCAGACGCTGGAAGTGTTCAACGAAGGCTCTGCGAAGCTTTGGCTGATGCGGCAGAGGATTGCGAACCAGGGAGTCACGGAGCTAATACGAATGATGACGAATTCATCCGAGTAGGGAGCGAAGACAGTTTACTGAGTAGTCCGGAAGTTATTGACTTGGATGATGATTCCAAAAATCAGTGTACTGGGGCCGAACAGTTAACTCGAAAATCCGAAGGTTGTAGGAAGGCCTCGGCTGATTCTGATATTCATACGAACAATTCCGATCATCACACAGAATTTCCCGAATGTAGTACGAAGATGTCCGGTGATTCAATGCAAGATTCCGATAGATCCAAGGAATCAAAAGATCAGTCGAAAAGCGAAGGAACAGTCCCGAATGCCGTACCATGTTCTGGAGATAAAACAGAGAAACTCACGAAAGGTGTCAAGACTAGTAGGCTGTCGTTAGAAGCCTCTGAGGGTATTAAAGCACGAAGGCGGTCCTCGGGGACACTAAATTTGTCGTGGTTTATCACCTTTGAGCAGTTTTTTGCTTCGGTTTTGACAGAACCGTTGTTGGTTGAATATTTTGATGAGCAGACGAATATCGAAGAGATTATCAATACAGTGAAAACTGAAGGAGTTAGGGACTTTGTAAGAGATCCACGTAGGTCCCTCAGTGTGGAGTGATAAAAATATGGGACTTTTTAGGTGACCCAAAGAGGTCCCTTGGTATTGGGTAAAGCAATTGGGTATAACATCAAGTACAGTTCTTTTATGATAGTCTATTTATTCAAATTAATCTTATTTTAAAATCTCTAAGAGCCAATCCAAGTCAAAAAGAGACTGCATGGTAAATTAGTTTTTGTCATCAATCAAAGATGCGATATAAAAGTCCATTTTGCGCCACGAATTTTTACAAAGTCCTTTTATCACGCTATACATGATAGAAATTTTCCCCCGATGAAAAAAGAAAATACGAAGTAGCTGTCAGGTTCGTTCGAGAATGGGTTCCCTATATCGCATCTTGAAATATAAAAAATATTGAATTCGTACTTTAATTTTATTTAATTTGCACAAGCCTGACTTTTAATGCAAAATATTAACATTTGAAGAATAATTGTATTTATACCATTAATAATCCTTTACATGAAGTGCTGGGGTTAAATAAAGTCTAAGCCTGGACTATTAACTGTTGAAGATCAAAATGGTAGAATTTGATCGACCTTTTGTCAGATGTGATTGCGCGCTTTTAATAAAGGCTCCATAAATCTACGTTCTTAGATAGTTCAATAATCAATTATAATATTCTATTCTATGCAATTCCTATGCCTACATTTTGTATAGTATTATTTACATATAATGCCACCAATTTACCTGAGGTCCTAGTTTACACTTCTATAATGTTGTGAACACACGAGACAGAAGAATTGCTCTCCTCGAAACAATAATATTAAATACGATATTTATACGACCCCAAGGAGGTGTTCACGATACTTGTTCCTAGTCTTCTACGCATGCCACAGGGTGAGTGAAAAACTCACGCTTTCCATATTCAAATTTTCCGCGAATCAACTTATGACTGGCCTAATCTGACAATCTCAGATGCTACGAATTTGCATGTGGAAGGAATCAGTTTTTTACTCACCCAATACTTAATGCGAATCGTGTACGCTTGGAACTTTGCCAAGTTTTCGTGTTCTGTCATTATTTCACTTTTGGATAACGCACAAGAATATCAGAATGCGATATCGTGGCTAAAGCAAGCATTCCACCCTCCTCCCGTGCAGGAAAAGTCTCGAGTATGAGCGCTTTCCTTTAGGCAACCAGAACAGTCAAGCCATCAAACCCAACTTTGAACTAATAATATTGTGCAGTCATAAATGATAATCATAAAACGGTAAACTTATTGGTTTTCCGTGATACAAATATATGAAATACCCGTACATTTGAACGCTGTGTTCCTGAAACTAAATGACTAGTAATCGGTCTGTTGAAATACAATAGAACCGATTTGACCGTTTTAGCCCTGCAGAGAAAGCGCCCTAGACATGCGCAGAAGGGAGCTTGTGCTTACGTGTTCCGAGACTGTTGCTAAGCTACCAACGGGCTCACGAAAATGACTCACGGTTGTGTTGGCAGGTTGTGATTTACAACTATAGGTCAGGTGTCTCCGTGTACCAGGTGTTATATTTCCTTTGTGTTTTTTAATTTTCCAATTTTTTGGTTGATTTCTGTGACCTTTGCACAGGGAAGTGTGTGAGTATTTAAGGCCTAAACAGTGTGAAACTCAATTCTATATATATATATATTTATGCACAAGTTATATCAAGGCACAGTCCAGCTGGTCTTTCTGAGATCAGTGATTATAACTATTATCAATTCATATGCTACTATCGAGATCAGTGCCACCCGTCATACGCTTACTTCCCTGTTAAGTTTCCCGTTTTGCTCGTGCAAGATTTTAGGCTCTTTATGATGCTTGGAGTGCTCCATGCTGGTACAACATATGTAACCACGGGTATAGAAATTCACAATACACAAGGTTGTGAGTAATATGATGATGATCACGCTTAGGGCGGCTATAATGGCGATGAAGATCTTCTCCTTTTGTCGATCTTCCGTTTTATTCTTGCTGGTTTGCGCAGGCGTGGGCGAGACTCTTGTCGCCGGCAAATATGGTTGCGGAAGATCTGAGGAAAATAGAATATGTACATTTAAAGCAATTTGCATCCGCAAAAGCCAAACCTGGATTATCGCATTCGAGATATTGAAGCGAATTTGTAGCCGAATTAAGAGGACCAGTGCCAGTCCCTTCTTTTTTTGTCGGCGCGATAGTCGAATGTGAAGACAAAACTATTTGGCTTCTGAAAGATGGCGACTTAGTTATCATATTCCATTTCACGTAGAATTCACTGATCTCGAGTAGGGATATAAATGAATTACCTTTAACTGTGTTTCGTACCATGGTCATGACCTGTGCGACATTTGTATAAACTCCGTATTTATATTTCTCGGCACAGCCGGCGCCCCAAGCCATCATTCCAACGAGATACCACGGGTCAGTATCACTGTGGGCACACATCAGCGGTCCACCACTATCATACCGGCATCCATCTTTGCCTCCTTCCGGCACGCCTGCGCATAGATACCGCTCGGGAATTTTACCGCCGTAACTTTTGTTACTGTTGCATACCTGCAAATACAACGAAGCAATTGATATGCGATCAATTTTTCTCATGAAAACGAGGTCAAGAATGCTTACAAAAGAATATGTAAATCTCTCTGGAGAGCATTATATACGCAAAATGGATAGCGCTATATCCACCAGATTGTGCGTTTTTCCATCGCTAGGAAATAGCACGTTGTTTGGTATAACCTGGATTAAGCCTTGGTATTCTTAAAAGTAAGATTCGTTTTAACAGTTTGTTAGCTCTGAATCTGTAATTTCGATGCCTTACAGCAGTTAAAAAATCACAATCGATCGATAGCGCTATCGTGGCTTTGTACAATCGCCCCCAAAATCATCAAAAAGAGTTTAAACGATGAAAATATTCACCTTCCGGGAGACAAGAGGCAACCTTATCTGCTGTAGTGTATTAGAAACAGAGGGCTTTTTTGCATTGGTATAACCCCAACCGCTCAACACGCATTCGTGTCCAGGTTGAAATGTATTCACGTCTGTCAGGCAAATTGGTCGAACCTGCTCTGTGAATCGAATTCGATTCTTCATCTCAACGAGTGCCATGTCGTAATCGCCCGGATGCGTCGAGCTTCCTCGTCGGTATTTTGAATGTATGTAAACTTTTTGTGCTGTCAGTTTTTGCTCGTGAGGGTCCTTGACGTCCGCCTTGTGTTTTCCCACGTAAAAATTTAGAAGGCTTTGGCTTATGTTGTCCACACAATGAGCGGCTGTGATGATGAATGTTGGACTGATTACAGAACCACCGCAGTAGATATCAGACTGGTTCATGATCAACACCGTCCAAGGCCACTGATGCGCCTGCGCGTCCTGACCGCCAATTACACGCCTAACCCTTGATCGAGATACGGGCTGCCGGTTTTCACCACAGTACGAAAAGTCTGTAAGGAAGAATACACTTCATCATTATTCTCAGTGACATTTGGTGAATTGCTTGTACCAAAGATCTCTATCCGTTCCTTAAACCCCCTAGAGTCCCTTTAGTTCCTTGTTTGTTCTTCCCTTTTCCTTTTTTACTGCAGTAAACTTTGTTTGCATATATAATTTAGCGTATGTAAATATTCTTGTGGTTACATCATCTACATACAAGTTTAGCTAGTGAGATTTTACTGGGTGGCCAGTAATTTAAGGTGTCGCTGAATGTTGGTGACAGCCACGCACACAAATAGCAGAGGTCTTAACCTTGGGTAGAAATGGCGGGGTTGAAAACCAAATCTCATAAAGAACATTTAATGTTTGCCCTCCTTCTTCACCTACTGCCTGAGTTTTGCAGCTTGTTCCTATAAGTGCTATGTACAAAGTCAGTTTTTTCATGTCGTATTAACACTGTGGTAAAACGAATAACATATCTTCTGAGTTCCGACCTCTCCGGACTTTTGTCCTAAAGCTTTTCATGCATTTATTCAATACACAAGTTGGATTGCAGGTTATTTTAATATTGATTGCTTTCCGCTTAGGGGACGGAAGTATTCATAATAGACACAATCGTAAGCATGTAAGTGCACTTCAATAATCAGTATTACACAATACATGCTACCACAAACCAATAAACCTTCACCAGTTTCCTTTTTACATTGGAAAGCGAAGGTTTTGAAAATAGGTCAGCTTTTGCCGTGAACGTTCCTCTTGCGACGGTTCTATTTACTTAGTCACATGGAGAAAACATACAATTTGTGTACATTTGATACAATTAGCGACGTTGCGTTATATAAACATTGCTTCACAGTTAGACATTTGTTTATTTTTCTTAAACTCTGCTTGGCACGGTAGATTAGCTCGGTATTTACCTGAAGCGAGGTCTATATACACGCTGCGTTTACTGGACAACCCGAGCGCTATAACAGTTCGTGACTGTTCCACATATAGACATTCAACAAACCATCAAACCTATTCACACTGTCACCGCAGCCATTTTAATATCAATCAGTTCTTTTAAGGGTCTAGAGTAAGCCAGTTTGCCGTGGATAGCGAGTGCACGCAATTGAGTGGCCTTTAAGCAATGTTCAGACCTACCAGCGTTGGTATCAAAGTCACAAAGTGTGTAGTATTACATCATCTTTAAGATGTTTGCTGAAGTCAAAGTTATGCTACCTCCACATGTGACTACAAGTGGCAGGTCAGATTTCATTCAGACAACTGTACGCATAAACATAGCTATATTTTAGATTTGTGAAGAACGCGCGCATTCTAATCCTGTGGTAAGTTCTGAAAGGAACACTTTCAATCTTCCATTTAAGGAACAGCCATCAATCATCCATTTAAGGAACTGTAACTCATCATCACCTTGTGATGTATTATTATTATTTGGGTAACACTGCCGCGCGCCTATACATCATTCTCCACACAGAACGTCAGCGTTACTTATAGTTTTTTTATCGTGTATTGCCTGATCTTATTATTTCAGACCGCGGATTATAATAAATAGGAGATAGTGCTATCATTGTGGTCTAGGCTTTCGTGACTCACTCCCAAATTCCACTATTACAATAATACTTGAAGCTTTGCGCACTTAAAAAACGTCTTTGTTATGATTTATGAAAGAGGAACGAACTCAACTAACATTATAGAAATATACCTATCAATAATAAAGTCAACTTTATGGTCAACTTTATGGTCAACTTTCTGTTCTCCCTTACTCAAATCATGACCTATCATCAATGTATTGATGTATATACTACTTCAGATGTATATCTCCATAAGTTCTAACTAGTTAGATCCGCTAGATATTGTGAAGAGGACTATAGAACCAAACCTAGTCATTGAATTGCATAGTCGTTGCACGTATATTGGTTTATGTTCCTAAAAAAGCGTCTATTGACATTTCCAACGGATTTTCAAATTATCTAAAGTTCAAAACAAGTTGTTATTAATCACGCCCTAAAATGGCGGGGTTTTCCTGTTCCAAATCTATTCAGGAAAGATAAAACGATTCCGGCTTGTTTGGTATTCGATGGGAAATATTTTGTAATCACAGATGTAGTTTAATATTCTTATAAATCGTATGCGATATGCATGTTAGCATTTCCCCAAAGATGCAATAAGCCTTTAAGACCTAGCTAATGCCGTGCTAAAATTCGGCATTTTGAATATTGGTTGCGTAGTACAGATCCCTTTGACTTTGTATATGGCCTTTGACATCTGTCTTTAGAGCAAGATCCATGCATTTCCTTCAATAAACAGTTGTCAGCTAATGGTCTGATTATAATTTAATCTCGCTCATATTTGTGACGAGAATGGGTTTCTAGACAGTTCTTTGACCAAACACCGCCGCAACACTTGCACGTTTTCTTTATAATCTGACGCCACAGATTTCAGGAAATACGAACGACGCAAAATCACTTAAAAGATTTGTATTTCAAAAAACAGCGAACTGCATGTATTTGATTTGTATTATGTATACGGTACACGAGTTTTCGAGAGAATTATATTAAAACGTGCGATATTATGAATAAGGATTCCCTTCGAAACAGGAATCGGGTGAAAGTGAAAAAATCTGAGCACATCATCACATGATATGCAGTTAAAAAAATTAAAGGTTTTCCTCGAAAGATTTAGCGTTTATTGCGACTGACTGATGTCCATGCATGCCCTGTGAATTTGGTAAAGCATTTCCGATTCTAAACCAAAGTAACATTTGAATGTAACGTCAATGTATTAATGATAGGGATTTATGCTCAGCCGTACTAAATAATTATCACCTTGGCGCTCTGCCTTTCACACTGCGAACCCCATCAAAATTTTATAGGCCCACTGTGAAGTGCAAACTGAAAAAAGTGTGAACGATTGAACTTTAAGCCGCCATGCAAAGCAATAGAATATGTGAATCCAATGAATGAATTAAGAATTAATGTTGTGTATATACTCTAATAGTCTACAGTTGTCACACCACTCACACGTCGCATGAGAATCACAGGAGAGAATTGATTTGGACCAGATTTTAATTAAACACATAGCGAACTTGCGTACTTATGTGGGTATATACACCAATATCCACTGACCAAGATATATGGAAACATTAATGATATATGCGGGGGAAATTGGATACACCATCTTAAAATCTTGTGCCTAAATGGTTATCCATGACCTTTGATGCAAAAAGGCGGGAGTTTATAGTAGAATTTACATGCATATACAATCATTTTTCTTCATCGCAACCTCATTTTAATATTGCGGAAAAAACTCCTCAAGGTGATATTTGATTTGTGGTCCTAGAAATTATGTTCTCAATGATAGGAATTGCTCGTTCTAATATACGTTCCGGGCGCCGTTTGTCTGTTTCGAGTCGTCTATTTTTAGCGTTTTTTATTAATCCGTCTGAAAAACCCTTTGCTCTGAATCTTCGTATAAATCCATACACAGAAAAGGGCCCCTTGTTTGTGCGCTAATCCGCAGCCGATGTCGTTGCTAATTTTCCATCCTAATGCGGGCGAAATCTAGTAGGCCCCGAGCATCGGTTCATAATGAAACTGAGTTTAAACTATATCAACATCCGCCCCATGCAATAGCGTTGACGAGTTCAACTAGCTCTTGAACAAATGTTTGAAGTATTGTATGGCGTATTGAGCATCGATAGACGATGTGACTGAGTGTTCCGTCGAAAAGACTTCCGAAATATATGCTCTGATTTAAGCAGGGAATGTGTCATATTTTCACAAGAAATGAGGCACATGAGAAAGGTTCGTGAAACGGATTTCAGCCGTTCGCATAAGTGGAAATGAATTGCATGCTGCCCATCTTTTCAATCAGTGCCCGTTTTTCATTCTTCAAATAATAGAGACGATATAATTTTAGAATCATTCATTTCATCATGTCAATCAATATTTGGAGCTTCAATTAGCGTTTTGTTTCCCCCTTATCGTTGACCTCTCCTTATAGCATATCTATATGATATCAAAAATTTCAATGTTTTCCAACCGGCAATTGAATTTACTTCATACGCTATCAAACTCTTCATACAAGTTATGGCTGGTATGAAATATATTCGCCGTGTTGCTTCCTATTGATGATTGCCTATTGGCAAGGACTCCATGATTTTACGACGTTTAATGAACATTGCATTTATGTACTTTGAAACACCACTTTCCTGATATATTCATATAGAAATCAATTGCATAGCGTTTAGAATACCATGCTACGAAACGTCTGGAAAAGATTACGAGCCGTGATCCAGTTTAACTGACCACACAAGGGAAGCACATAGCTACGTATTCATATACACCGCAATAAAAAAGGACGTGAATTAACATACTTATATATTATACTATCTACATCTAAACTGGTTTCCAGCCTCAGCTAAGTCCTTGCCGTGGGATAAGAAGAGTTTCAATGAAAACTACATTATGAAATTCACTCGATTGATCTATATTAACATCATGCGTTTGATAACATGAAAAGAAAACACAGGATTATAGTTTCAATTTTACGTACCAAAAGTGTTGCTTTTTCCTCCCGTCGCGGTATCCTTTGCCTCTCCGTTGCCGCATTTCGCCAAAGATGCGACGATCACAGCCAAAACTGCAGCGTAGGTTAGGAACATTTCAATAATTCTTCGAGAGAGACCGTTAATATGTTTTGACACGGTTTTGCCACGACTATCGTTCAGACGTTCACGTTGTATAGTGGTCTAAAATGACACAGAGCACACTATGTGTATCACTTATCAGTTGTGCGTAATTTAAGCAAATCTGTCGTTTAACCAACCGGCGTGGTTTCGAGAGGTATATATTCGTGGTGTAACTGAATACATTCTGATAATTAAATCGTTAGAGATGTTAAGCCACATACTTCATCATTGAGTGATTCAAGGGCCCACTTTAAAGTGAAAACATTTTGACATCTCAAAATCCGTGGGCCCTTAGCCCCCTGCAGGGATAATGAGAATTATGTTTAATTTAATCAATGTCAGTCTAGTTAGGCTTTAAATGCGTTCGGTTTTTGGTTGCCTTTAATTAGCCTAATTAACCGCATGAGCTAAATGCGAGCATACGCCCGCGTGCGGGTTGCCCAAGTGGTTTACCCAATACTGAGCCCGAAAGGGATACTGGATAGTTCTGTTGTCGACGGTACAGCCATGCATCAGTTTATTTTTTATTCGTAATGTCTTTTAAGATGTCTGCAGTCTCAAAATTTTGTTCTCAGGAAGTACCTTTTGTAAGAGCGACCCTAGCTACCCTTGGTATAGGGTATAGGGTTAGGGGTACCTTTGTAAAAGCGACCCTAGCTACCCTTGGTATAGGGTATAGGGATACCTTTGTAAGAGCGACCCTCCCCTACAGGTCTTGTTTTGGACTTTCCTCATTCTGTGAGGCTCAAATTTTCTATCAAATCTATAAAGATTTTCCACGTAAACGATTCTTAATTGTGGCAAATTTTGGACGATGACGGCAAATGAATTGAAAAAGACACAATCAGATCGACTGTTAGTTTTAATACCAAAGTTAGAATTGGCACCGAAATATGCTCGTACCGCTTTTGTTTAAAGAATGAGAAGGGCTGCATAAGTTTTGAACTGCATGTTCTCGTATATGAAGGTTTAGATAAGTTTTCTTCCCATCTCGTATTGGTCTGAACCGTTAGCTAAACTGAAGGAGTCTAATTAGCCCACTGCTTTTCCTAGATACAGTATAAATAATGCAAATACAAGGCTTTCTGTGTCTTCTGCAGCGAACTTCAGTACGCCGTTATTTATCCGTAATACTTCTCCTGGCATAGTAGTTCATTCATATTTCGCCCCTTTTTTAGCATGCAGACGACGAAGTCGTTCAAATGAATAATTCGACGATGAATTATTTCAGTAGAGAATACCAAGGAAGTGTCTTTAACGAGGAAGGCGACCTAGCCTCGAAACTTCGAAGATCAAATCACATTATCACGAATGATAACGTAGATCATAATTACACTGCCACAAGACTGCTTTCACGAGGTATTTAGCATATCATGAAAACCAGTTCCGGTTATTTCGTTATAAAAACTCTTATATCTTTGATTCCATGCATATATTCTCAATAGGGGGTGTTGATATTGCCCTAATTGTATATACATACATCGTTTTAATACCGTGATATCAGATCAAGATCAATCAATATATAACCTACAAACAACCAGAAATTGCTTTTTAAACTTTCACAAACAACTGGATAGCATATTGGTTATATATCTAAAGAGTTCCGGTTGTCCGATTTTTAGATTCTTTTGTATGCTTGTTGCGTGACTTGATTTGTATGTCATTCACTAGATCTGGCGGAATCGAAAGAGCTTGGAACTACCTACTACCATAGTAACCATACTGTAGTTAAGGTTAGGCTTCCAGCTCGGCTGAGCCTACTAAGGGATGGTTCCAGTTATTTAGCACACTTTTGGCTGAAAGAAAATATGAGAAATGATAGAACTATCCAGTCATTCTGATCCACACGTAGGCGAGGTGTATTTGGATGCGTGACAGCACACGAAAATTGAATCGAAACTGGTCTTGTTGTTAGTGAAGCACACTTAACAGATAACTTTCGCAGGGCAAATTGACATTCCTGCAGTGAGATATTGCTTTAGACTATATCAGCCAAGTGGTGTTGAAGAGATTTGCCTATGACAGTATGACCATGCAATATTAACCACGCCCTCTTCGTAAGTGCGCATCGCACGTTCGCTTGCTCGCATAAAAACCTGTGGTTCCGGTTCCAATTAAAGATCTTTAGTTTGAAAAACCGGATGAACTTTAATTAAACTTTCTTTTTAACACTTCTCTCTCTGTTACTTAGTTAAAAGGTTTTGGAATATTTCCAAAACCTTTCAACGACTTCTGGTTGAAGTGTAAGATATGATGATGTCAAAAGAAGGGAAGCTGCATGAAATCTACTTGACTGATATCATACAATAATACAATGTTTTGACACTTTTTGATTTTTTAAGAGTTGCTATGCAATAGGAATCGATTAACAGAAGGGAAACTTAGAAACTTTTGTGGCGTCAATGTCTTATTTATCCCGAGACAGTCAGTTTAAATAAGACGATTATAAGTTATAACTATAATAACTCAGGACGGAGATCTTGGATTTAAGAATGCATATACTACAATACTGCAAGTTATCTGCACACTAAATTCGCATATATCGACTCATCTTTCGTGGCTGAATATTAGTGAAAATAGTAGAAGATTATTTTTTATAATTTCGCAGTAGAATATCGGTGATGAATATTGATTGAAGATAGAACATTGTTGCGCAGTTCCAACTGACTGTAAGTTAATCTTTTCAGTTAATTTTCCCATCTTTGTAAATGACACCAGCACCACCTATGCACCTGATATTTACAGGAAATACGAATTCGAATGACTGTATTGAACTGTATTGGGTTTTATTGTGTTGTATGATATTGAACAAAATCTATTTCAAGAAAAGCAGGTTGTTAGAATCCCCGCCTTAATGGTTCCTTAAAACATCCCCCGTGAACGATCGTTTGAAATCAGTGGCGATAAAGCGGGTGCCACCGAAAACTTTTTAAAATTATAGAAGATTTCATGGTCTTTTTTTTTACTACTATACATCGTTGAAAACTGATTCCGCATAGTCAGTTCTTTTTAAACCGTTTTGGCAGCAAATGAGTTTGATTGAACCACTTCGCTAATGACTCATGCACATATTAGAAATTATGTCTCTTGTTTCCTCAGGACACTATTTGATGCATTCTTTTGTTTTTCCTGCTTGATTTGACCTACGGAGAGCGATGCATCATGACAATTAATATTGCAATGTTTGGCAAATATTTTTTCAAAGGGTCTTCGTGTTTATTGATGTAAAATCCATATTTCGTTGTAAAGTACTTAAAGTTCGATCGTTTTACGTGCGAAATAGTTGAGCAAATGTCATGTTGTGTGCCAATGGCATTCATATTCAGACGTTGCTTGTTTGTCTCCATAGAAACAACGCGTTTATCGCTTGCATATGGCGCGTGAGCGTCCAAGTGCATTCAATTAATCATTTCGTGCGGTGCTGGGGTTCTCGAAGTGTGAAATGAACAGTAAGCACAGCTAACAAACATCTTAGATTGATGACGAATGTAGCTAGTGATTTTGTCATCTATGCGGCTATGCCTACGCCAAGCTGACTTGAGATGAATCATGAATGTTATTTGAAATAAATCAGGTCAGAATGACGACAGAATTAACTGCCCATTGTGAGTTAATAAGATCATTCATCAAGCGAATGCAAAATGGTCAGAGTTTTTTTGTAAACATCCCGCCAAGGCGCCAAAGTTGCCTGAGATTTTCTATTACCTTTTGAAGTGTAGTATGGAGAGTTTCTCTTATATTTTAAAGTCAATTGAACAAAAAAGTTATGCATGACCATTAAGACCATTTTTTTAACAAATAGAGGCCACTGTGCCACCAGGAGGCAGGGTTAAAGACGATTTAGAACTATTCAGTTCATATATATAGATCATTTTAAGTCGACGCTTAACTAACCTGTACGACGAACGACAACTTTGAAACCGTGGCAGAATTTCATGACAAAATTGGTGTCTGATGAGGAAAACGTTGATAAACCCGTATAAACAGGAAATTCAAAGTCTGAAATTGATCACACTAAGAGGAAACAAAATTCAACCACCCGCTACGGGTTCCGTCTACGTACGTTCTTGCGGAATAGCACGGTTTAGACAATTGGTAAGGCCTTTCTGGAAGAGATTTCAGGAAATTGATGATTTATGAACGTACGTCAGGGCATGAGAAGTGTTAATGTGATTTGGATGTGTGCCTTAACAGTAAAGAATTAGTAATGATGAGTAATCCTCTAATTCCTTGAACTCTTAAAAGCTTATATTGGAACATTCATGAGTTCCAGTGAGCTTAAGTATTTATCAGTTATATGCACGGGGTAGATATTGTATAATTACAAAGATATACAAGGAAATAAGGTACTTTGAGCATGTGTAGATGACAGATGACTGAGTTTGTTTGGGAAAATATTACGGTTTCAATTCAGACCAAACTTTACGGACGTTGAGAAAAATGCAACTTCTAGTGATCAAGTAAACAAACCAAGTGCGCGTGCGCATGCTCTCTAGAGTCTAGACAAAGCTACGAAGAAAGTTGCCTGTCGAAGGGGCTGGAAAAAGATGTGCAATAATGTTTGGTATTGCCACACATGTCTCATATGGTAGTATGTTTTTTTTGCTATATACTCATGGATTATAAATCAGTGAATAATCGGATTTAACACTTTCTTTGTTTTTTTTGCAACTGAAGGACTTATAAACGCAGAGGTTTTTAATCATAGAAAAACTTCAAGTCTTGAAGTATACATCCTTCAAGCATGCTTCCAGTTGGCCACTAGTATAGCAAAGCTTTGCGTATTTAGTAAGTGTGCAATTTTAATGTAATTTGAAAACGTCGCCGTGAAATAGGCGATGAATGTATTCCTTCGACGCAAACTGAGAACTATTTTTGACCGTTAAAGTTTGTTGGTATTCGTTAAAACTAGTCTTTCTTTAAACTGAAAGCGCAGGGAAGAAAAAAATCAAAATCACCTGAATTTTATGCTCTCCTTATCACATCATCGGAAATTTGGAACAAATGAAGCCTTCCTTCAGTCATAATACTGAGGTCAGTAACACAAGAGTTCCTCCCACAAGGCAGCGTGAAAACAGGCAATATAATTAGGGAGTACCTGCAGAGTATATAAACTAAGAAGCTGAGCTTTTTCCAGAAGTACCTCTGTAGCATCAATTCAAGCAGATGCCTCTAAATATACGACCTTAATTAATGGAGAGAACAGTTTGAAACTGGAAAAAAAATTAGAACTATTCGAAGAGCTCGGCATTTCAGTTAAGTTTGTCAACATCAAAGATCGATCAAATGATGTCGAATCGGGAGCCTCAGTACACGCCCAATCAGAAGCTGAGAGACGCCACACGTGACCGTCCACGAATGTTTCATTTCATTGATAAACATTAGAGTAATTCGAGTGCAATAATGTGCTGTTATCTATTCATGTCATTTTCATAGTGCTCGGATGTCGGCCAAAATGAGATTTCATTTGTTTATTCATGAGTACATTAGTTGACCAGATGTGCAATGCCATCTTCTCTCTCACGCTTACGTATGAAGTTATTTCCCAAGCGATGACTGAAGGAAATAAAGCCTTTAAGTCAATAGGGGTAAATACCTCGCCAAGCGAATTTAATCCCAATGGCAAGAAATAATCCATATACCAATTACAATGAGATAAAGCTCCACTAGTTTTTATAATCTAACCTCCAAGAGGTTTGCTAAGAATCAATTCATAAGGGTCCAGCCCAGACTTAAGAATACCACAATTCGTTTTGTGCCCTAGGATATAGTTACCACGACTAATTCTAAATTTTTCTGCGAGCCAGCCATGACGTGGCGAGGAAAATCCTCGTTGTATCGACTTAGTTCTCTTTCACAGGGAGTAGCTAAACTAACTCAATTACGCTGACGGTCAACTTTCACGATAGAACGGTCAGTGGCGACAACTTCGGCGATCAAACACGAGTTTATCAGCGCTGATTCACGGCATCTTATCAGTTCAATTATTCGGGGAAATGCGTTGTCCCAAAACGGAACACACAGAGAGGGAATATCTAAGTTAACTATGTCCAAAAGGTAAACTCTATCCATGCATAGAAAACTTGGAAAAGACTGACATGTTTTCAATAATATACACGTGAAAAACATATTTACTAAGTATCCCGGAGAGTGCGTGCATGCGACCATTGATTCCCCACGCGTGACGCCCAAAAGGATATGTCCATGCATGCAAAAGATTTCCTCTAGGCGTTAGACGGTACAATGACACTATGGCAGATAGCACAGGGATTCAGGTAATCTAATTCAGCGCTCATATTTGCATTGCTTTGGGGCAGTTTCATGGTAAAACTAATTTATGAAGGTCCAAGTTATTCACCGACTCAAGCCATAAACGGAATAGCGTTGATCATTTTTATCATCGGAAAAAATCTCCAAGTCGAATTCGCGTTGAGCTGCGTCTCAAAAAACACCGAAATGATATGACCAAAAATAGTTTCTATATGCATGAGCTTACCTTATAATGCCATTCAGCAGAATCACAGACTTCAATATTTTTTTGCAAAGTTTCCTAGCTTTGTGGTGAAATGTTTGCCTGTTCCTCGCTCGCGTTCAGACCAAATCAATTCCAATTTTCGAAGTTTAATTTCTCATACGTAGGAAACGTATAATTTAAGGGCAGCTCGGCAGCTGTAAACCAATTTGAATATTAATACGAGATTATATCAGAGATAGTCTTTTTGTCTATATGCATTGAATTTTATCTCCGTTAATAATATTGAAATATCGTCTTAATGTTTTCCTCCGTCGCTGCGCCGGGAAATCACTTATTTCTCACAGTCCAGTCTCCGCTCCCGAGCGATCATCTGTGTACATTAACCTGCCTAATTTGTACTGACATTATCAATTCTTAACCATAATTCATGAACATGCTCCTGAGCTCACCCAAACTTCCAAAACATATTCAGGACAAATTTGGACTCTTTGAACATGCATAGAGCATTTAGATAAGTTCCAATATAACCAGGGAGCAGCATGGCAGCGTCTTCAAATAACTTAGCATCAAATGTGTGATAACAACTGCCTAAAATAGACAAAACACTTCTCGACGTTTCGACCTGAGGGCCTTCGTTAGGAGAGTTATAGTCAGAAGAGTTACTCTCCTGACGAAGGCCCTCAGGTCGAAACGTCGAGAAGTGTTATTTTAGGCAGTTGTTATACCATGCACATTTGATGCATGGAGCATTTAACTAAATAATATATATACGTTTGGCATTGATTCAGTCAACATAAAGTTCAGATCATTGTACTAAGCTCTAGCGTTATTCCAAATCATATAACACTAGAATTTTTTTCAAAATCCATATTATGGAAATAGTATGGAATTTATTATATCCATACTAATTGCCATTTTCTATGCATAATATGGATATAGTATGGAAGCAGGATGCGTATAGAAAATTTCCATAGTAAGGATTTTGAAACAAAATTCCAGTGTAACCGTCCACTGATAGCTCTTTCAATTTATTCGAGACTCTCAGATCATCCTTGTTTTCAGTCGTACGTGCTTGGAACACATGCATTTTTATTTCCGTTTCTCCTAAAACTTATCATCCATATGTTGTGAAAAACAAACCTATTACTCTTTTTTAACAGATAAAATAAAAATAATTTTTAACTTCTACGTGGGTGTTGGTGTACGTGCGTGTGTAAAACGTGGGTACGATTGGAAAACATCCTTGCAGTTTGTATCTCTTATTGATCAAGGGTCGGTTGTTCGAAAGGTGGATGAAGTTATCCACTGGACTGGATAGTGATTACTTCAAACGTTAAAAAATTCTCACCACCACTTGGCATGGCCATGATTGCATGAACTTCACAATTTTGAAGTTAAAGTACTTTTTACGATTGTAAATTTGATATAAGTAGCTTTATCGTTTTTCAAAGCTTTTTTACGACGGTCGAGAAAGTCACTATCCAGTGGACTAACTTTATCCACCTTTGGAACAACCGGCTCCAGTGCTACAATAGTAAACAACTCAACTAGGATACTATCGCCTGCTAATAATACTTTACTTGGTAGATCTGACAGTTCTTAAAAGAATAATAGTTATCTCATCGGTAAAGACCGTTTATTCCTTATATGAACTGTCACTGCAACCATAAAACAGCTTGGAGTAAATGATCACGGTTCTGATTCTGAAATACGTTCCAATATAACCAAGCATCAAATGTGGTATACTAACTCTCTTGACGAAGGCCCTCAAGTCGAACGTCGAGAAGTGTTTTGTCTAGGCAGTTTTAGGCAGTTGTTATACCACATTTGATGCTAAAATATGTGGTAAATGTTTAGCCGGAAAAGGTAAAAAAGACCTTTACTATATGTCTCCAGGGACCGGTTGTACGAAGGCTGGATAGCGTTATCCACCGGGATAGTGATTTTTTCAATCTTTCTAAAAATGCTTGAAAAGCAATAAAATTTTAGCTTTTGGAGCAATAATAATTAAAGAGGTTCCTCAATTTTGGAATACTAAGATTTGATCAAAATTTTAGCCAACAACGGGCGATTTTGAAGCGATTGAAAATCCACTATCCGGTGGATAGCGCTATCCGGCTTTCATACAACCGACCGCAAGAGGTTAAATTTATACCTATATTATACAGTTAAACAGTGCTCGATGTCTGGCTTAGACATTGTTATGGTGCTGACTTAACAGCGTGGCAAGTGCCAAGGTGACACGGTCAGCGGATGTTCGCATGAGACTACGGTACCCGGTATCCGGTAACCCGAGATTTACCGAAGCGTGAGATGACTTGAGATATTGACTAATTTGATTTCAAAGTATTGCCGTCTTTTTAAACCAAACCCGCACATGCTGTGATGACTCACAATAACACCACAGCCGGGAGCATGTTATACCTTCATTTCAATACCTCAAACTCATTTAATGCCTCTTTTAATCTTGGTTAAACGGGATCATGTAAACAGCCCCCAGCGCCAGTGGAGCTCCGTGCCTCCGTCACAACAATATTGACATCGCTACTATAGACTTCGTTGAATAGAAAATAAGTTCTAACAAAGAGCGAACGAAAAAGAAATTTAAATTGTCCTGCTTTAAATTGAAGTCTGCGCCTCAGGCTAAAGCGCTAAAGGTTAATAAGAATACTATTACGCAATCAAAAACTATCATTCCAAATGTGAACAAACACTGCTCGAGTGCTATCGTATTACTATTGTTTACATTCACTTTCTTGCATAAGTCTACCGTTGTTGCTGGTTGCTATCATGGCAAATTCAAGTAAAAAGGTAAGCAACCATCCTTTACCGGTGATAATTTCGCCAGTCTTTTAGATATGTCCGTTCAATCGATTACACCCGAAGATGAGGTGACGACACACCATGACTGAGGCCGGCGACTCGGCGAGGGTTTTTCGACATATCGCTGTTGTACTAACGATATTAATATCGTTGTTGTACAAACGATATGAACGCCTGTTGTATACGGAAAGGTTCACACACAAAGAGAGGAGAGGTTGAATCAAATCGCTTGTTAAATCACAACAAGAAATAATTTCGTCTTGCAAAATCAAAAATCTTAAGTCTCATGTGACTGTAGTCTATTATGTCTCTTATATGTCTCTTATGTATTTATATTAGTTACATTAAGCATTGGTTAGCTGCGGCTATGTGAGTGTGGACCTGTAAAATAAATTTTGGATTAGCTACTGGAAATTATTACGACATTTTCCATCGCGAGGAAATGCCACAACAGGGAAATATTTCGCGTGATTGTGTGCTACAGAGCAGACAGATGTTAGATTATATTTTTATACGGCACGTGTCGTAAAAATATGCAAATATTTTGTCAGCGAGGCATGTTACTGCGAGAGCAAATACACTTTTATGCTGTTTATTTACTAAACCATGGATAATTTTTAAATGAATTCATTTAATTCTATGCTTAATCTATGCTCGAACTGAGAGGACAAAGCGTGGCGTGCTCATACACGAAGACACAGAGCTATATAACCTCGTTTACTTGTCCACTGTGGATGACACGACTGATGTCTCAGACCAATGACTCAGTCTGGACATGTCAAAACGACAGCGTCGTACCTAGTCTGCGCCCAGACGCTATATAGTAATAACTTCAGGGCGCCAACATTCGGGCTACAAACATTTGAATAATTGTGGATCACTTTTTTTTCACCGCCTATGTTACGTAGGCTACCTCGTACACTGGCGCTGAGTGAGCCGTGAGCGCGCAGGGAATTTTGGCCTGCGCGCTCGCTCAGCTGAGCCACTGATCTATGTAAAAGCTTGTAGTGTGCCCATATTTATAGTGATTTAAAGCGCCTGGGTACGAGGCTGCCAAAATGAGATAAAAACCGAATCAGTCATGCGCAACCCACTTGACCTATATAGACAATATCTCGATATTTCTATATCTCGGCCGCCATTCAGATCTGAAGCTAATTTGTATTGGCAGACCAGTGCCTGTCCATTTCTGCAGGTGGTTTTTGTTGTCTCCACGGTTGATGATCGCTTTAAATTAGATTCAGAGATAACACTGTCAGTTATCGTTCCAGTCTGTATTTCATGATGAAGACCCCCCCCCCGACCAGTTTGTGCGCACGGCTATACAGATCCGCCCGCGCGGGCGAAGCGGCTTTTGAAAAGCTGCCCATGCCACGGTGACGGGCTTAAAAGACAAAGTGCGCTTCGCCCGCGAACGTAATAGTGAATTGCCTTACTGAAAGCCTATGGCTATTCTGAAAGTTTCATGGCAGTTAATTCGCTTTTGAAATATTGCAGAATCCGGCCGTAATATATTTTAGCGGAAGGACCGCTTTATTACAAATTGAATCAGAATATAAACTAAAATTTCTCTACCAACATCCGTTTTCCTTTCTTCTGAACGCATTTCAGACAATCTTGGAACGTCTGGATGCAGGGGAAGTTTTAATAGGCGATGGAGGATATATCACCGAAATGGAAAGACGTGGCTATGCCACGGCAGGCATTTGGACTCCAGAAGTGAATGTTGAACACCCTGACGCTGGTATGCTCCATGTTGTTCGTAAAGTAAACTGTATCCAACATTATATATATCTTATCGCACAGGAACTAAATTTGGATTCGTAGAGCTGCAAGCCTGCAATCTGGGAGAAAGAGCGTAGTCACATTTTGCAGAACCCCCGCCCATTGAATTTAGTTTGACCCATTGCAAAATATAATTTCTTGTAAAGCCAGTGAAAAGGTTTTTTATTACTATTGGATTAAACGCTAGGTTCTGGAAAATTATTGAGGGTTATTCTGTCTGGCCTGCCGCACCATCAAAACATGCATGAATATTTTATCATGGTCAAGGATATCACCAAAATCGATCGTCATCAACACCATTATTATTAACAACATTATTATTATCATTACAATTATCGACCCCATAAGGATGAAGGCTATAGTTCACCTTCACCTCTCCCTCATCATCTCTCCTTTCATCTTCGTCTACAGACTAAAAAACGCTATATTCTTAATACATTACAGTGGCAATACTTCATAAAGAGTTTGCCCGAGCTGGCTCAGATGTCCTTCAAGCATTTACATTCAATGCTAATGATTATTTAGACAAGGTCAGTAGCAATACCTATAAAGCGACGATTCTTGTATTTAGTACTGTTGTTGCTAGGAACGTGATATTTATTCTTGTATCTTGAACAGTCTTATATTCGGAGTATGCTTTCTTTTGTATTTCGTAAAATGGTTTGCCGAAAAGGTTTCCTGAGAATATTGTTTTTTGTCGTTAAACGTACCACAACCAGAGAAGAAATGCAGAAAATAACTTAGACCAGGCAAGAACATAGCACGGTGTATCCTGTCGCAATCCATTGAACACAAATGGAGCTTTGCAGTACATGCAGAGTTTAAGTTGAACTCAGTTTGCTTTCTCAAACACTGAACCAACGAAAGAAGTTGATCTGGTTGTGTAAAAAAGGACCTTCACCCGTCAAGCTTACTGTTAGTTTAAACACTATACTTGGCTGGCTTGATTCATTTTCTTTAGGCTCGAACGGCAGAGCGGAATGAAGTGAATGAATCAGCGTGCAAGATCGTGCAAAAAATAGCTGCTGAGTACAACTGCCTTTGGGCGGGAGGAATATCCGCAACAAATATTTATAACCAGGGCGGCTCTAAGAAGGACGTTCAAGAGTACTTCAGAGACCAGGCAGAGATTTTTGTTAGACATGGCTCAGATTTTCTAATTGCCGAGGTATTAAAGCTAAGTTATAATCCGTAAAGAACAGGTTTATAGAGTAGATTCTGGGTAAACGAGCATGAATTGTGGTCAATGGAAAACTTTATATTCATCAAGGATCTGTTTTTAGTATTTCCACAACTGTGAGGAAGCAGTGTGGGCAGTTGAAGTCTTAAAGGAGACTGGAAAGCCTGTCATGGCGAGTTTGTGCATTTCGTCTCAGGGTGATTACAAGGGAGTCCCAACTGAGGAATGCGCTGTCCGTTTGGTAAAAGCAGGTATGATATTGCTGCTGTTCTGATCTGCTTCTTAAAAATAACCGCGTTTCCGTGTTCTTGGGCGTTTCATATACGTTTCGTGGGTCCTGAGGGGAGGCATTCTTAACTTTGGTTAATAACGTATCTTCATCATCATTACAGGGGCTGACGTGGTAGGAGTGAACTGTAAATTCGACCCTCCCGAGTCATTGAAAGCCGTCTCCAAAATGAAGGAAGGTTTGAAGAAAGCAGGGCTGAAAGCACACCTTCTCTTTCAACCGTTGGGATATTACTGTCCTGATGCAGACAGCAAGAATGGATACCTTGTACTTCCGGAATTTCCTTTTGGTATGAACTTTCCTTATCTACTCTTTCTCCTGGAGCCTCGATCTGGGCATTCAAACACGGAAATTTAATTCGCTTATGGAAATCAAACTTAGACACAACCTTGACTACCCCATCCAAGCACGGAAATTGTTCAATCCAAACTTAAAGCCGTTCCCTAAACACCATCCTTATTCTAAGACTTCTAACTAAGTCACATTCGCTTGAATTTTTACTACAGCTCTAGAACCACGACAGTTGACACGATTTGATGTGCAAAAATTAACTAGGAGCGCGTACGACGTGGGAGTGCGCTATTTTGGCGGGTGCTGCGGGTTTAAACCCTACCACATCCGTGCAATCTCTGAAGAGGTATGTGGAGCTCAATGAATTATCACTATCATTACAATCATGCTGCTCTTCTCTTTTTCACCACAACAAATATATACTTTGTTATTATGTATACCAAGCATTGAATACCAAGCACTTTACTTAATTTGCTTTCAAACATCCATGCACCTGTCGTAATCGCCTGTCACATTCGTCATTACATTCGCTGTCTTTCCCTAACTGACTTGTATTTTTCCTCATCTACATAGCTTGAGAAGGAACGCGGGAGAAAAGCTGCAAGCAGTGAGAAGCACGCGCCGTTTACTAGCGGAAGATACGCGGCCACAGCAGCTGGCAAACTGTAAGTAAGCCTGATTCACATTTGTCCTAAAATCTGGGATTCTTTTGTCTGAGGAAAATAACGAGACCCCGATTCAGGCGATTCTTAAACCTAGTTTCCATAAGGACGTTATCTGTCGCTACCTGTTTTTCGCCAGTTTCGGAGTTTTTCGAGTAATCTTGAAACACCGATAACGACAAAGAAAAACCGAAAACGCTTGTGTCATTTTCGATGGAAGTACATATTAAATGCATAAGAATATTGGCTCAATCATTCACAAGATTTATATGAGACTTTTTTAAACTTTGGCTTATTCACCGTTTAAGCTAAATGCTTTTCGAACAACCGGTCCCTGTTTCTTTGTTAAACTTTATCTCATCATTTACCAGTAATCAATTGCAAATATACATATTCAATTGCATATCATTATCGACAGTTTTGCTCATTAATTTTCCTGTGATTATGCATGTGTTTCTTAGTGATAGGAATGAAGAATTTTGGATGAATCTGAAACCAGCGTCTGGAAGACCGCATTGTCCCTCTTTTTCAGAACAGTTAGACTGAGATGGATACAATACAAACAAACTATCGATATTCTTAGATCTAAAAGTAATGCCAAATACAATCTATAGCCCCAAAATATTAAATGCCGTGTTGTAAAATAACTCTTGTTACTCCGGCGTCAGCGACGGAGTTGAAAATTCACCTCGGTTTTGTTTTGTTTTTGTTTTTGTTTTTGTTTTTGTTTTTGTTTTTGTTTTTGTTTTTGTTTTTTTTTATTTTTATTTTTCGTCGTCGCAAGTCTGTAATGGCGCGAAATATACTAGTAATTTAAAATGTGTATGTGACCGTATTTATTTACGTCCCAGTCTTGTCTCCCAAGAGTTGTGGTGTACAGCTTTGGCAAATTTTCCGATGCGCGATTCGATTTCGCTCGCATGATACGGCAATTCCTCCAAGAGAAACAAAGAAACCGCTCTTTTCATGCTCTTCGATTAAGTTTAGATTGAATTGGGATAAGAATATATTTAATATATGTAGATTCTGGTCCTATTTTAATAATATCGCTGCTATTTCGCCGTTTAACAAGATGATTTGGTCGTGTATGGGCGCGTTGACACGTCGTAGTTTGCACAGGATTGCAGATTTAATATAACTATATAAGCGCGAATTCCAAAGGCAAAGTGTAAGACAAAGCGAATATATCATGCGGTTTATTTACATTTTTGAACAATTGAACTTCTATACTTTTTAAAGTATGATGTGCTTCTGAATTTCGCGATCGAACATTTAGGTTCGCAAGGCATCTAAATGCGAATATGAACTGTATTGTTTATGTTCAGAAGCTCTATATTGAAGACTGCGCCGGAGTTAACGCCAGAACAGGCGTCTTGTTAAAATAAATCTCTAACTGTTGTTGAATATGGTTCAATACTTGCTTAAAAAGTATTTGTCAAAACTGCATGACTTTAAAACACCCTCATTTGCATTAGACGCGAATAGAATATGCGACGGGCACATAATCATGCGGAAAACCTGGGAACGAGGATGATCAGGAGGTAGCCCAACCACTGATCCGGCCGGAGGCCGGAGGAAGCCTTACAATTCTATTGAGTTCAATGGTTAAAAATGTAGAAATATGGCTGTCAAAATTTCTTTTTACTAGCGTCTAAACACAGAAAAGGCACAGTTCATTTCATTTTATATTACATGAAGTTTATAAATGTTAACAGGATTACACGGCAAAAAACGCTCAAGTTGTTCCCGGTTGATGAGAACAGGCCTCAACAATGTTGCGCTGCACCCCATGAACAATTTTGTCAACCATGTTGTTCCACCTTGTTACGCTTAACAATATTGCAACATGTTGTTGGCAACATTGTTCGTGGGGTGCAGCGCAACATTGTTGAGGCCTGTTCTCATCAACCGGGAACAACTTGAGCGTTTTTTGCCGTGTAATCCTGTTTACGTAAATAAACTAATATGCTCTAAAATGAACTAATCAAAACCAACCAAATATGCTCTAAAATGAAAGATATTAGTCTTAGGAAACCATTTTTAGCATTTTAAGACAGTTTTTTATCTTTCATTTTAGAGCATAGGTTTGGTTGGTTTTTGGAACAACGAAAAAGTGGTCAAAATTGACCAAAATGGTAAGGCTTACCCCTTACCATTTTGGTCAATTTTGACAACTTTTTGAACTGTTCAAGAAGTGTCTTAAAATGCTAAAAATTGCTTCCTAAGACTAATATCTTTCATTTTAGATCATTTTGAGACACTTTTTGAAAAGTTGAAAAAGTCGTCAAAATTGACCAAAATGGTAAGGCTTTCCCCTTACCATTTTGGTCAATTTTGACGACTTTTTGAACTGTTCAAAAATTGTCTTAAAATGCTAAAAATGGCTTCCTGAGACTAATATCTTTCATTTTAGATCATATTTGGTTGGTTTTTGGAACATTGAAGAAGTCGTCAAAAATGGTAAGGCTTACCCCTTAATATTTTGGTCAATTTTGACGACTTTTTGAACTGTTCAAAAACTGTCTTAAAATGCTAATAATGGCTTCCTAAGACTAATATCTTTCATTTTAGAGCACATTTGGTTGGTTTTTGGAACATTGAAAAAGTGGTCAAAATTGACCAAAATGGTAAGGCTTACCCCTTACCATTTTGGTCAATTTTGACAACTTTTTGAACTGTTCAAGAAGTGTCTTAAAATGCTAAAAATTGCTTCCTAAGACTAATATCTTTCATTTTAGATCATTTTGAGACACTTTTTGAAAAGTTGAAAAAGTCGTCAAAATTGACCAAAATGGTAAGGCTTTCCCCTTACCATTTTGGTCAATTTTGACGACTTTTTGAACTGTTCAAAAATTGTCTTAAAATGCTAAAAATGGCTTCCTGAGACTAATATCTTTCATTTTAGATCATATTTGGTTGGTTTTTGGAACATTGAAGAAGTCGTCAAAAATGGTAAGGCTTACCCCTTAATATTTTGGTCAATTTTGACGACTTTTTGAACTGTTCAAAAACTGTCTTAAAATGCTAATAATGGCTTCCTAAGACTAATATCTTTCCTTTTAGAGCACATTTGGTTGGTTTTTGGAACATTGAAAAAGTGGTCAAAAATGGTTAGTCAAAAACTGTCTAAAATGCTAAAATTGCTTCCTAAGACTAATATCTTTCATTTTAGATCATATTTGGTTGCTTTTTGGAACATTGAAAAAGTCGTCAAAATGGTAAGGCTTACCCCTTACCATTTTGGTCAATATTGACGACTTTTTGAATTGTTCAAAAATTGTCTTAAAATGCTAAAAATGGCTTCCTAAGACTAATATCTTTCATTTTAGATGATATTTGGTTGGTTTTTGGAACATTGAAAAAGTCGTCAAAAATGGTTAGTCTTACCCCCTTACCATTTTGGTCAATTTTTACGACTTTTTCAACTGTTCAAAAACTGTCCTAAAATGGGAAAAATTGCTTCCTAAGACTTATATCTTTCATTTTAGATCATATTTAGTTGGTTTTTGGAACATTGAAAAAGTCGTCAAAATTGACCAAAAATGTAAGTCTTACCCGTTACCATTTTGGGTAATAATTCCATGTTCATTAGTGCTACTGAAACGAAATTTTGGGTACCTATTTTTTTTCTTCATTGAATAATTCAAACTTTCCTGATCAATTTGGTGTATCGTTTATCAAAATCGAAGAATGGGAACACGCATAGATTTTGCCTCAAAGTTAGGTTATGCGTGCGAATTTTTACTCCTGATATATGATGCCGGTGTGACGTAATTAAAAGGACGGAAGTCGAAGTTTGAGCATAACTTTGCTAGTGTTTTGATATTTGCGCTGTATATATTCAGGAATAAACATGAGTTTATCAAGCAGTGAGAGCGAACGTTTCTAAAGCGAGAAATCTGACGCAGAAAATGAAAATTTACATTCGGATTCCGGCGATGAAGATACATAAAATTGTATATGAACTCATATTTTTTAGAGATAGTTTAAGAGCAGTTGCATACCGGTGGATTATTTGATGGCTGTGTTGATGCCTTGGTTGGGAAAATTCTAGACCTTTACCTGTATGTGTCTACACATTAGAAAAATATTTTCACTAGGAAATCCTAATGAATTTTTTCGCTACAAGTCCGCACAGAAAAGAAACTAATGAAAGTATGAAACATTCATCATAGAATTTTTTTTCTATCGAGTCTATTGCTGGAACAGCGTCAGGGCATAGCTGTCGTCTCATATTTCGCGCTTTAGCGACCTCTGCGTTAACAGTAAGTAAATGCGGAATCGGCAAAGTGCATTGAACACAGCACAGAATACTGTTGAGGAATGAATTTTGGTCGATGTCTTCTTACAAATGTTGTCCATTTATTCAGCCTCTCTTTGTCTTTCATTGGGAACGATGTACATAAACACCTTCTGTGTATTGGCTATTTGTGCAGCTTTTCCCGTTGGGCCATTCCGCAGGCCGCAACACAGTATTTTCTTCCGCGAGGTTTTTTTGCATAATCCTACGTGGAATACGTGCTCGCCATATTTGACTTGCATGCAGTGTATCGCTTCTTTTCAGACTACCTAACAGACTAACTTCACGGAAATTTGTTCTTATATTGTATCATTGCCGAGCAAGCAAGTTACAGTTTTTCTCCGATTATGCTTGCGTGGGAAATAACGACAGAATGCGTCAAGGATGCTGCGCTATTTCCCGAAAATGATCTATATTCAACAATGTGGGTTATACGTGCATTAATTGTTTTGCTAGTTTACACAATCTGCGTGAAGGAAAGTTAAAACTAAACTACAACTTGAGTTGAAAAGCAACAAATGTATATATATCTGTATAGGTTATAGCTTATCAAATTTAACTTCCGTCCTTTAAATGACGTCAAGCGCGCAAGGTCAATTTCGCATCAAAACAAGCAAAAATGCCACATTTGATCGCAATTTTAAACACGTTCCCGTCGACAGAATTCATTGTGCGATAGCTCAAAATGATCAGTAAAACGTGAAGAAACCGATCGTGTTAAAAACCCAAATATGAAAATTTCGTTTCAGTAGCACTTTAAATATCATATCATTTAGCATCTTACTATATCACACTGCATCATATAGCATCATATAGTATCATACTATATCATACCGTATCATACTGTATCATATTGCATCATACTATATCATACCGTATCATACTGTATCATATTGCATCATATAGCATCCTACTATATCATACCGTATCATACTGTATCATACGGTATCATACCGTATCATAATGTATCATATCAGGGGCGGCGTGGCCCACCGGGAGACCGGGAAATTTCCCGGTGGGCCCCTGAGAATTTTAAACTGGACTTTGTGAGAGTTTTCTTGCAAAATGTTTGCCAAGGTAATTATTATAACAGATCATAAAGGCCTTTTAATGTTTCTCATGTTATACTGATCTGTGTTGTTTTCTGTGATTAAGTGATGTTTTTCTTCATGTTGTTTATCACTGAAGCTAAAGAATTGAGATACAACAATCTTCGACTGACTTTAGGTGTAAGACGTTCGCCCAGCTATTGTAGACCGCATGGAATCGATTCAAGTCCTTTAAAAATTTGTGAATCAAGATGAGAATGAACTTAGTGAATCTGTAATTGCTGCTATATGTTTTGGCTAAAATATAAAAAAAACTGTTGTATGTCTCCAAAACAAAGGAGCTTATATTTATGATACCAAAAAGTACAGGATTGTTTGACATCAGAAATACAAAGAATTCGGCACACAGCGACAATTCAAAAGACAACTTTTTTCTAGGCTTTTAGCAATTCGTTTATAGTAACATCGCTCACGATGACGTTCGGAGTTGATCGGCATGTTGTCGTACATTATCATACCACGTGATCTGCTATGATCACATGGTAATTATCGCCTACAAAACTAATCTCAACGTTAAAAAAAAATTTCTTTAGATTGGTGGCGATCGAAGGTGGACAGCAAGATCGAAGCTCAGCAAGATTGAAGATTGTTCGAGGAAGAAGGAGTTCGCCGTTGACTAAAAGGTGGGTTCCGGCGATTATATGCGTAATCTGCGGTTGCTTTGTCCGACCCCAGTAGGGGGACCGTTTGCCTGGAGCGTTTTGGTCCCCCGCACGCTGCTAGTTGACTAGTTCCCACTTGTAGGCCTTTACACTAATCTACGGGAAGGCCGTAGGCCTTCCTTAAGGAGTACAGTGTAGCTGAGCCGAACCCTTTTTTTTTGTTGTATATAGGTTTATCTGAACAGCTAGTTGTCAAGATGAAGGTGACTCCCCCGGCCAAATTCAAAATGGCGATGCCAAAGAAAACCATCCACGTGGACCGTTCGCGGACCTTTCTGAGCAAGATTGTTGTGCTGTCTGGTCAAAGTTAAGTATTTTACTTTGATGTTTGTGTGCCTTCTGTTAATTGTTGGCCAGAAATAACAAAAAGCCGTATACAATATGAAATATTCTGCGTACAAGATTATCTAAAGTTTCCAGCTTAATTCTGGCTGCAATGATGATAATTTTTTGCTGAAAATTTATGTCATGAGCAATTTCCGCACCCATAGACTGAAGCAGAACTGAACATTTTGTCATTAACGTTTATCTCAACAGCCAGTTATCAAGACGAACGTCAAGAAAAATAGAAAATAGAAATCAGTTCAAGACTCGCCCGACCGCCGAATTCAAAATGGCGATCCCATCCACGTGGACCGTTCGCGGACCTTTCTGAGCAAGATTGTTGTGCTGTCTGGTCAAAGTTAAGTATTTTACTTTACTGTTTATGTGCCTTCTGCTAAAACTAGATAATAATTAAGATAGTTGAAAATGCAATTTTATATTAATAATGTCTTCTTATGTTTAAGATTTTCCTTGGTCAAGAGTGCAACATGAACTGTGGATATGAACTTTACTGTCTGTCAGATGAACATTGGAAGTGACAAGATTTCTGCACCGAGGTAATTCGATTGTTCCTTCAAAAGTTATATCAGCCTTGCAGCTGAAATTCTTGTAGTGACCTTGTAATACATATCAACTGCCCGGGTATATATTTTGTTATTTAGTATAAGGGGGAATTTGCTGCAACTAGGATCTTTTTTTGGAAAATCGTCAGGCAGTCACAAATTTTGTTAAGATTACTAAGTTAACATTGCTTCTATGCTCACTATGTGTCACCAGTAATAAATTCCTGTGGTGGTCTTTAAATAAATATAGCAACCATAGTTATATGTGGAGGGATGAGGTATAACCATAGAATACCTGACCAAAAACTAGACAATAATTAAGATAATTGAAAATGGAATTTTATATTAATCATGTCTTCTTATTTATATATCTATATTCAAGATTTTCCTTGGTCAAGAGTGCAACATGAACTGTGGATATGAACTTTACTGTCTGTCAGATGAACATTGGAAGTGACAAGATTTCTGCACCGAGGTAATTCGATTGTTCCTTCAAAAGTTATATCAGCCTTGCAGCTGAAATTCTTGTAGTGACCTTGTAATACATATCAACTGCCCGGGTATATATTTTGTTATTTTATAAGGGGGAATTTGCTGCAACTAGGATCTTTTTTTGGAAAATCGTCAGGCAGTCACAAATTTTGTTAAGATTACTAAGTTAACATTGCTTCTATGCTCACTATGTGTCACCAGTAATAAATTCCTGTGGTGGTCTTTAAATAAATATAGCAACCATAGTTATATGTGGAGGGATGAGGTATAACCATAGAATACCTGACCAAAAACTAGACAATAATTAAGATAATTGAAAATGGAATTTTATATTAATCATGTCTTCTTATTTATATATCTATATTCAAGATTTTCCTTGGTCAAGAGTGCAACATGAACTGTGGATATGAACTTTACTGTCTGTCAGATGAACATTGGAAGTGACAAGATTTCTGCACCGAGGTAATTCGATTGTTCCTTCAAAAGTTATATCAGCCTTGCAGCTGAAATTCTTGTAGTGACCTTGTAATACATATCAACTGCCCGGGTATATATTTTGTTATTTAGTATAAGGGGGAATTTGCTGCAACTAGGATCTTTTTTTGGAAAATCGTCAGGCAGTCACAAATTTTGTTAAGATTACTAAGTTAACATTGCTTCTATGCTTACTATGTGTCACCAGTAATAAATTCCTGTTGTGGTCTTTAAATAAATATAGCAACCATAGTTATATGTAGAGGGATGAAGTATAACCATAGAATACCTGACCAAAAACTAGACAATAATTAAGATAGTTGAAAATGGAATTTTATATTAATCATGTCTTCTTATTTATATATGCATATTCAAGATTTTCCTTGGTCAAGAATGCAACATGAGCTGTGGATATGAACTTTACTGTCAGATGAACTTTGGAAGTGACAAGATTTCTGCGCAAAGGTAATTTGATTGTTCCATCAAAAGTTATATTAGCCTTGCAGCTGAAATTCTTGTAGTGACCTTGTAATACATATCAACTACCCGGGTATATATTTTGTTATTTAGTATAAGGGGGAATTTGCTGCAACTAGGATTTTTTTTTGGAAAATCCTCAGGCAGTCACAAATTTTGTTAAGATTACTAAGTTAACATTGCTTCTATGCTCACTATATGTCACCAGTAATAAATTCCTGTGGTGGTCTTTAAATAAATATAGCAACCATAGTTATATGTAGAGGGATGAAGTATAACCATAGAATACCTGACCAAAAACTAGACAATAGTTAAGATAGTTGAAAATGGAATTTTATATTAATCATATCTTATTTATATATCTATATTCAAGATTTTTCTTGGTCAAGAGTGCAACATGAGCTGTAGATATGAACTTTACTGTCAGATGAACATTGGAAGTGACAAGATTTCCTCACAGAGGTAATTTGATTTTGTCATGGATGGTCAGCATTTGATTTTAAAAAGCCACTACATTGTTGAGATGACAACTATGAAATTGAAATTTGCTTCTATGGTCACCATGTGTGAAACCAATGATGAAACTTGATGCTATAACAGCTGAACCAGTCTGGCTGATTACTAAAATTCCTGTGGTGGTCTTACAATAAATATCCACGAAAAAGTGGGAGAACTTGGGAGAAATGTTTCTGATTTCCCTGTGATTTATATTCTGTAGTACTCAGAAGGGTGAAATGGCAAAAATATAATTGGCATGACTAAAGTAAGATAATGAGTAATATCTTTTAATAATGATGTCAGGTTGAAAATACAAACTTTGCTGCCACTTTTTGCCTAAAAGGATTGATGAAATGCTTTTTCTCTTTAGAATGAATGAAGTTGAAGAAAGTTGAAAGGCATCCCTGAAGAACCTGAATTATTTTAGCCCTATCCTAGATTCATTAATTAATATATTTTAGTGTGTGATAACATGTGTGAAATGTGATCAATTATGTGACAATTTTCAAAACTTGGATTTATAAAGAGAAATTATTCTTTGTAAAGTTTAAGAAGTAAACCTTTTTTGTCTGGTGGTGTTAGTGTTTTGATTTTGCATGTTTTTCCGTGTGCTTTCACAATTGAAAAGATTTTGGCAGTTGCTTCTAAATGTTTTTTGAAAAGTTTAAGAAGAAACTTGATTTTTGCCTTGTGGTGTTTGTTTTGTTTCGATTTTGCATGTTTTTCCTTGTGCTTTCACAATTGAAAAGATTTTGGCAGTTGCTTTGGCTATTTCTTATACTTCTTTTCTCTTTAATTTCTTCTTAGTATTAGTTTTTGTTCTAAATATATTTTCTCTTATTATTTTTTTGATGAAATTCTTTTTTTTACTTTAGTGTTGAACAAAGTTGAAAGGCACCCAGATTCATTAATTCATATATTTTGGTGTGAAATGTGATGAATTATGTGACAATTTTCAAAACTTGGATTTATAACGATAACTTTTTTCTTTGTAAAGTTTAAGAAGTAAACCTTTTTCATCTGGTGGTGTTAGTGTTTTTATTTTGCAAGTTCTTCTGTGTGACTTGACAATTCTAAATTAAACCTCTTAATATTTTTTAGTATTTTTTCTAAGTTAAAAAAAAAACCTGTTATTATTATCTTCTATTTATCTAGTTTTTTCTTTTTTTTTTCTCTCTAGTTTTCTTTTCTAGTTTTTACTTCTATTTCTCTAGTTTTTTTTCTACTTAGTTTTTTTTCTCTAGTTTTTTTTACTCTAGTTTTTACTTCTATTTCTTCTTTTTTGTCTAGTTTTTTTCTGTCTAGTTTTTTTTCTCTAGTTTTTACTTCTATTTCTCTAGTTTTTTTTCTATTTTTCTAGTTAGTGTTTTTGTCTAGTTTTTTTTTGTCTAGTTTTTACTTCTATTTCTCTAGTATTTCTTGTTAGTTTTTGTCTAGTTTTTTTTTTGTCTAGTTTTTTTCTGTCTAGTTTTTTTTGTCTAGTTTTTACTTCTATTTCTCTAGTTTTTTTCTATTTTTCTAGTTAGTGTTTTTGTCTAGTTTTTTTTTTGTCTAGTTTTTACTTCTATTTCTCTAGTATTTTTCTAGTTAGTTTTTTGTCTAGTTTTTTTCTGTCTAGTTTTTTTTCTGTCTAGTTTTTACTTCTATTTCTCTAGTTTTATTTCTCTAGTTTTTTCTAGTTAGTTTTTGTCCAGTTTTTTTGTCTAGTTTTTTTCTGTCTAGTTTTTTTTCTCTAGTTTTTACTTCTATTTCTCTAGTTTTTTTTTCTATTTTTCTAGTTAGTTTTTTTGTCTAGTTTTTTTTCCTCTAGTTTTTACTTCTATTTCTCTAGTTCTTTCTATTTTTCTAGTTGTTTTTTTCTAGTTTTTTTCTATTTTTCTAGTTAGTTTTTTGTCTAGTTTTTTTCTGTCTAGTTTTTTTTCTCTAGTTTTTACTTCTATTTCTCTAGTTTTATTTCTCTAGTATTTTTCTAGTTAGTTTTTTGTCCAGTTTTTTTTTGTCTAGTTTTTTTCTGTCTAGTTTTTTTTCTCTAGTTTTTACTTCTATTTCTCTAGTTTTTTTTTCTATTTTTCTAGTTAGTTTTTTTGTCTAGTTTTTTTTCCTCTAGTTTTTACTTCTATTTCTCTAGTTCTTTCTATTTTTCTAGTTGTTTTTTTCTAGTTTTTTTCTATTTTTCTAGTTAGTTTTTTTGTCTAGTGTTTTTTTTGTCTAGTTTTTTTTTCTCTAGTTTTTTTTCTAGTTTTTCTTCTATTTCTCTAGTTTTTTTTTCGATTTTTCTAGTTTTCTAGTTAGTTTTTATGTCTATTTTTTTTTTGTTTAGTTTTTTTTCCTTAGGACAGTTGTTGAAGAGTTCAAAAAGTCGTCAAAATTGACCAAAATGGTAAGGGGTAAGCCTTACCATTTTGCTCAATTTTGACGACTTTTTCAATGTTCCAAAAACCAACGAAATATGCTCTAAAATGAAAGATATTAGTCTTAGTAAGCCACTTTTAGCATTTTGAGACAGTTGTTGAACAGTTGAAAAAGTCGTCAAAATTGACCAAAATGGTAAGAGGTAACCCTTACAATTTTGCTCAATTTTGACGATATTTCAATGTTCCAAAAACCAACCAAATATGCTCTAAAATAAAAGATAATAGTCCTAGGAGGCCATTTTTAGCATTTTAAGACAGTTTTTGAACAGTTGAAAAAGTCGTCAAAATTGACCAAAATGATAAGTGGTAAGCCTTATCATTTTGGTCAATTTTGACCACTTTTTCATTGGTTAAAAAACTAACCAAATATGCTCTAAAATGAAAGATATTAGTTTTAGGAAGCCTTTCTAAGCATTTTAAGACAGTTTTTGAACAGTTCAAAAAGTCGTCAAAATTGAACAAAATGGTAATTGGTAAGTCTTACCATTTGCGCGGTACTATCTTTAATTAACTATCTAAGTCTGTGATGTGTGCACGTGGTTATTCTGCACTATGTGCACTATTGCATTAAATCAAGAATAAAGAATGTTCTTCATTCACATCATTTCTTAACTAAATCAACCTGTTTTAGCTTATAGTAAATGCAGTGAGCGAAAAAGGACACTTTACGGTCTACTGCAGCAGTTTAAAATTCTTAAAGAACAATAGGCTTTCGGCAAATGACGCAGTGGTCTAGTGGTTAAGACCTTAGTCTCTCAATCGTAGGACAAATGGTTCAAGTGCTGGCAGTGCAAAAATTAGCCTTAGAAATTTCGGTATGATTTGTGAGCTTAAAAGTTAAGACTCACTTTTTAAGAAGACTGTAAATTTGAAAAAAATTGGAAGTAAAAAAAAATTAAGAAACATTTGAACAATTCTTCGCTTCAAAAAAGTACTTGAAAATTGACAAAAAAACACAAGTCAAAAAAAATTAAAAACATGTGCCTCCCAAAGACTGAAAATTAAAAAATATCCGACAAAAAACTTTAAAAAAGTTTTAAAAATGTCGCGCTTTAATGCTAATGTTTACTTACCTTTAATAATTTTTTTTCACGAAAATTTGACAGGGTGATGTTCTCGAGACTGAAAAAATTTACTTTTTTCACATTTTTGAAATTCTCCGAGTTTTTTTTTATGAAAATGTATTTTGTCTTGGGCTACTATGTCTGTCTTGGGCTACTGTGTCAGGACCGACACACGTAGCCCAAAATTCAGCCATGATACTGCATGGCTGCTGCACGGCAAATTCGTGTGACATCCTAAAGATACAGAATACCTATCAGAAGGACAACTCTATTGTTTTTTTCGTAAGCGTGATTCCGCTTAAGTACCGTAAATAGTAGCAATCAATCACAATTACGAAAGAAACAATAGAGTTCTTCTGATATATAGGTATTTCTGTGCCTTAAGGGCATGCTCCGAAAACTAGGAGGTATTGTATTCAAAACTGCTGAAGAATTTTTCTTCTGTGCTTTGAAGACAAGGTAGACAAAGTAGATTACTTTGCAAAAACCAGCCTTTAGCAATTAGCTGCATTGACGATTATATGATGAAACTTTGAAGAAAACGATGCAGAAAATATACATGAAGAAAAAAATTGTTAATTCACAGTCACTCACAAGATATTCCTTTTTTATGCTCAATCTAGAGTTCAATAAATCCTCAATTTCCTAGCCTAGCGAGAAAGAGGATCCACCACCTGGAGGTTTGTGCACACGAGACGATGGTCGGAATGGTTGGTCATCATCAACTTGTCCTCCTATACGATGGAATAGAATTCATATAGAAGTATCTATATACAAGTTACACAGTCACCGACCCAGTTGCATAGCTGTCATAATTCACACGCTGAGGGCTTCTATTTAACAATTAACTAATTTCGAGGTGTCGACAAATATAATTACTTCAAATTTCGTATTTGCACCAAATAGTTAAAATCACTGACCACAAACCACTGACTATCATCACTTCAGAGAAAGAGAATTTTGACCAATCAGAATGCAAGAAAATCAATAGTCACCTCGAAATTTATACATTTAGAGAGGTTAAGATACCCTGATTCTGCATGCATGGCCTACGGCTACGGTTTTATTTTTTTAGAATTTCTTGTAAATATTTGTTTACATGTTTCATGATGGAAATCATCGTTTGCCTCAAGAGGCAAAAGTCTACTGGAAAAAGATTGTCGAGATTACAGTTCGAATCACACAGAAATCGATGGAAACTATTTTTAAACAAAACAAGGCTAATCGTATACCCTCTCTGATGTTCAATTTTAACCTTCTTGATGTTCCGCTGTCTTCGGAGCAACTTACCAGATAGCGAGAATCCTGAGGAATGGAGATCCCTATGACCGACACGTGACACCTTCTCCTCCCTGTCCTTCTTGGAATACTGTACGGGAGACAGAGGCGTGACGGGTTCTTTGTCTTGAGGAATTTGTACGACGGGACCATTATATGGCTCTCGCTCGACTTTCTTGGGCACACAGACCTGACAATATGATTGAACATTATAAAATAACATGTATATAACGTGTGTTCTGATTGGTCAAAGCCCGTGTTTGGATCTGCATGTCCATCCAAACATGCATGGAGATCTAATTCGCTTATTGAATCAAACTTGGAAGACTATCTTCTTTATTTCAAGTTCGCATGACAAATTCTAAATTTCGACCAAAAAGGCCTTCCTCTGACGACAGACGTCGAAAAGTTGTTTCACCCAGTGCAGTTGTTGAGCGAGTAAGGGGCTGTTTATATGGAGCGAGTTATCCCGGCTAGGCGAGGTAAAAAGCGCGTCACATTAGTCTTTCATGCATACCTTGTCTCGTTGTTCGACTGTTTTGTAAACGTAATTTGAGTAACATGGATTAGAAACAAATTTGCCAGCGCCTCTCACAACATTCAACTGTTGGGAAAAAAAGAAACGACAATTAAGAATTTCTCATCATGGCAAAATAGTAGAGTGAAGTTAGTTTAAAGGTATACAGTACCTCTCCATCTTCGTACACGACCTCACCACGTGAAATGGTCGTGCTCACAACCCCATGACACTCTAAACCTTCGAAGATGTTGAAATCCACTTGCTATGGAAAAAAGAAGAACCCGCTTTAAAACCCGTTTACACTTGCAATTTTTGTTGTGAGTTTATATGCGATTTTCTTTTTTTGGTGGATGCGAATGAGCGAATATGTTACGGGTGCACAAATAAAAACACTTATGCATTAAAGCGTTCATAATGTTTTGCTTATTTCCATCGGTCAAAAGATGAAGATTGCACCGAAAATCGTGGGTTTTTAAAATTATACATTGCATCGCTGTAGTCGCTCTCCCAAATTTCAATCCCAAAGAGTAGCCCTCCCAAATTAGAAACGTTCCAATATAACCTGGGAGCAGCGTGGCAGCGTCTTCAAATAACTTAGCATCAAATGTGGTATAACAACTGCCTAAAATAGACAAAACACTTCTCGACGTTAACTAACTAACTCTTCTGACGAAGGCGCCCGGGTCGAAACGTCGAGAAGTGTTTTTGTTTAAGGCAGTTCTTATACTACATTTGATGCTCCCATATTAGAGTCCTTTAGTTTAGATCTTTAGAAAGAATAACCATGTGTTGAGGCCATAAGATTTAAGACATAGAGTATGAATATAGAATATGGCTAAAAAGACCTTCAAATTTATGATCGAAAAGAAAACTTTGCGAAGCGATGTTCAGTTCTTCGATGATTTTTCATATAGAGCTAGAGCAATAATTCTTGTCTTTTTTATGCAAATATTTTATGGATTAGGGCGTTTGGCCAATTTCTTACTTGATGATGTGTCTTTGCAGAAATGACTCGAGTTGCATTGGCGTCCCAGACGATGACATCAGCATCAGAGCCCACTGCGATACGACCCTGAAATGTCGAAAGTTCAAGGCTCAGAAATAATTTGTAATAAAATAATGCTTGTAGAATTTGTGCAGCATCCAAATTCATTCTTTTTTATAAAAAAAAATTTCCAGGTTTATCTGACGATGGTAGAAATGCATAGTTAGTGATGGACCAAACAAATTCACGATATCATTTGGCGTCAATTAATCCAAGCTAACCTTCTGTGGATAAATGTTGAAGATTTTCGCTGCCTCTGAGCTTGTGACAGCCACAAATCGACACGCGTCCATCTTGCCAGAATGCTTGAAAAAATAAACACAGGAGTTACTTCGTTTATTTCATAATACTGAAGACAGTAGAAGAAATTTCAAGAAACCAAGGCCAACATACCACACCCTTTTCCCATATCACGGACATGCGATCCTCGACTCCTAATAAACAAAAAAGAGAGTCTCGTTAATGTGGGAACGAAATCTAAACCCATCTTATAATCGAGTTGATCTTAGTTAAATATTTAAAGATGAACCTTACCGTTTACGCCATTGGGAATTCTTCTAAAGTCATCTTTGCCTAAAGCTTTCTGGTTTGCGCTAAACGTGCAGTTGTCAGTTCCTGTGCACTGAAGGTCACCGCTGAAACGCAAAATTCGTTGTCACTTCTGAAAATCATGGTTAGCGCCAGGGGCGAGGATGACAGAAGTTAATACATCCTAGTGTATATTTATTAGACAGTTAATGAAGTGTATAAGTTTAAAGGTTTGCCTAACTCAAGATTTGCCAAATCAACGTTGGTAAGGATGGGATTGTCTAGTTTCAGTTAGGCCTGTTTTTCACTTCAACCGTAGCGAACCGTAACGTATTCCTTTGTTTCAAAGTCATTAGTTCTATCTGAGTGCCCAGGAAAGAATGAGATATGCTGCGTGTCGCTACGATATGCTTGGAGTGGAAAACAGTCCTAAGTTCTCCAACAACTGCAGTTCAATGGTACGAACATACTTAGCAAGGAGATCCATGAGATATGCGGGCGTTGTCGGATCGGGTCGTAACGGAGGACCCATCACGTGGCCGGCAGCGTGTCTCCAACACTTGTGCCAGTAGTTTGTGCCATCCGTGCCGAGGCACGCTGCTATTGGTTCACCGAATGTCACGCAGCCTCGTCTGCGAGCGTCGGCGATCACCTCAGCGCTGCTCTTGCTCATCACGTGAACGACGTATAATGGACAGTTGACCTGAATGGATTCAACGAGAACAGTTGACAAGCCAGGAATGGATTTATGGAAGGGGGTGGGGTGGCGAGGGGAGCCCTTCCTTGTACAGCAGGTGGGGGCAGGAGGGATACAAATTTGGGCATCAGTTTAAATTTTGGGAATTATTCCGGGAAATTAGTATGAATTATAATTCGGTTTTTGCACTCAGAAGGATTGAATCATTGAAATTTCCAACAAACATTCCTTAGTAATACAACTGGTGCTTGTTTCCCACCCCTGGTCAGACCTGCACTCCACTCTACAAAACCACACTGGATTGTGGTAAAAAGCCTGGCTTGTAAGGTTTGAATCTTGACTTTGGTGGAAAGGAAATGGGACAGCATTAAAGAAGCAACTAGGGTTGCAACACAAGTCTACCTCACCTGACTGGCAATTGTGATAGCACGAAGGGTGGCTTCTGCTTCAACCTAAACGGAAAAACATGGGGTGGAAATTAGTAAACAAACATTACTACCTTGAGGAGACATACTATGGTAGTTGAATCCAAGATTCTAATACACATTTTGTAAACAACATATTATCCTTACCCACTCAGGTCGACACATTTCATGACCCTCAGGTCCTGTGATACCAAGCGCCACCATTTTCTTAGAACCCTAGAACATTGAAATAGATTGAAAGTGAAATGTACAATACTAAATATATGCAACACAAAGCAATTTTCTATCTAGGCCAAAAGCCGAGTATTTTCCTGCATAGAGCATACCGACTTTTAGTATTTTTTACACAAACCCACCCAGAGCCCATCACTGTCAACCAACCATGCCACATTCATACCTCATGGATCAAGTCACCATTTTCTGCATGCACCATTGCCAAGGCTCCAATATCCTTGCACTTTGAGTAGATATGGTACATCTAAAGGAAACAAAATATGCTTACTTTGTACTGTATTGCTAACATCATTTTATGTAACACATGTTTCAACTATGTCAATTTAAGATTTGTCAATTCAATTGACAAAGTCATCCAGCGAGAATTTCAAATAGAAAATAAATATGGCAGTACCTCCTCATCGGTAGTCATCATCACCCCTTTGTAAGCCATAAACGTTTTGAAGGAATTGACTCCTATATGACATTAACAAATTTACACTGATCTATGGAAGTGTATTTTGGGAATGAATACAGCTGAGGAAAGGCTACAGCTAACAGAGGAACAGACTTATTATGGATTACTTCATGTACAAGAAATACAAGAAAAAACAAACAAGAAATACAAGAAAAAACTCTAACAAAATGACAACTCAAGATATGAGGTATAGACAACAAGACAATTAAAACAAGACAAGACAAGAGACAGCAAGACGAATATCTTCCAGATGATTTCAAGGTCTAAATAAGCCTTAATAAGAGGATTTGCAGAAATGATATGGTCATAGCTACAGCAGCGAAGGCAAAGTAAATACCTCTTTCTTTACAAAGAACCTCCATCTCTTTACCAACATTCTCACCCCACCATGTAACAGCAACATGAAATGAGTAATCACAGACAACTGGTAAAAAAGATGGAGCAATTAAAAGTTAGCAACAAACTTATGTTCTAATGTCTTGAATTTTATGGAAAAATGTTATGGTAAGTCCATGAATTCAGTTTCAATCAGACAGATTCTTGCATTGTTGAACATGTACCTTTTTCATCTGCCCATTTACGCCATTTGTCGTATGCGGCAAGCAAGGATTCTCCTTTCGCAGGAATAACAAAATCGACTGAAAATTTACAAAAAAGGCAATTCAATTAATAAAGATGATGACTTGGGTGATGGAAGAAGAATAGTAAGGATGAAAGATAGGGCATGAAGGCTAGAAAAGGAGATAGTAGAGGGAAGAGATGAGATTCTGGTACAGCACAAGAAAGAAGAAAAAGGATGAAAGAAGATAGGGGTGGGGAAAAAGAAGATAGAGGAGGGGAAAAGGAAGATGCAAAGAAGGAGAGTGAGAAAGGCTATATGATAAGAAACATTAAACAATAAAACAAACTCACTTATCATTGTAGTTCCTCCAGCAACAGCTGCCCTGGTGCCATGATAGAAGTCATCTACAGCTACAGTACCCATGAATGGGAGCTGCATGTGTGTATGAGTGTCAATACCACCTATAAAAAATACAGATTGCATAAGATGTATAGTTTAAGCCTTTTCCTTATATATGCTTTACCTAATATGTACCAAATACATTGGTCCATGTGAGAGTTGATATCAGTTGCCACATTGTATAATAATCAATAATTATTACCAGGCATAACATATTTTTTATGAGCATCAATGATCTTAGCACCACCGGGAACTACAAGCGATTCACCAACGTCCCTATTAAATTATTTAAATATTTAGTAAAATCTTATTTATCACGTTAATCTAATTTATAATATGGAAAATCTAATGGAAGATAATTTAGTAAACCAACTAAAGAAGAAAGAAACAATGAAGAAACTGTTTATTCTTTGTATTTATGGTTAAGCCAGTGTAATTTTAGATATGGGTACAGGAGGAGATACAAAAAATAGAATATTTTTCAAGAACATACTTGATTAGACCATCTTCAATAAAAACATCAGCTTCAAACATACGATCATGATTAACAACTGTTCCACCCTTGATCAGTATCCTCTTGTGCTATACAAGAGTAACAAATCACCTGTTCGTATTATGCATTTTCGACCCACATCAACTGTGCACTTTTTTAGGTATTTTTTTGATATAATACCAGATTGAACATTGTATAAGAGAATTTCATATTTGTCAACTTTAGATGCCTCAGGAGTGGAATTGCATTGCAAGTTGCAAGGAAAGTTGCATAGTGTAACGCCTTTAATTTTCAATTTCCCTATAAAATGTGCATTCAGTACAATTATAGAATACCCTGCCTATAGCGCATATCTTTAAAATCTGTTACAGGATCAATTTTAGAGTATAAAATTGCTGCGTTCTTTAAAAATGGTGTTTATCCTTGTTCTCTTGAAGTCTAATTCATGCATTAAGAAACATAAAACAACGTACATTTATCTATAAGACTATATGGCATTCAATGTTAATTCACTGTTAACACCTAATGCATGAATTACATTGGGTTGGCAGGGTCTTAATTGCTCTGCATTCTTCTAAATGTTACTAGGGCTGCATGCAGTAAGGAAATTGTTCATGTTTACAAGTGACTGCCAGGTGTAAAATTTCAAGATAGGCAGGTACATGTAATGGTGTAAATTTAGTTGCAAGTGGCAACTGGACATCCAAATCATATATAAGTACCTCTAATAAGCACCTCTTAATTGTAATATTTCCTGTATCTGATGTCAACTTTTAATTTATGTACACGTTCGTTGACAACTGCTTGACAATTTTTTCAAAAAAAGTACAGATTGTGTACAATTAAGTACAAAGTACAAAGTGTACGATGCTTTGCCATACTACATGTTTCACTGAAAAATAGCGCTAAGCATACAAAAAATCAACTTGTAAGACCAAGCTAATCTACTCTAAATCGTTTGATTGCACATTGAAATTTGAAATATGTTACGTTAAAATAGTAAGATTGCTAGGGTGTTCAAATGTTCGCGGTTTCGGACACTAATACGAAAATCAATAGGGTATAAATGTTTGAACGTGATATACTTAAATGAAAAACGTTTATCATACCACCATATTTTAGGAATTCTTGTCAACCCTTCTGTGAAAATCCGTACGAAAAGTCGTTCGTAACACGGGGTTGTAAAATTCAAATGAACAAGCAGGTATTCATAAATATTCAAGATGCTCCTAAAACGGTCATGAATAGTCATGAATACCCCCCGGAAACTAATTTTAATTTCAAGGTTTCCGGGGGTAACGTGGCCCCTAGGGTGCGACCTATATTAGTTCATTTATACCATATATACATAATATTATTTTGTAATATATACACATTGCTAATTTTCAATATCAACGTAAAACTGAAATTAACAAAAGCAAAACAAAATGACTGCCAATATTATGGATTTGCCTTTACGCGAAATCATTGCAAATTGTGGCGCAAAGGAATTTTTTCATGACGGAAATTTAGATGGGGACAGAGCTGTTTGTTGGGCAAGATTAAGTAACGACGGTGCTTCATATATTATAGCAGCTAGCAATGGATTTGATATTTGGAGAGTGAGCTTTGAGAAGTATGATTTAGTTACTCAATACGAATCAAGCGAAGTGGACAATTTGGAGAAATTTTTGGATGTTATAAAGTATGCGTTTGAGAGTTCAACATTGTCCTTGGTCAAAGTTGGGAATAAAGTTATCTTACATTGTCCTGGAGAAAAGAATTCATTAAATTTTGACTTGTATGAAGCAAAAATAAATGATAAAAAATCAGAGCTGCACTACATAATGTTCAATTTAACTGATAAAGTGAAAGAGTTGAGAAAGACTCTAACAGAAGCAAATGAGGCATTAGAAATGGGAAGAGAAAAAGAAAGAAACAGCTCAGACAATCAAGAGTTTGGTTATGAACCTGCCAGAAAAAGCAGGCAGGGTATGAACTTGAGACGAAAACCACAAGGCAGTAGTCTTGTAAATCCGAGCAGTAAAAAAGCAAAAAGAGCTAAAGGCATTAGTTTTGAGTGAACAAACGTGTGTACTGTGTAGTTTGCCAAGGCTGTATTAGGTCAATTAAATTCATATTTGGTGTGTTGCAATGTGGTCATTTTATACCAAGTTAAATTTTATTCATGACTCTATAGTTTTAAATCTTGAAAGAGAAGAGTAATTAGAGATTACCAAACAAGTGATAGATATGAAAGACTGAAAGTAAACTATAAGTGCCTATTAAATATTTTCACATGCAATATTTTCATTGTTGCAATTTTGCAACTTGCAAATAACACAAATCGGGGGGTTACCCGCAAGAGTCTACTGCCCGATCGCGTATTCGTTGCTTAGCAACCTTACGGAAGCAATTGTATCAATGAAAATAATTGACAAATTTAGAAAATACAATTTGATTTTGGTTCAAAAATCATGGCTGGAACAGTTATATCTAACAGACTACCGCCGAATATTGATATAACAAAGGCACCCTTAGCGTATGGACAACGGGCACTGCCGAAATTGGTGAGTTTCCACAAATAACGACGAATACAATTGACAATTCACGTTTAGAAAAATATTGTTCGTGATCGTTTGTTGTGTGTTTAGAATCGAGAACTGAACGGAAATGACATTTTGACAAAGCACAGGGCGTTGATGTCTCTATGTGATATACTGCATGATCCAGAAAACATTTCTCAAGCTCTGCGAGTTGGTAAGAATTTCCTAAATATACAAGTAATACAACCAGATGGTCTAGATCCAAATCGGCCAGATCAGATGATCTTTCGAGTTTTGTTCTTTATTCTGTGAATAGCTAGTGTGCCTTACTTTACTCTAGTTGGCCTTGTTGCCTTGATAGTCTACTTAGCTCTATTTATTAGAATTTTTTTTGGTAGGTAGAGTAGATTAAGTCCAGGTTTCTTTGTCCTGCATTATGTCTGGGAAAACCCCTACACTAATCCATCCACACTATATCAAAGCATATCTTTTTCAAACGACAACAGGTGTTGTATCAAGTTTAAAAGACCTGTTAGCAGACGTCGATTCAACTGTTCGGCACAAAACAACCGAAGCGTTATTCATCATAGCAGGTCATGCATCCGGAAGAGATGCCTTTCTTGACCAACAAATCATACCACCTTTATCAAAGTTGGTAGGTCAATGTTTCAAATCAGGAATTGTTCAGGAACATAGCATATTAGACAATAAGCATTTGTAAATCATACTGGGCAATAATGATTGCTGATTAAATTTATGATGAGGTAATAACGTTTGGCACAAGATGCACTCACATTTAATCCTATTTTTCAGTTCGATGATACGGTATATGAATCTAGAAGTAATTCACACAAAGCAATTGAGATGCTCTCACACACAAGCAATGGACAGAATGGCATTGTTGAGGCTGGTTTGGTCCCAGTCTTGGTGGAAAAGTTGTTGGAAGAAAATGATGAGATAAAGGTGATAACTTTTAATTCAAATGTAGAAATTAAACATCTTCCTATTTCAAAAAATGCCCCTTTCTTTTGTAAGAAAATACAATGTTATATAAAATGTTACTTTTATTTCCAGTGTGTGGTATTAGACACATTGCATGGCTGTATGAGAGTGAATACAGAGGATGCACTAAAAAGTAAGGGAATGGAGGTTTTTGTTGGACTGTTATCACACGAGTTGCCTGCAATTCGAAGTAAAGCTTCCAGAGACATAATGGATTTGAGGTAAGAAGACACTTTACAAGATCTCGGATACCATCAAGCATAAATAACCAAATTAATGGTGGTACCTAGTTTCCCCTTCTGTATAAGCTGCATGATTTATCAAGAAATTATTGATTACTTCTTTCACTTATGATAAATAAAGTATTTAAAAAAAGGCAATGGTATATGTATAAGTTACTTAAAGCCAAAACTATCTTTTCATTTAGTTTCCCATTGGATGGAAAGAATAAAGCAGTGGAAGTTGGAGCTGTAGTGTCTTTGGTTCCCCTACTTCGGGATGGAGACACAGATGTCAGGGCTAATGCTGCTGGTGCTATCATGGTGTATGTCATGCATTGTTTTATAACCTGTAGACCTTAGACAAGCTCAATTTGCTTACTCATTAAACCAACACCAAGTCTCTCAGTATCTGTCCTCAACCTACTAGGCTGCATGATCATTACTTTTGAAGATAACCCTTTGGCATTATCTGTGAATCACCATTTAGAACATTGATAATTTGCATATAGTCATGTATGGCAAAGAAGATTCTCTTTCTATAGTAATTTGCGCAATAAAGGAAGGGTCTGATCCATTTTCATCTTATAGAAGTAAAGCTATGTGAGTTCAGGTAATATTGGCACTCAGTCATTAACGTCTCAGATGGTCTTTACTTTTCACAGTATCACAATAACAACTCAAGGAAAATATGCCGCAATTAATGCAGGTGTGCTGTCATGTCTAGTAAACCTTCTCACAGATACGTCGAGTGAAGTTAGATTAAATGCATTGAAGGTAATTAGTAGCAAGTTCATTTATAAAAGTCCACCAATAAATATAAACTATATCTATATGAAGCACTGCTGTGTTTCATAAGATTACAAATGTTCAGGCATTTTTGCAATTGAAAGATGACTTTTGTTAAAATTTCTGTTAACAGGCAATCACAACCTTAGCAGAGGCTCCCAAAGGAAGAGAAACATTATTGGAAAATGTTAATAAGGTATCTGAACTGAATGGTTTTGTATTAGAAACTTTTGTTATGTGATATATATATTATCTATATATATATATATATACAACTTATTATATTTTAGGTGCAAAAACTTATACATGATGTTGAAAGTCCAGCTGTGAGAAAAGCAGCCCAAATTGCAGTGAAAGTGATAACATGGAAACCATAAACTTAACAGTTTAGGAGAAATAAAACTTCCTTCTGTGTGTATATAGGCTTAATATAGCAAAATGATTGTAAATAGTGAATAAATGTTACTTCAATTCATTTTTGATGGGATTCCAATATAATAGTCATGGATTATCACATACCACATAACTTTTGACTATGATTACTTGTTTAATGTGTTCAAGTACATATGCCTAAATTGTTTAAAGAACTATCATACCTGTTCATGTTGTGCACTGCATTTACATGCCTTCGTCTTCAATGTTCTTGTTCATTTTGTCTAAGGTGGTTCTTCCTCATCGGAATCAAATTCAACATTCTCATCTTTGATCCATTTTCCGTTCGAATCCAAAATCCAACCAGACATTTTGAGCTCTAAATATTTCTTTTGTTCTTCTGTGCTCATTTGATTTTTGCCACTTTTCATTTTTTCATCCATGTGTGTGACCTTGTCAGGTCTAGATTTCAACACTTTCGGTGATTTTCCATGGCAAAAATGTATCTGCTGAGTGCCATCTACGTTTGCAGGATTGTTTGTTGTATTTGATTTTTGAAATCTTTCACAGGCTTCATCTTCTCCACACCTCACTTGTTTGTTAGCAGTAGTATCTGCAGTGTCAGAGAAAGAAGGCAAATCCTTTGCATTCCAAATTTTGTTCTTAAAAACATTACTGGATAATTTAAATTCAATCCTTGATTGAAAGAATGGTTTATTCTTCTTGAAGAGGCTATGTGGCTGCTCATCCAAAAATCTCCCAAACTTTGCTGTATTGGTCTTGCCAAGTTCTAACTCCTTATTCCTAATCTCATTAACTTGAGATTCTCTTATGCCTTTTTCATCATCAAATTTCGAATGTCTTCTAACAATGCTTTCCTTCAATTCATTTGTTTTGGCAAGCAACGGGGCAGTTTGTGATGCATCATTGAGATGTGAAGTCATGTTTCCAACATCTGATGCGACATTAATAACACTTGCTTCTTTTAAATATAATTCATGCTTCTGTTTTTGCAGAAGTTCGTTAAGGTTGTGTTCTTTTTCTATCTTTATGGACATATCTAGCAATGAATAAAGTGTACACCTTGTTTCAATCATACAAATTTGTCTAGTCATAAACAACATATCTTTGGTGGTTGCTACGCCAAACAAAAATACCCACCATGCAATGCATGGCAGGCATGTAAACATAGAATGTTTTTGAATTTTGAATAATGTTAAAACAAAAGGGGCAAATCACGAACATAAATAAAAGAAAAAAAATAGTTGATACATAAGCAATGCCACTGCTACTGAAATACTTCCATTAGCTAATACTTTGAAAGGAGCCTCAAATTCTATAACACACACCTGCTCTATCGCAATCTTTTTCCCAAAGTATCTGGGTGCATGAATGGTCACACATTCAGCACAATAATGAAAAGAAAGGGGGTGTCTTGCAGATTACCTGCAGAATGTTAAACTTACTTGCTAAATGTTTTCTTCCCTGTCTATGCATTGATAACATTGGCATGGTATCCAGGACTGGATTGTGGGGACAAACCAGGCACACATACCTAAAAATTTTAAGAAATGTCCAATATTGCTATAGAGTTGAATTTTCTGGCTGTGGTGCACATATCTATTGCTCATTCACCCTTCCCACATAAATCTACTTATCTACATACAAAATTGTTCTTTATATGTGATGACAGATTGACGGTATCGGATTTATTATTAACAGAACTTTACATACTTCCCACTTCTGGTCTGGCTGACTTCATCAGCAGGTATATCTTCTGCAAACAATCCAGCAACGCGCTGTTTCTACAAAACACACGTTTTAATTCAGGAAACATAAAACTTTAGACCTCATTAATCATGAGTCAGCCCATAAAGCAGCTGCCTCACACTCTCACTAAGTTTAATACTATTACAAACTGACTAACAAATTATCCAAATCGCTTTATATAATATAATGATTATTATGATACAAGTTGAAATACATGTAAAACATATTTTGATAGGATTTTACTAACTTTTTGTAATCTCAATGCACAATGATCATCGCCAGCTCTTTTAAAAGACATCCCAAAAACGGCAAAACGTATTAAATTTCTGTATTCAAAAAATCCTTTATATTCGTCATAAACCTTTCCAACTACAGTCTATTCATAGTGACGATGTACTTTCATTTTTAAGTTCAAAACTTAGAAGAAACAAAAATAAGAAACCAGCACCTAAATACAGGAAAGGCACAGTTCATTTCATTGTGTATTACATGAAGTACATAATCACAGTGTAAGGATAATATAGTTGTGGAACCAGGAATTCTTGAATAAAAGGAGTTGGAGCTGCAAGGTTTTATCAAGGAATTGGTGTAAAGCCGGTTTTCCACGAGCGATATTTTTCGCGCGAAGCGACTTTATTCCTTTGTATTTGAGCAATTAGTTCCAGATGGTTGCAGTTGAGAGCTCGGAAACAAAAGTAAAATGTCACTTCGCGCGAAAAATATCGCTAGTGGAAAACCGGCTTAAAAAATCTATTGGTATCATACCTATTAGACCATATCTGGCGTCAGCACGAGAGAGCAAGTCCTATACTCGCAAACTGATTGACGGACATGCGCAGTCAACGTACATTACGATGGTGCGTGACCGTGTGCCTCACGTGGCAGGAGTGCCAGTAAAAAAAGTGGACATGAATGAGGAACCTAAGATTGATTTTAAAAATGTAACAAAATTGTCAACTGTCTGACAGTATTGATAATTTAACAGCGACTGTGATTTGACAGAACAAGACAGATAAACTTACCAGATGATAAACGCCCCATAATCAGTACCATTATACGCAGGTTGTTTTTAACACATTCGGATGCAAGTGCGTCATTATCAACAATGTATTAACTGTGTGTAATAAAGCTGACAACAGTCTACAGTTTATTACTTGCTTTATTAACCAGACCGATTGTAAAAGACGTGTTATATATAACATTGGAGTTAACTATGCGGCAGAGTTTGGTTTCTCCTATCGATCGACATTCCATGTTGCCGTGCTCACGATCTTGGACGTGATTGTGCATTCCCATATATAGGACGCATTATCGATGTAGAACGTGGAATTGATAGACATGAATGTAGTAGTGTCGTCTTATATCAATTTTTATTTACGCAGTTTTTATTAAGATTGATTCAGTTAATGAATTTGAATTATTGTAAAAATTATTGGATCAAGATCACTTTTTCTCTTCTGATAAAACTCGGGGGGGGGGGGAAACTGCTAAAATTAGTGAACAGAAGCGAAGCATGATGACAACATTCAAATTTCCCTAAAAACTAATCAGGAGGTTCCTTCTTCTCCCTGTCTGGCGCCCTGACCCATAAACTTTTTTTTATCAAAGTCAAGTTCAGCCGCAAATCAAATAGCTAGTCATTTCAATTTTCAACTATTCTACAAGACGTTAGAGTGACGGGTCAAATAATTGTGCACGAAAACAATGTAAAAGGTCGTCCAAAGTTCAGCCAACTCAGAAACTCAGAATATTTTTCCCATCATGTCAGGTTAGTTGAGATGATATCAACATAGCACAAGCTTCTGTTTTACACAGTTGTCTTTGCCAGCCGTCACTAGGTTATATATATCACAGATATGAATGATGTATAAAATTAAAGGTGAAAAACTGGCCTGCTAATTGATACCAAGTTTGGTGCGAAATATATTTTTACTCATATTGTATATTCTTAGAATGAATAAGCCGTGGACAGTGTTTAGAGACAAGGGCGTGTGATGGGTGTTAAGGATAAACAAACTATGTAACGACTCCTCCAGATGTATCCGGCCCATAAAGCCCAATATACAATAGAAATCTAGACTAAACTAACATTCCGCACTGAATCATTTGCCCAGAAATCACGAGAATTATTTCAGGAGAAAACATAAACAATTCATTTGAACTTTTCACACACTTTCATCTCTTTACCGACTATAATTAGATATACGTCTATACCAGATTGATTTCGAGTATTCTCCGGAGGTGCGATTAGGAGCTAGTCTGCACTTCGTTCATTTAATTGATAGTGTATGTTAGAGTCTTGTAGAGTGTCTACCATTTACTGAAAAGTAAATTGAATTCTCAGGAAAATCCGCTACTTTGTGGATTCCAAACACACTGAAACCAGAGGTGAAGTTGCAGACTAGTAAGTGCATAGGCATATATAGTCAATAAAAAAAATGGCATGAGCTTTGAAGTTTGAACCAAGAGTATTTGATATGGCTTCAAATAAAGCTGGGTCCATCAGCGTGACTGAAAGCGAACATCCCAGACAGTCACAATGTTTCTATAGGGCAAATTGCATAGAATAGACCTTACTCCTTTTTTACTTTTGACCCAATAGTTTGTAGTCTCGTTTTTGTGTCATTACAGTCGAGAAAATTATTGCTTTTGTCAGTTTTGTGTGCGAGATAAATGTCAAGCAAATTCGTGGATGAAACATGCGAATCGTTAGCAGCTGCGGGAAGAGGCCTTAGTTGAAGTACCTCTAATCTTTGGTACGTGTGCTTGTGACAGCATCTCATGAAAACTGCTACGTTTTTTTAAATGTTCGTGCTGTTTTTATTAGAAGGGAGGTCCCGAAATTTGGTCTGGCGACACGTTTTCTTTCCGTGTTGACGTCAATCACATATTTCAAAGCACATCTGGTTAAGCTTTTGATTCGTATGTCGTGTTAGAAAGCCGTGGGTCGTGGCTAACGTTTTCTTCTTGCACAGTCCATATTTTTTGAGGCTATTAATCTAAGGCCAAATGGTTCAGTTGGCTCAGAAGATGCCGATCCTGAAGTGACTGAGGAGAGATATTTGCAAAGCAAAAGTTAATTTTCAGTGTATGCATACTGCGATAGTCACGACGCACGAGTTTTGGCCCTCGAAACACGACCAGAATCAGAAATACCATCTGCGTTTCAAATGTCAGCACTTGTGATACCCCATGAATGGTTTTCGCTCACGTGTAGAGAGGTAAATACCATCACCTATCAATGTTATTTCATGCACAGTATAAGACTATTAAAGGTCTTAACCTCTGCTCTTTCGTAGCCTCTTTAAAATGGCATTCAAACGGCATAAATCTCGTTTAAACACGGTCTCTCATTGGCTAAGACAGAACTGGTAACAGACAAGCTCGATATAAAACTTTGGCCAACAATAGATGCTTGCTATACTTCGTTGTTTGTAAACATACTCGCACGAGCGACGAAAACAGTCGTCTTGAAAATTGGCAGAATACTCAGCACACAAGTGCGAGCCCGTGTCCTCGAAGGCTGGGTTGAAAATTCGATGTGATTGGTAATTCGGATATCAATTCTCTTCCTAACGTAGTGTTTGTCATTTTCAGTGACTAGTGTTACAGTGCAAGAAACAAGCTCTGTATTACAGCCACAGAGGTTTAAGTTCAGTCGTTTGAAGGTAAGCTTTTGAAGTTGAAGAAAACTCACAGTGCTTGGCTGTCGAAACTGAGGAAGCCTCCAAAAGCTGTTAAGAAGATTTTAGAATTTCTCAACAACGAACTCGATCCCAACCTAAATATTTTAGTGGAATTCATAACATAGACCGAAAAGTTCATCTGGGTTGTCAATACCAAAAACTCTCAGCAAGTGTTAGCTTTTCGACTAAATTCGAGAATCGATACTTTGACGTTAATTCTGTTGGCGATCCTGTTTCAAAATGGCAATTCCTTGGTTCTTTCTTTCTCTCTTCACAACCGCACTCGCCTGGCAAACGTCCTACCCCTACGACAGAAGGGCAAAATGCGAAAAAATCGTAGTGCCTTTGTGCAGAACAAACGAATCGAAATACGACCAAACTCGACTGCCAAATTTCTTCGCCATCCCTGATCAATTCAACGTACAACTCTTCACCGAAAAGCCCAAAATACAGGAACTGGTCAAAACTAAATGTTCAGAGGATCTCGTGTTCTTCTTGTGCTCTGTGCTCCTGCCTATCTGTATTTCTGAATCGTCATCCACGATGGTGCCACCGTGTCGAAGTCTTTGCGAGAACGTCTACAGAGATTGTATACAAAGCATTACGAGGTTGAACTTTACTTGGCCAGGTAATCTGAACTGTAGCGGATTGCCTGATCACAACGAAGGAATCTGCATCGCTCCGAATGCCTTCGTCGGTACGACAACACCGATGCCAACAACGCCGGCTCCACAACAACTGAAGTGTAAGTGCATTTCAATTGTTCAAAAAATTCGCTGCCGTATTCTATATAATTATTATGATGTGTATTTTGGGGAGATTAACTAGATAAATTAAACGCGGCGCAACGTTAAGGATAAATGCAAAAACAAAACGGATATACATCAAAAGATTACAACCAAAGTCGGTGTAGTCGGTCGCACCATTAGCCAATGTTTCATTTGGTGAAAATAGTCGGCGGACAAGCAATCATGCTTTTGTACACCTAGAGATAAATTGACATGCTATGTATAACCATCCTCCTCTCTAGTTGAATTATACCGGCAAAATAGCATTACAACATCCCCTAATATCCAGTTGTAGCTAATTAGCTCTTATTAGAGCTGGAATTTTCGTTAAGTTTGACAACAGAGTAGATTGCCCATATTTTGCACTTCATGCTTTCCATGTCATGCGAAAGCTGAAGAAGTTACACATGAAAGTTGAATTTGTTACGAAAGCATCAAATTTGGTAAACACTCTTTCTTTAAGCAGTTGTTATATATATATGGCTACGAAATTTAATGCGAAGTTGTTAGAAGACACTTCGCCTTGGTTAAATTGGAACGTTGTTTAAGCACAATATAAGCGACTGAAATAAGCATTTTAGAACACGCGTATTCCATGCTAAACAACGTCGCGAGATCGCACGTATACGCGAGGTACACCTTCTTGGTGGTCGAAAAAGCGCGCTGTGAACAAGGGAGGTGATGCAAACATTTGCGGGGAACCTTCTAAATTAACGTTTAATGCGAGCTCATAAATTGCGCATTATCGCAGCTTGCATGCTTTGCACTTAATTATACAGCTTGCGCAAAGTGGCGCACTCGAGCTGGCATTAACGTGGTATTCTACATGATCATGATACTCTAAGCATCGCTCTGCGCCTCGAATTTGGATCACCTATACTGATCATCATAATTTACAATACTTTGCGTGAGAGACCTGAGGTATAAGACTGCGTGGTAATCCCATCATCGCATATTTTAGTTTTGCTCTAGCGGAAAATTCCTCAACTTGATAAGGCGTAAATTGGCTTTCGAATACAACATCAAAGTAGCAGTTGCTCATTAGTTATATCTCATAAAAGACAACAAAAGATCGAGAAGTCTACCGCTCGGGAAACGGGATGATAGCACTTGCAGCAAGCACTCTTGATCAAAGCGGTTCGCCTTTTTTTTTAAGGAATTATGTGAATGATATACATAAGATCAGGAAATTGCTGGAGGGAGAACTCGAAAATCTTAATCTTCACATGAATTCCCACTTGCGTCATCTTCTTTTTTTTTCTAGATAAGTTGGGTTTTTTTTATTTGTATTTCTTCACTGTTGCCTAATGTACATTAACGTTTGCTTCATCCATTCGCTTCGATTGAAATAGGCACTGAAGACAATCGTTTTCATGTTTTTGTCAAAGCAAGGAAGCAAAGCAAGCTACCTATTAAGTACTCTCATGGAACTTTGAAATTCATATAATGTACGGTTATGAAATTAGACGCTGTCACGACCTCTACTAATCAGACCATGGGAAGACTTTAGTGGGAAAGCCAAAACTAATTAACTAGTTTACACCTTCAACTCAATGTTTAGCAACGCCTGCATGCCTAGTCTGTGGAAAAACAATCACTTTCAACAAAAACATTCTGGTATTTCAGATATGGATTCTAGGATCACGTTCGTCACAAACTGAATGTATTGAAGCCATTAGGCTGTCATTTAACTCTTTATCGCTTTCCCATTACGGACTGCTGGGAGACGTATTAATGGTAACGACTGTTCTCGCATGCAAACACATGGCTTTTAGCGAAAGAATGATGTATACATTCTTTCTGGAGCCTAGCCTAAAAGCCATATGCTTCTAGGCGAGAATGTGTACAGGGCTTTCACCTGCCCATCTCGCAGAGTCTCACGCTGAGTTGTAAAAGGCATTAGCAAACATATGTTAATTGAAGTTTTGATAAGAAAGACAGACGAGTTTTCCATCTGCTGGGCTACTGACCAGTAAAAGAAGACTACTGTTTGTATAAGATAGACATAAAAATGATATAGTCCTTTCTCGACTTTGCAAGAACAGTTTTGGAAATGACACAGCGCCTGTATCCTGAGGTCCTTGTTTCACATCCGGAATAAGTATATTAACACTGACTGGATTAATAGAGCCCCCTGGATCTTTAGGAAGAACAGCATGGAACCAGAGGTGTTACTCAGTATAACAAGTTTATTTAGGTAGCTGTAAGCCTGTGGGTTTCACTCGCAACGATTCAATTCCCATCGAAAATCCCGCCCAGCGGAAATTTGAAAAACACTTGACTAAATACTGTAGGCGGAGATTTTGTTTTCCGTGCGAGAGATAAATCTGGACATATTGTGTTATTCAGGATTTCCGCGTATTGATGTAAGAGATGAAACTGCTAATTGTACAATACGCATATTGAATCATATTTAAAACAATCTGTTAATTTGTTTACATGAAAAATACTTGTTTGTAATATTCCAAAAAATGTATTTTTGTATTCGCGCGCGCTCAGTGGAAAAGTGTTGGAAGTGGAAGCGTGGTGACGATATGGTAGTAATTTCGTGTCCAGAATGTACGAATATAATCTTAATTTTAATCCTAAACTACTTACTCTAAAGGATTGGATTAAGGATTAAACTCGTGAATTCTGGGCATGGAATTAATACCGGCGGAATACCATGGAATTAATGCGATATTTTCCACTACTTCATTCCGGAATATTAATATCAGGTTTTTAAATATGGAAACATAAAAGGAAAATATATGTCCAATCTTTGGGCAAACTGCAAAGTACACCTGACTTTATGTATTTATCTACATCTCGCTAACCATTCAGTCATCGTTAGGATAAATCAGATAAGGTTAAGCGGTATTTTTACAAGACTATAAGTATAAATTGCGATAAGGTACAATACAGTATGAATTACGGTCAATATCTTCGTTGGCGAAAAGCCCACATTTTAGGCTGAACGCCACTCAGGCACACTGGCAGAAATCAAACCCGCGATCATCAATGTTCACCACAATTTTTTTTCACACAGTTCATTGTCCCAAACGTTCTCAAGTGTCCTCGCGTCGAAAAAGTATCAATCAAGCCTTTTTAAGGAAATATGATTACGGTATGTTGTCCTGCCTTCTTTTGCAATAAGTGTCATGTTTATATATATTCATGGTTGCAAGTGGAATTTGAAAAATTTCACAAAGTCTTCACATAAGAGTTTTTTTCAAATTCTGGACAAAAGACTCATTTCATAACCTCAAGTCATTTCTCAACGCCCAAACGCCTATAGTTAACTAGTTGCTAGTGCTTATTCCTGTGTATTCTGCTGACGTAATTAAAAACTTACACATGCAAACAAGTCACAAACAAGATCACACATCAAACTCTGTTCACCGTGTGATATTCTGAATGAACGTTCGTAAATTCTTCTTACAGTTTTCCATGCGAGAATAGGACGACGTCAAGGTAACGTTGCAATCCTCGCTCGATCATCCTGCACAAACATCGCCTCACACCAGATACAGTTGAAAGTGTCATGTAGAAAGAAATTCAGAAGAGTCAATGGAGAAGTTCTGATTTTAGCAAAGAAGGTAATTACAAAAAGAGATACTAAGGGACACATGAAACTCCGCCCCATTTGTATTTCCCCCGAGAATCTATTCGAGATATTTAAGGGCCAGTCTGTATCAGTTGTATACACATATAGTTGTATGAAACAGTACCCTAGAGCAAGTCCATTCCAAGAAAGGCCCTAACAGAGTCCTCTTCTCTGGAATTCTCCTGAAATATTTTTTTGCTTTATCTTGTAAGGGAAAAAAGCACATGACAATCGAGAAGCTAATGGTTAGACTGAGCAAAAACGACATGAATAAGGCAATAAAAAGACACACATGCTCCTCAAAGAAGTAAGTCTCAGAAAAGTATCGATCTATAGGTGATTCCAAAATTCATCATGAAGAATACAAAAATTTCTTTATATATGCATGAATGTTCTCCTGTGGTTTAATGATATATGAAACCTAACCTAATCTCCTTTTATAAATTTAGAAGAAAAAATAATGGTTAAGATGAAAATGGAAACATAATGTTGTTTGAAAGGCGTTTGGAGCTTCACTATAGCAAACCCCAGTTGTAAATATATCCACATTAATATAAGATTAGTTTTAGACGATAATGGATTTGTATTTTAAAGACCAGTTTCCCTTTTGTTTATTTTAACACAAAAATGGGATTTTTATGTTTGTGTGTAGATCTTGTATTGTAACTTTAATTTGGTGAACAATTGTTTGTGTCTTAGGCGCTCGAGAAAAACCCACTTAGTTTAGGAGACCGCAACTAAAATTTGCAGTGATTGGTTTGTATATGTTGTCGTGTGTATTGCCAGATCATTATAACATAAAGTACTATACATAGTTATCTTATAATCATGATTATATGACTGTATCAAATACATCACGTTATGTTTAAAGTGAATAAAACTATTTTGTTAAACAATACTTCGAAGAATTTTGTTTCATTGCAAGTCTTGAATCCATGTTCATGAAATTAAGGCGTCGCTAAATTTAACATGCATGAGACAATATTTGTCAATATTTCGAAGCTAACATGCACTAACTGACCTGAATTTTGTTGTTATCAACTGAAGGAGAACTCTATTGATAGTGATGATGATGTAATAGGATAGTCTGTCTTCTCACAAGTTCAGCGTAAAGACCGTTCTTTTTAATCAGTTCTGTATGAGTTCCAAGCTAAAATGAAGACACATCGCATGAGGACAATCGTCGCCATGGCTGCCAACATTTGTACTCTTCCTATTTACCACCATTATAAACATAACTAGCATCATACGTATTACCACCATCATAACTATCACTGTCAGGAACATCACGATGACATTGCCATCACCAGTACCACCACAAACATCCCCATCAAAACCACACACCAGTATCATCACATTTAGCACAACAAGTAATGTTACCATCACAACTATAGCAGCAATACTTGTATCGTTATCGTAACTACCATCACAAGTAATTCAGCACAGACTATCATAAGATACATCGTTACCATCCAACACATTCCAACCAATCAGCATAACTACCACTCCTGGATCATTACATTCAGCACAACTATTACAACTACCATAAACAGCATCGTTACCATCGCAACTATAAACACCACAATCATCAATTTCAGCACAATTATCAAAACAACCAAAACCAGTACATTACCAACCTTAACAACTACCAACAGCAGAATCATGATATTCTACCAACGTCCAACACCAGTATCATGACCGATATGATCATAATCAACAATGTAACTTCCACTATATCCATCTCAGCGATCATAATAACTAAGAAATAATAAAGTTTTCCCTACCTCTTTTATTTTTCCGTCTGACAATACAGCTATTGCGTCTAAAATAAAAATATTTCAAATCAATGTGTTTCTAACTTGCCGACGGGATCACACGAGTACAACACGGATTATCCTCACTAAATGCTATTAAAAGAGACGACGGATGTTATTTCTGACGCTGATACATCAGAAAGTATATTTGTCTGTTTCTCTATTGCTTTTTCAGATAAAAAATTATCTTATTGGATATTCCGGCTTTAAAAATGGCTTTTTGGATTAAATATTGGTACTCGATTCGCCATCCAGACTATGTTTTCAGATCAATACAACTGCCTTAACATACCAGCTTCTTGTATCGTGCTAAGACGATGCGCAATCACCAATACAGTTCTTCCTTCGGTCAGCTGATCCAGTGCTTCTTGAACGACCCTTTCCGACTCAGCGTCGAGAGCGCTTGAATAAAAAGTCAAAATGCATGTATTCTGTTTCTACTGTATTTATGATGGATATAAATAATTAGGGAACGTCTTTATTATATGAATTAGTGATATTGTATTGTACTTTTTAATCAATCCAACGTTTTGGGTAATTCGTTTCGTTTTAGAAACTTTAAAACACAAGAAATTTTAATTGATTCAGAAATGATTTCAGCAGAAAAATGATTCAGAATTTATTACACAAACGCTTTGGAATGTTTCAACAAGCGACCCCTACACAGTAACTTTTACTAAGACTTGATAGCTCTAACTGATATTCATGATAGTCGTAGAAAGCTTATATATAACAGCAAATTGTGTCATACCTCGTGGCTTCATCAAGAATCAGTATTTTCGGATCCTTTAATAAGGCTCTTGCTATTGCAATCCTGTATAAATGACAAGACAATACATACTTCAAAAAACGTTGTGCAATTTATAAGGTTAACGTCCTTCGGTCGAATTTATCTAATTTATCGAATAATATCCTTTATACCTTTGTCGCTGTCCCCCGGAAACTGTGACGCCACGTTCGCCTAATACAGTCTCATATCCCTTAAAGCAAAGATAAATCGGTTTTGAATGATAAACGTCGTTTAAAGCCAGACAACTCAACTCCTCAGCAAAAGGATACTGACTAGTGGTGGTCAGTGCATTACCTCCGGGAATTTCGTTATAAAGTCATGAGCATTTGCTTGTCTCGCTGCCAGATGCACCTGAATAGGAAGATACACATATATCACAAGAAATCCATTCCAATGTACCTGTTCGTCCAATTCCACCTACATACAGTCTAGCTAACCTAACACCTTTTATCCTGTATAGTGTACCTGCTCATCCAACTGCTACCGCTTATATTAATGCTGCATCTCCTCGTCCACCTTTAACCCCTGTATGATGTACCTGTTTGTCCTGCGTTATACCCTATGCAGTATAGTATGTACACATGCTCGTCCATCTTTTACTCCCGCTCGATCACTTTTAATCCCTGTATAGTGTACATACTATCTGGTCCACCTTATAGTATCCTCTATATTGTACCTGCTTGCGCTTTTGTTTATTTAGAGTGTACCTGTTCGTTCACCTTCTAACCCCTGTATAGCATACCTCCTCGTCTGTTGCACTTGGTTTACCATATCGAATGTTCTCTAACACTGAAGTTGCGAACAGCACTGGCTCCTATATCGAGGAATTTAATAGTATTTCATTGCATGGTGGTATTTGCTTGCCTCTGGAGCAAAAGTCCAAGTAACATGAGCTTAGAAAAATATTGAAATGGTCCACCTACTACCACCTAAGTATGCACAAGCGTCTGTTAAAGCACCACCACATCTTGTGGTAACTACGTACTATTTTCCCTGCGAATATCTCACCTGGTTTATATATCCAACAAGTTCCCCACGTATCCACGCAGGACTTAACTTATCTATATTATGTCCATCAATGGTGATGGAACCGCCATCTACATCATAAAATCTCTCGATAAGTGACGCCACTGTTGACTTTCCTGATCCACTAAGTCCACATAATGCCACCATTTCACCGGCGCGGACCACTAAATTTAGACCTAAGGTCGGATAAAAATATAGTGTGAATGACTAGGACGATGGTCGTGGTGTTCATTGTAATGATGATGCAAGCATTAATCGTGATATTATAATAATCACTTTCACAATCATCATTATTACAATCATTATAATGACGTTTGTAGAAATGATGATTGTGATAATAACGATTTTAATAATGATTATTGTAATAATGACGTTTGTAACAATGATGATTGTGATAATAATGATTGTGATAATGATTCGAATGATGAGGATTGTAACAATGATTGTGATAATCATAATTGAAATAATGTTGTAATAATTAGAAAGATGATGATTTTGATGATTGTAATAATGACAATTGTGATCATGATTGAATCTGATGATTTGAATAATCATGGCTATAATGATGATTGTAATAATGATGATTGTAATAATGATGATTGTAATAATGACAATTGTGATGATGATTGATGCTGATGATTGGAATAATGATGGATATAATGATGATTATACAACATTGAGGAGAAAATGTCGGTCGCAATGTATCTTCAAAAATTTGCTAAAATATAAGCGCAAGATGAATTGCTATAATCCAGTAATACGAAAAAAATATCATTCTAACCTCTAAGTACTTTCTGACCAGGTCTAGTGGGATACTCAAAGCGAACATTATTGAAAAAAATCTCTCCTTGGATCTCGTTGAGGCGAGGACACAAACCATCCTGGTTGTTTATCTTAGGCTCCAACATCATATATTCAAAAACACGAGATCCTGCGCTTAGTCCACGGATCACTTGACCGAATAGGATAGAAATGTTGCCCATTGATCTATATAGAATTTAATAAGGAATGTTACTTCATGCAGCTGATATAGCTGTGAACACCAGAAATGCTTGCACTTATTTGGTGGATATAAGAATACCAGAAGCAACGCTATGGTACAAAGAAGAAATGCGTTTATTTGTCTTCAGCTACACGATTACGTTTTCAAACTGTTTACAATATCATTGATTATCATAAAACATTTTACATGTACGACCTAAGTTCTAGGTTTCTTTGAAACTTTATGTTGCGGTTAGACTATAGTTTGTGCCTATATTCTACTACACTTGTACAGTTTCAAGACATCACTTGCCAAGGAGCTTCACTGGACATATGGTTGTTGCAGTGTAACACATTGTTGTCGTAGGCCTACAAACCAAAGTTAGCTAACTATATGTATTTTAGCGAACCAACAACAATGTATAGTACGATATTTTAAAGATTAAGGTAAATGTTAAAGATAGTTAAATAAACTGCATGAGTAAAAAATATAACTTGGGGGTTTATACCACAGTTTTTGGCTTGCTGTGAAAACTGTCCGGACGACAAACAATTTTCCTGAAATTCTGGTCGAATTCTGCTTTTCCTCGCTGTAGTAAAGTGGCTTACACCTTACTACTCATCTTTAATTTCAACAGATCACCTAATGATTTTATGTTTCCGGTTCTGAGTAAGAAATGGAAAAGATTAACTTCATTATCTTCATTCCGCAGGAGACGTTCCAAAGCACCCAAGTCTCCTCCCGTGAAAAGAACGCTGAACATATTCCTTTTCATGATTAAGTTAGAACCGGGAATTTCTTGGCAGGCTTCTCGCGAGCCAAATGGGTTAAGGCAATCCTGAACAATTTCTGGTTTCATTTGACATCCATTCATCAACCAATCCTTCGTTCTCTGGTAGTCATTTTTACTGTGGCAAGTGAATAGAAACGGAACCCTCTTTGCAATAGCATAGACTACGACTGGGAGCCAGTTATAAGTACCATCGTAAAGACCAGGAAAAAAAGCCACAATGCAGTCCGGTTTCTTGTAGTCACTGGTAAGAATGTATTCTTGGTAGGTCCCTCGAAATAAAGTAATCACTGGACTAACGATTTGTACTTGTCCTGGTGGGGATGTAAGTAGTGGCCCAACATAAACAATACGAAGTTCACATCCAATAAGATTTGACAGGACGTAAAAAAAAACTCTGATGTTAGGAATTTCATGCATTGGTTCAGCACCTACAACGTGAAGTTTGAGTATTTTATCCTTCTCTCGGTCGTTTAACAAGCCAACTTGTTTCATCGCATGGAACACAGTCATGGGATCAGTTAGAAGAAGCGTGAGTTCACTCATAGTATCTTTGTCTCGTTCTTCAACTTCTGCTTGGATGCATTTGGTGCATACGACTCTGTCAAAATCGGTTGTCATTCTCGGTTTGCGTGCCTTCTTATAAATTATTGTAAACAAATCAGTCCAAGTGTTCAATTCTTTTCGCTGCAACGGAGTTATTGGTTTGAACATGTCCAGTTGGTACAGCGGCAAAAAATTTCCGTCACCAATGCCTCTCAGATAATCCATGACACTTCTGTATTCCGGTGGAAGTTCAAAATTTTTCAAAATGTCAATCTCTTGCTGCCCTTTGGGTCCCTTGGGTTTCAAAGCTAACAAGGCTAGAGCATCTTCCTTTAGAAAAATTTGAACGTGAAAGTCGCTGAAGGAATTTTTTGACATCGCCAACAATTCATCACAAACCTCATCGTGAATATGGCTGTTCTCTTCTTTATGTCGCTGGCAACAATAATTAACCATCTTGCATCTATCACAGCTTATGAATTTCTTTCCATCACCCATGTCCTTCTCAAACTTTTTACAAGTCACGCAGTACGTCTCTTTTTTCATTCTATCGGACAGATCAAGGTCATCCTCGAGAAATCCAGTCACTCTGTTAATTCTTTTCATTAATTCACCAAGAACTGAATCTGTATTTTGGTCCCACCGAGCACACATTTTTCGACCATCTATAAACGTCTCCGCAGCTGCTCTAAGCCTTCCCATTCCTTCCAAAAGGCCAAACCCTTGCACTTGTATCCCTTTGCCCAGAACGGATCAATTCTCAGGCATTCCTCTCCATCTTCTAAGGCATTTTTATGTTCACCCAGGTTGTAGTATGCCATGCCTCGGTTGTAGTGGGCAACTTTCTTATTCGAATCATCTGGCTCTGTCGTTAAATACGCGGTGAACAGGGTTATCGCCTCTTTAAATTTTCCTTCCTTGAACAACTCCATTGCTTTGGCTCCTGGTTTTTTACCCTTCACCTTTTTGGTATTTTTTATGTTGTCCTCAGCTAACTTCTGAAAGTAAACAAATAATGATAAGAACCACCAACAAATGCACAATTCAACAACGAATGATCGCTGTCATCCAAGCAATCATAAAGTTGCATAAAGGAGAAAATTGCATATATATTTCTGGCAAAATAAAGGTATATCTAGGATAACTAAAAAGTACTATTATACATTATAGTAGTAAAAGCAATTTGATGGGCTAATAGTTGACAGATAAATCGCGCAATCACGCAAAATTCAGTCATCGGCTAGCAGATAACTGAGTTATCTGCAAATGAACCTGCGGTGGTTAACAAGCGGTATTCATTTGAATGTATTTATGTATTAATAATTGATGTATTTTTGGATGTTGCTATTAAATAAGGTTTTTCATTCCTTAATACTATGTTTACTATTCTTCAAATGTATAATAAAACAATTATTGAATTCGGTTTTTGTGATTCGGCTCGGCTGATAACGCTTACCTCGACCTTGATAACTCTGCATATCACAAAAACCTCATCCAATAATTGTTTATTAAACCTGGATTGAACAGTAAATAACAAGCAACAACATTATGAACGTCTATGTCTATATGGTTCGATTATCATATTACTGGACGAAATTTCTGAAAAAAAAAGCTACGGTTTGATTAAATGTTTACAATATACAGATACATACTCACATGACATATCTATTAGGGGACCAGGTTAGAACATTGACCAACTTACTTGGTTTAAACTTTCAATAAGGGGATTCAAAATTGCTTCAGTATTTTCGTCTGTGCCACTACACGTCTTTTGACCTTCCAGAAAAGTATTAATAGCATCTTTAAGTCTTCCCAGGCCTTCAAGAGCCAACCCCTTACATTTGTATCCCTTAACCCATAATGGATCAATCTTCAGACAACTTTCTCCATCTTCGAAAGCCAAGTCGTGTTTCCCCAGTTTGTTGTACGACATCCCACGATTGTAGAGGGCCACTTTCTTATTACGTTCGTCATCTGGCATCGTCTTCAGGATCTTGGCATACTCGTTTATCGCTTCTTTATAATTTCCTTCTTTGAAAAATGTCATTGCTTTAGCACCAGGTTTGACATTTTTTTCTTCTCTTTTGCCTGACATTCCCTTGAAATATTCTAGAGCGATAAAAACAATTACATTATATAAACAATTACAAGCAATGATGAAAGTAGAACGTGCAGTGATAAAATGAGAAATGTGCAGTGATAAATGGTATTTTCAGTCTCAACAGACGTCACACAGCTAATTTAAATAATTGGGTTGTGAGGGAGTAGTCTACCGCATCGAACAGACAAAGCACTGTATAGATTTCACACGACACCAGCACATGAAACACTCGCATCGGTAACTGGCGTGTATTTCATTATACATTATTTATTTATACAATAACGAGTAAAAAATATCGAAACTATGAATCTTGAATCGTTGAAAATAGCATCATCATATACAATAATCAATTATATACTTCGTCATTTTTTATATTCTTAAACTGAATATGAATAAATTAAAAGTTTAATCAAAACAACAAACTTTTACACTTTATTCGGTAATAGAGTTATTCATGTTAAAAAGAACAGCGTTTGATATATACTTCGCCTTTGCCTTTTACGGAAGTGAGCTGACTTTTAAAGGCTTAAAAGTTAAATGTGGTTAATGTGCAACAGCCTTATTTAGGTATCTGTCGGATTACTTTCGAAATCAGGTATACGTTCACAAGCTTATATTATTATGCTTGAAGGGACACTTACCTCGAGGTTCACACAAATAAATTTTCCAAAAAAAGTGTAGTAGAATATGGGTGGAAGTTCAGTTGTGACGAAATTCGATGTGCTAGCTCTATATACGACGCGGTTTTGAAGCAATGAAGTAACTCTAGCGAGACACAGGTATGAACAAGTTGTGGCACCAGGAATTTAGGAATTTGGGGTTTCCCACAGTTTTAAAGTGACGTCAAATATTCCCACAATGCTTTGCGGTCGAAACTCCATTGCGCTTGCGTCGAAACTACGTTGCAATTGCTCCTTGCGCTATATATGTAATAACTTAGCATCAAATGTGGTATAACAACTGCCTAAATAGACAAAACACTTCTCGACGTTTCGACCTTAGGGCCTTCGTCAGGAGAGTTACTTCTCGACGTTTCGACCTGAGGGCCTCCTGTTTTGTCTATTTATAGGCAGTTATTATACCACATTTGATGCTAAGTTGTTTGAAGACGCTGCCACGCTGCTCCTTGGTTATATTGGAACTTATATATGTAATATACTATACACGCATCGCGAAAGGTATGAGGTATCCGTAAAACTTGTAGAACGATACTGTCTTAGTTATTATACTATAGGGTTCATTGATATTCTGAAGTATGAGGGACGGGGGGGAGGCGCTTGAGGGCCGAGACCCTTACCGCAAAAATAACCACGTGGAGGGTTAAGTCCCTCTTTTACTTCAGAAAAATGGTAATTTATCAACATTATTAAACAAATCTGGACCACTTTTTCACAAAGCAGATATAGCGGAATAAAAATTCTAGGTCTCTAAAGGTCTATCCAAGGGACGAAGATCCTATTTGTTTTGACGTGCAAATTTTATAAGTGATATTAGTCGTGATTGCCGAAGGACCCCACATGTATATTAAATTCAGTTGTACGTCGTTGTTAGAGATGGGAAAAAAACAACATCCATGAAAAGCACAGACCTTTGTATGAGTTGCGTTGAAGCAAGAAAACTCATCAGATTTCCAGGAGAAAGCTCGCTGCTTGCCAACTGAGAAGCGCCAGCGTATAACACGACTAAGGTCAGTGCATTGATGGTTACGTTAGTCAGACCTTGAAATGCACCAATACCTATCCCCAGTCTTTCGTTCAGTCTTCGTGACTGCTCCACTTCGTCGGTGTATAACCTGCATGAACACATTATGATATTTAGGAGGGTAAAGGAGAAGTGTGAAGAATGAGAATGGGTGAATGAGGAGGAAGGGTGAGTGAGGAGGCAGGGAGAGTGAGGAGGAAGGGTTAATGAGGGGGTAGGTAAAGTAGGGAGGGTAAACGAGGGAAAGTGAAGAAGGGAAGAGACTATAGAGGGAAGGGAGGGTGAAAGAAGGTTACAAGAAAGAAGGAAAGAGGAGGGTGAAGGAGGGGCGTTGAGAGTATTGCACTTTTTCATTCTTCCTACATAGTTTTGAAACAAAGCACGAATGCGTTTTTGAAACTGCGTCCTTCCACTACACTCTAGAAACTCAAAGGCTCTTACCCTATTTCCTTCTTCTCCATAGCGAAAGCCTTCACAGTTCGTACGTTGCCCAAAGACTCATCCGCAACGGCCAAAGCAGTAGCCAATTGTTCCTGCGCCTCGCGAGACATCTTCCTTAAGACAGACCCGAGTAATGTTCCGCATATAATAACACTAGGCACCAGGCTTCCTATCAACAGGGTGAGTTTTGGCGAGATCATGAAGAGCGTCACTACACAGCCGACAGTTTGAGTGACACTGCGTAGACCCTGGGACACGATCTGTTTAAACGCACTTTTGAAGTCTTGCACGTCAGAACTTAGCCTGTAAATCATTTTGAATTGTGAGTATTACCATATTGGTGTACTGAGCGAGGTAGAGTTTCCCACACTAAAATATAAAGATTGAGGGGGGGGGGACATCTGGAGAAAATATCACACATTACTTTATACCAACTCTTTATATTTCATTTTCGTCCTAAAATCTCACTTAACTGACTTCAAAACATCTGGAGTGAACATCTGGAGTGAACTAAAGACAAGCACACGCGACCCGAATTTGACCGGCCGAACTAAGTCGCTCGAATAAAATCAACTTCGGTTTTCATTTCATTCAAAATTGTTGAAAGGTAAGGTTTGAAAGTTTAGTTTCAGGGGTTGCTGGTGAAGTCCTTTTTGTATTTCCTGTCTTATAAACTCCAACTTACTTACCTGCTGATGAGTTCACCAGTTTTATGGGCGTCAAAGAACTGCACATCTTGCTTTACCAGGGAGGTAAACAAGCTGTTTCTCAGGCGAGCGGCCAGCCTTTCACCAAACGACGACAGCAAACTGATATAAACGAACGTCAGTGTCCCTTGTGTCACGTAAATAAAAACCAACTTCTTCGCTGGGGCTTTTAGAAGTGTCGCGCAGTCGGAAATACTTCCTTCTGATAAAGAAGACACAGCATTAACCAGCTCGCCCAGTAGCAATGGTAGCTTCACGTTAACCAACGCAACTCCAAAAGCACAAAAACTTGCAAGTACGAGCAGCCACAAATCCGGCCATAAAAACTTTAAAAACTCTGTAAATGCTATTTTAGGTTTCTTCTTTTTGGCTTCAACATCATGTTTTATGTCTGTTCTTATCTTCGGAGTGGTTTTATGACTCAGTTTCATAGAACAATAGGCAGTTGTTAGTTTCGCTTTAAGACATACTGCACCAGTGCAAGTCAGCCATAAATATTTTGAAGAAAAGAGTTTGGGTCCTTTTCTACAAAGAACATTGACGAAACCAGATAATGTAAGGAAAGTTCGAGCATTATTTTTTGTCGCTTTAAGTAGACCCGGCTGGACAAGATTTGGAAGACTTCGTAAAGATCTAGAAACAATTCCAACAAGATTCCATTTTCACTTTAAAACAAAACCCAGGCTAATAATTAACCTGTGCACAGAACTATAGCACAAGACTTGAGCCTGTCTTATAACTTCATTACATTCATATAAGGCATTTGAAATGGGGAAGATAATGCTCATCTTAATTGTGAAAGATGAACAATCCGTCCAAATAGGTAATCTATTTCCTTGTCAACAGTATATATTTGACACTACTATTATATATGAATTACATTTCATGGTTCTTTAGGATCAATCTTCATCTACATATGACAAATTTCAAGACATGCATAAACCTTATACCTGCACTTCTACATGGAAATAATCCCCTGCAGTGGAAAGTTTGTATGTTACACCAGGTATAATTGGCCTGGGGCGTAGGATTTCACAGATCATGTCAAATTTGACAGGATACAGAATCAATGTTTTGGTGCAACAGCTGTTGATGTATGATTGGCACAAAAGGGGTGGGCCTGTTATGACCCATCTGCAAAATATAAGGGGAATAGTCCCTTAATTAGGACTGAGGCACTTGATCCACTGATCTATTTAAACCATAGTCCTTACTATAATCCTAACAAAGAAACTTACAACGACAAGCCTAAGGATTATAAATTATAAACGCTCGATAGACAAACGATTGAAACGAACCTGTAAACAAAACTACCAGAACGACACAATCTAAAATTGATATTCTGCACTTCAACTGGTGATCTGACTGATCTCGGCAACCAGCGATTACCGAAACATCTTCTCCTCGTTGCATTTAAGAGACAATAAGCCATTTTCTTGCTTTCAACAGGAGATTCTTGTTTCAATCTCGTAGATTTTATGTAAACATTTCAAATTTAAAAACCAACATTCTGCATGGCTTGGAAGTATTGCATAAAAATGTCGAATATTCATGTAAGCATGGGTAAAAGGCTCTGGTTTACAGTCCAGTTTCTCTTATAGATCAAAGTAGTGTCTGCATGGATTTAGCCAGCGGGATACGCTTTAATCTAGTGATACGAAAAATCACTCAACGCAGAAAAAGATGGCTCATAGTTTTGATCTATAAGACTATAACTAGTTATAAGTTTATTTCAGACACATTTTTTGGATAATCTATACACTGTGTTCACATGATGGGACCAAGCGTATACTGATTGCCCGTCTGGGTATCCGTTCTGACACATTGAGAAAGGATAAAATTCGAGCACCCCTTCCCTGAACATGTTCAGCAGTCCAATGATAGAACAGCCTGGATCTGTTACGGCTCGACAAGACAACAACTTACTTAAATCTAACGTAGTATCCAGAGCAGCAAATTAGTTTTAGTCTAGTTTAATTAGATATAAACACCTGCTAATCAGATTAATTCCTTTAGCAACTTGTGATGAAACGGCTGACTTGGCAGTCACATTGCCACACCTTATTCAGAGACCTGTTGTTCCTGCAGGTAGTAAAAACAAATTATTCCTCCCTAAATTTCGTTTCCTCAATAAATCAAGTTATTGAAGAACGAGACAACAAGTTCAGAACTTATTTTTACCAATGTTTTTATCCTTACATTTTCTTCCGCCACAAAAACCTGTTGTTAATGTTGTTCTAGTTTGTTCAAGCTGTCTTATCGCTATATATGAGAGTTGACTTATTACTGAATGTCGTCATATAGACGATATAGACAATAACAGTTTTAAATTGGCTAAGTTCGCATGCAAAGACTCGTATTTGACTCTATGAAGAGGGGCGTTAGCTATGTGAAGAGTTCGGATTAAGAAAGTCAGGCAGGCAAAATGAATATTCTTTTACTCTTCATGCTTAGTAGTGTTGCCACTTTAATTTCAGTTGCTCAAGGAACCGTGACGTATGGATCTCTCTATAATCCTTACGGTAAGAAAAAATGAAATAGCCAGCTATAGTGTTTGTACACTACGTTTCAGCGGTCCTCTGTGCTACATACAGATGTACACCATAGGAAGTATTTTTGATTCTGTGAAAGAACAAAAGGAAAATGAAGACAGAAGGAAGCTTGATTGTTTACATTTGTATCGTCTGCTACAATATTATTGCCGTGTGTCTGACCAAAGCTCATCGCATATAATTTCAGTATTCACCCGAGATAAACCTAATTTAAACTTTTTTTTCTTGGCCATGCATGGAGGTGTAGTTACGTACATAAGATCAAATAAAAAATCAGACCAGAAAAAGTTTACATTAACCCAGTCTCAAAGCTTATATGCATTGTCCAAATTCAAATTAGGAGAAGAAGCCAGCGATAGTTTCTTGAGATAGCCTGCGTTGCTGTTTAGAGGTTTTCGTTGAGAGATACGTGTTTAGGCGTGGCTCTCAGCTATTCGTCTTAATAAACAACAAGATAAATAGATAATATCGTCTGTAGCCGGTATAGTGGAGGAGCACACGTTAATTTGATATCGATCATCTGGTAAAACGAACACTGTAAATTCATAATAGGTGGGGTGAATCAAGTAAAGCCACACTACCCGGAAGCTCTGGTCACGTATGGGCCCCCACAGCGCCGTAACAATCAGCCTGCAGTGCAGCGAGGCCAATTTTACTCTCCTCGTCCGCAGAAGCCCTACTATCCTGCCCAGACAAGGACGTATACCCCTGTGCAACCACGGCGTTATGCACCTGTTCGGCATCGAATGTATTCCCAAGCACAGGTAAGACGATTCATTTGCAGTCCTGTAATTCCGGTTTTAACTCCAATGAATAAGACAAAGACATAGAAAAATTGTTGTAGAGTATTTATGAATAGTACGGTTCATATGAGGGGTCCAACTCATTAGATAAATATGGATTCAGATTTCTTACGCTATCCTAACTTGGTTCATCATCACTAGCAATAATACTTTAGTTTTATATTAGCTAAATTTTTGAGCCGGTAAAGATTTGACGAAATTCAAATTTATTTTGAGAATTGGATGAGCCCTATCCACCACTATCTTTTCGTTGATTGTATCGTCTCGATTGGATCGTCTCGATTAGTTCCGTTGAAAAGATTTATAATATTTCTGCCAACATATTCATGCCCAATTTATCTGTTTCTACATTCCTATAGACAAGGGCCTACACCTATGGTCAACCACGTCTAGTGTACAGACCAGCACAACCGCGAAGTAACCCGCCTGCCCAGTCGCAGCCCTACGTACTTACCCATCCGCAGGTTTACGCTCAAAATCATCCCCAGCCAGTAAATGCTCTTGGTCAAATTAGGAGCTACACCCGTCCTGCAGCGGCCCAAAGATACTTCATGCCTACCAGTCAAGCCGCTGTTAGACCAGTTGTAAGACAACCAATGAACTCTGCCGTTCGACAGCAAATTCAGCCGATTAGGCCAATGAGCGCTAGTCTAATAGGTCAACCAATAAAGCCTCTCGTTACACAGCCACTTATTAGACAGCCGATCGGAATCCCTCAAACACCACTCACTAGAACCATGGCGCTAAAACAACCGATCTTATATCGTCCATCAATCAACTCACGATTTCCCCAGAGACTTAGTGCGCAGCCTATAGCCCCTGGTACCTACAGTAGAAATCATATACCAAAAAACCCTGCAATTTTCCCGCGTAAACCAATTCCACCAGGGAAGCCAACATCACGATACCCAAGCAACAGACGGAATAACATCGCTTTTAACAAGCAATTGCAAACTACTGAAAGAACGTTGGCTGCACGGAATTACATTGATGGCGTCGATATACCGCAAGCCGTGGCGGGAAAAGTAAGTAAATGGCCTATGAAGCCCCAAATGAACACAAATCCTGTGCGATCCCCAATTCAACCCATAAAACCCCAAATGAATCTGAAAGCAGGCAGTCAATTCCAGGGTCAACCTATCAGAGCCCAAGTTGGGCCAAACTCTCCGACAGGCCAGAAATTATCTACCTTTCTCAAAAAAGTAAATAAACTTCAAGATACCTTGAAAGGGAATACCATGAAACAAGGTCTTATTTACTATGACGATGACGTCAGCAACAAATCACAGCACAGACCGACAAATTTTGCGCCGCCTACAAGGAAACTGGGTTCGATGGGATCTCCCGGTGGAAGCCGGGTAACCTTCAACGAAGAGCCCACAGTACATCCAGCGATCATACCCGAGACAAAAGCTGTAAATCGACCAGGAAGTGAACGTGTTACAATTACCCAGGCCGAAAAAACTGTCGCGAAGAATAAGGAAAGCGACAAAAATACGCAGTCCGAAAGTACGACGGATATAGAGCAACCGCTGACAAAGAAAAGTGAAGTCGCTGAAAAACCGCTGTCCGAAAGCTCTACTGAAGCGACAGGACCTCGTACCGAGAATAACACAGGTCAAAAACAGCCAATGAGCCCCGAGTTTCCAGGAAAAACTGCTAATTTTGCCGCTGCCCAGGTAGACCTTGGGCTCCTTAAACAGAAAGTTCTACACAGCAACAATTCGCAATTTTTGAAACGAGTTTTGCATGTTTTACGAAAGTATACAAAACTTATGAAAACCAGTATAGCGGGAAAAAATGATACGAGGAATGTCCTGAACTTCTCAATTGCGCATAATAACAAAGGCGAAATGCCAAACGAAGAGCAGACGGGGAAAAATAAAGATATAAGTAAAATTAACAATACAATTTCGGAAAGTGTGGCGGGAACAGACCTTTCTAATGCTCTGAATTCAACGAAAACTGCCGTGAAAATGTTTGATTTGCTCAACAGTGCCTCGAAACCAAATCTAAAGTCTTCATTGGTGAGCGAGATAAATCAGGAAGCGGTATCTCATGGGCATAGTTCTGTCCCGATGAAAGATAGTTCGAAAAAACCAGCCGAGGGCGAAGATAAGGCTTCAGATCTGATGAATCTAACCTTGAAATCAAAAGCGGAGAAGATCGTGAAAGACGAGAACGCCAGCAAAAAGGAAAAAATTGAGACAGAAAGGAATGTTGGGAAACCTTTGTTTAATGTGGAGAAACTAAAATATGGACTTCAACGAGGAAATACGATTGATTAGAACAAAGCTGTAGTAGTAGCAATCTCGCAAAACCGCCTGAGTTAAAAGAGGCATTGTCTGCCAACCTAGTGGAATTTTAAAGCGTCTATAATGAGCTAAGATTCGATGTCCAGAAAGCTTTTTAATTTCAACAGTACTGTTGAGCAATTCAAAGTCCATTTTCTTCTAAAAGGATAGAACAAGTGTTTCCAAACCATACCTAGCTTTACTGATTATGTATGATTAGAATAATTGAAATATATAACCAAGGAGCAGCGTGGCAGCGTCTCTGTCGATAGAGGCCTGTCCAGTTAAGTAAACTTTCAACTGTAGTTAACGACAGAATTGGCCAATCAGAGTTAACTACGACTTAACTATGCCAAATATTGTTAAGAGTTTTATACAACCGCCTCCGGAAGTGTTTTTATCTATATTTAGGCATCAATACAAGGAATTTTGTTTGGACGAGTTTTGTAAGGTTTTTCAGTTTTTCCATATATTCTTTGTATAATCCAAAGGACGTGCTTAAAATGGTCGGAAGTTTTACTTAGTCACAAGCAGGTACTTCAGTGAAACAGGATTTGTTTCTGGCCTAAACTGGTTTTATCAGCTCAGATTTATTTTCAACAACAGTATTTCCTGAAGTCATTTTTGAAGTCATGGGAAGTATTTTTCCCGGGCGTACAGAGTAAGGCTCGGCCGTCTTTACAGAAAGAGATAAATCAAACATTTTCAGGTAATACTGAGAGAGTCGTATCCATTATCCATCGCAGAAGGAATGATTTCTATTGTGCATAGAGCTTTGTTATTCACCTCGTTTTTCCTTTCAGAGTTCAGACGTAGTTGTGTCGCCAAGTTAAGTACATCAACATGGCCAGCGTTGTAGTTGAAGAAATCGCTGCGAACTTGCTCAAAGGAGTCATAAGTGGTATTGGAAGTAAAGTGGGAGCAGCAATGTTCAACAGTATCTTCGCTCAGAGTGTCCCCAGCTACTTTACCGAAGTTTACAAAGAGATCGAAAAAATAATGCATCAAGAAATAACAGAGAACACAATCAACGAAATTGACGGGGAGATAAACGGAACTTCGACGTGGGTCAAATTTGATTACAACCCCCGAAAAGCTTCTGGTGCATCTAAAGATGATTTGCATAGTCTTTTAGAACCAAAAGTCAGTGATTTAGCAATCAACATGATCGCTGTGCTTCAGCAGAAATCGTTTGCCGAATCCGCGTTGGCAGTATTCATAGTCGGCGCTGGAGTTCACTTGTCGCTTTTGCAAGAGTTGGCGTATGTTGATCCAAATGTTGATGATCCCCATCAATCATCCTACATTAAAACCATCCAGAAGTATGCTCCTGATTACGCTGATCACGCAGATAAAACCTGGAAAAGTGTGAAGACGTCGAGGGAGGCATTGTTCACTGAGGTGACTATAAAGAGCCAACCCATACCATCACCCGGTCGACCTCCAACTGACTTCCATTATACTTCCGAATGGACCGACGAGTTGACGGGAGAAAAGTTTAAAGATGCTACTGATTTCATCGGCGGAGTTTGGACGAATGGTAACTACGCTGATCTTGAAAATCGTGCGAATGCCAAACGTACGGAATACATCAATACGACAATAGCAGAGCTTCAAAAACAGATGCACGACCCTCCACACGCAGCGGAAACATGGAGAAAACTAGTCGATCAACCCCTGCCAGTTGTGTCATGTTCCCCTTGTAATTTGCTTTGAATTTCTTGAATTATATTGAAAATTGAAAACAATAAATAATGTTTTGAAGTTCGCCAAACAAAGGTTGTCAAATTTACGTAATTTGAAGGTGTTTATGGACATTAAATATTAGCACAAAGAGAGGTTGTTTACATGTGATTCTACTTTCCCTTCACTCATCTACCTTGGTATTCCTTAGAGATATTTTAGCTTATATTTAACCGATGTTCAAAAATTTACACGAAAATTTACTATGAAGCATGATAAGATTACTTGTAGACTAGTTTAACCATGCTACATCATCACGGAGATATAGATACAATATCATTACTGCATGTGTGTATGAAATTATAGAGATATACCCTGTTCGGAGTCATCTCCTTTGTCTTATGGCTCCTGTGGAAACTCGCATTCGACTCTATGAAGAGGGGCGTTAAAGTCTGGCTATGCCGGTGAAGAGTTCGGATTAAGAAAGTCAGGCAGGCAAAATGAATATTCTTTTACTCTTCATGCTTAGTAGTGTTGCCACTTTAATTTCAGTTGCTCAAGGAACCGTGACGTATGGATCTCTCTATAATCCTTACAGTAAGATTGAAATAGCCAGCTATAGTGTTTGTGAGATTGACAAGAAAAATTGGTAAGAAAGATTGAAATAGCTAGCTATAGTTTTTGTAAACTACATTCCAACGGTCCCCTGTGCTTCATACAGATGTACACCATAGAAAGTATTTTTGATCCTGTGAAAGAACAAAAGGGAACTTAAGACAGAAGGAAGGTTGATTGTCTACATTTGTATCGTCTGCTACAATGCTATTCCCGTGTGTCTGACAAAAGCTCATCGCTTATAATTTCAGTATTCACCCGAGATAAACCTAATTTAAACTATTTTTTCTTGACCAGTGAGACAATTTCTAATCGATCTAGTGCCAGTGAACCGTTCCAGATGAAGCCATGCATGGAGGTGCAGTTACGTACATAAGATCAAATAAAAAATCAGACTAGAATTTACATTAACCCAGTCTCAAAGCTTATATGCATTTTCCAAAAAATTGAAATTGGAAGAGGAAGCCTGCGATAGCTTTTTGAGATAGCCTGCGTTGCTGTTTACAGGTTTTCGTCGAGAGATACGTGTTTAGGCGTGGTTCTGAGCTATTCGTCTTAAAAAATAAATAGATAATATCGTCTGTAGCCGGTATAGTAGAGGAGCACACGTTAATTTGATCAACTGGTAAAACGAACACTGTAAATTCATAATAGGTGGGGTGAATCAAGTAAAGCCACACTACCCGGAAGCTCTGGTCACGTATGGGCCCCCACAGCGCCGTAACAATCAGCCTGCAGTGCCGCGAGGCCAATTTTACTCTCCTCGTCCGCAGAAGCCCTACTATCCTGCCCACACAAGGACGTATACCTCTGTGCAACCACGGCGTTATGCACCTGTTTGGCATCGAATATATTCCCAAGCACAGGTAAGACGATTCATTTGCAGTCCTGTAGTTCGGGTTTTCACTTTCATGAACAAGACATAGAAAAATTGTTGTAGCTAGAGTATTTATGAATAGTATGTTTCATTTGAAGGGTCCAACTCATTAGATAATGTGGATTCAGATTTCTTACGAGTTTTCTAAGGTTTTTCCATATATTCTTTGTATAATCAAAAAAAGCGCTCGCTTACATATGGCCGGAAGTTTTACTTAGTGACAAGCAGGCACTTCAGTGAAACAGGATTTGTTTCTGGCTAAACTGGTTTTATCAGCTCAGATTTATTTACAACAACAGTATTTCCTGAATTCACAATATTTTTCCCCGAACCACGTACAGAGTTAGGCTTGGCCGTCTTTGCAGAAAGAGATTTTGAACATTTTGAGGTAACAGAGAGTCATATCCATTATCCATCGCAGTAGGAATGATTTCTATTGTGTATAGAGCTTTGTTATTCACCTCGTTTTCCCTTTCAGAGTTCAGAGTTAGTTGTATCGCCAAGTTAAGTACATCAACATGGCCAGCGTTGTAGTTGAAGAAATCGCTGCGAACTTGCTCAAAGGAGTCATAAGTGGTATTGGAAGTAAAGTGGGAGCAGAAATGTTCGACAGTATCTTCGCTCAGGATGTCCCCAGCTACTTCACCGAAGTTTACAAAGAGATCGAAAAAATAATGCATCAAGAAATAACAGAGAACACAATCAACGAAATTGACGGGGAGATAAACGGAACTTCGACGTGGGTCAAATTTGATTACAATCCCCGAAAAGCTTCTGGTGCATCTAAAGATGATTTGCATAGTCTTTTAGAACCAAAAGTCAGTGATTTAGCAATCAACATGGTAGCCGTGCTTCAGCAGAAATCGTTTGCCGAATCCGCGTTGGCAGTATTCATAGTCGGCGCTGGAGTTCACTTGTCGCTTTTGCAAGAGTTGGCGTATGTTGATCCCATTGTTGATGATCCCCATCAATCATCCTACATTAAAACCATCCAGGGGTATGGCCCTGATTACGCTGATCACGCAGATAAAACCTGGAAAAGTGTGAAGACGTCGAGGGAGGCATTGTTCACTGAGGTGAAAATAAAAAGCCAACTCATACCACCACCACCCGGCCGACCTCCAACTGACTACCATTATACTTCCGAATGGACCGACGAGTTTACAGGAGAGAAGTTTACAGATGCTACTGATTTCATCGGCGGAGTTTGGACGAATGGTAGCTACGGTGATCTTGAAAATCGTGCAAATGCCAAACGTACGGAATACATCAATACGACAATAGCAGAGCTTCAAAAAGAGATGCACGACCCTCCACACGCAGCGGAAACATGGAGAAAACTAGTCGATCAACCCCTGCCAGTTGTGTCATGATCCCTCGTAATTTGCTTTGAATTTCTTGAATTATTTTGAAAATTGAAAATAATAAATAATGTTTTGAAGTTCGCCAAATAAAGGACTAATTTACGTAATTTGAACGTGTTTATGGACATTAAATATTGGCACAAGGAGAGGTCGTTTACATGTGATTCTACTTTCCCTTCACTCATCTACCTTGGTATTCCTTAGAGATGTTTTAGCTTATATTTAACCGATGTTCAAAAAATTACACGAAAATTTACTATGAAGTATATGACAAGATTACTTGTAGACTCGTTTAACCGTGCTGCATCATCACGGAGATACAGACACAATATCATTACTGCGTGTGTGTATGAAATTAATGAAATATACCCTGTTCGGAATTTTCTTTGTCTTATGGTTCCTGTGGAGCTCAGAGTTGTCTTGGAAAGACAACCTTCATGTGAATTATCTTTACTACTGTGTCAAGTGTGAACATGTGAACTCCTAGGATTATTATTGCTGCTAATATTACACCAATTGGTCCAGTTCACACCCCTTTTCCTACCGGAAGGTGTCGGATATCGTCGCCACTACTCGTGACTCTTAAATTCTCACTCATTAAAATTCTGAAATAGAATGATCGAAACATATGGAACACAATAAGATCTCAAAATAGTAAAAATATAGATTTCTCCGCATTCATTTCGATGCTAATCGAGGTAATATTAACAGACCGTTTACGAGATGCAATCGAAGAGGTCTTCGGGTTGGATTCAACAACAAACGATTTCAAAAATGAGCTTCAAATTTGGCGAAGGACTGGAGATAGTTCGAGCAACAATCATGTTGATGGAGTTCAAACTATAAATTGCTCCACTATTCCGTTGAAGAGCGTATATATACGCACAGAATTACAGAAATGAAATTGACAGATACTAGTCCAACTTTTTACTAATAATAAGTTCCATTCTATGTCTATGATTCAATGTTACTACACCAGAAAATCAAAATACACCTAGCGCATTTCGTGCGTAAATTGAGAGACAGCCTTTTTTATACCAACCCCCCTGCTATTTTCCCGCGTAAACCAACTCCAACAACGAAGCCAAAGTCAAAATACCCTAACAACAGACGAAATAACATTGCTTTTAACAACCAATTGCAAACTCCTGAAAAAATGTTGGTTGCACGGAATTACATTGATGGCGTCAATTTCCCGCAAGCCGTGGCGGGAAAAGTAAGTAAATGGCCTATCAAGCCCCAAACTGAACACAAATCCTGTACAATCCCTAATTCAACCCATAAAACCCTAAATGAAACCGAAAGCGGGCAGTCAATCCCAGGGACAACCCATCAAGCCCAAAGTTGGGCCAAACTATCCAACAAGTCAGAAACCGAAGCTATAAATCAACCAGGAAAGGGAAGCGACAAAAATACACGCGAAGTATACATATATCCATTAATATATCCGAAAGTACAGCGGATTTAGAGCAACTGCTGACAAGGAAAAGTGAAGTCGTGGAAAAACCGCTGCCCAAAAGCTTTACTGACGCGACAGGACCTCGTGCCGAAAATAATATTAAGTGTTTGTTAAGTGTTTTTACCTATTTAGGCATCAATACAAGGAATTGTTCAAGATCATTAGGATGCGAAGTTAATATAGAAATAGCTGTTAATAATCATCCGCTTAGATTAGCACATGGGACTTGATTTCACCATATGACCACCTGATTTCATAATCAATAATGGTCTGATGTGTAATCGGATGTTTATATCGAGTTTTCTAAGGTTTTTCCATATATTCTTTGTATGATCCAAAAAATGTGGCCGGACGTTTTACTTAGTCCCAAGCAGGCACTTCCGTGAAACAGGATTTGTTTCTGGCTTAACTGGTTTTATCAGCTCAGATTTACTTACAAGAACAGCATTTTCCTGAAACCACAGTATTTTTGCGGGAACCACGTACGGAGTATAAGTTAGACTCGGCCGTCTTAACGAAAGAGATAAAACACTTTCAGGTATAAATAGAGAATCTTATCTATTATCCGTTGCTGCATGTAGAAATGGTTTCTACTGTGTTGAGCTTTTTTATTCATCTCGTTTTCCCTTCCACAGGTAGTTGTATCACCAAGTTAAGTGCATCAACATGGCCAGCGTTATAGTTGGAGAAATTGCTGCGAATTTGCTCAAAGGAGTTTTAAGTGGTATTGGGTATAAAGTGGGAGCAGAAATGTTCGACAGTATCTTCGCTCAGGATGTCCCCAGCTACTTCACCAAAGTTTACGAAGAGATCGAAAAAATAATGCATCAAGAAATAACAGCGAACACCATCAGCGAAATTGACGGGGAGATAAACGGAACTACGACGTGGATCAAATTTGATTACAACCCCCGAAAAGCTTCTGGTGCATCTAAAGATGATTTGCATCGTCTTTTAGAACCAAAAGTCAGTAATTTAGCAATCAACATGATCGCTGTGCTTCAGCAGAATTTGTTTGCCGAATCCGCGTTGGCAGTATTCATAGTCGGCGCTGGAGTTCACTTGTCGCTTTTGCAAGAGTTGGCGTATGTTGATCCAAATGTTGATGATCCCCATCAATCATCCTACATTAAAACCATCCAGAAGTATGCTCTTGATTACGCTGATCACGCAGATAAAACCTGGCAAAGTGTGAAGACTTCGAGGAAAGCACTGATCACTGAGGTGAAAAGAGACGAAATCTGGCTAATACGAGTAACGGTGGTATGGAGCAAATGGACAGACGAGTTAACAGGAGAGACGTTCCCAGTTAGTACCATCTGGGTTGGTGTTTTCTTTGGTATTGGAATTTGGTCGAATGGTAACCGCCAAGAACTTGAAAATCGTGCGAATGCCAATCGTACGGAATACATCAATACGACAATACCAAAGCTTCAAAAAGAGATGCACGACCCTCCACACGCAGCGGAAACATGGAGAAAACTTGTCGATCAACCCCTGCCAGTTGTGTCATGATCCCTCGTAATTTGCTTTGAATTTCTTGAATTCCGACTGATTTAAACTATAATTATAAATAGTTTTGAAGTCCTAATGTTTTGAAGTTCCCGAATAAAGGAAGTTTAATTTAAGTAATTTGAACGTGTTCGTGGAACATGTTTACATGTGATTCGACTTTCTATTTCTACTTTCACTTATCTACCTTGCTATTCCTTAGAGATATTTTAGCTTATATTTAACCGACGTTAAATAAATAATACGAAAATTTACAATTATACAACAATCATGTACTATGAAAGAATAATAAGATTACTTGTAGACTTGTTTAACCGTGCTGTATCATTATGGTATATATAGGCACAATATGATTACTGCATGTGTGTATGAAAAATAATGAAATCCAATACAATAACCTTGTTAAGAATAATGCAACAATTTTCTCTTTTGAGTCATCTCCTTTGTCTTAATAATGTTTCCTTTATTTGAGTTATCTAATTCTAAACTTACCTTTATTTTTACAGGATTATCATTACCCCAGCCTCGTTCCCAGGCGCCTTAAATGTGTCGGAGATTGTCGCCACTACTCGTAATTCTCACTCATTAAAATTCTGAAATAGAATGATCGAAACATATGGAACACAATAAGATCTCAAAATAGTAAAAATATAGATTTCTGCGCATTCATTTCGATGCCAATCGAGGTAATATTAACAGACCGTTTACGAGATGCAATCGAAGAGGTCTTTGGGTTGGATTCAACAACAAACGAGTTGAAAAATGAGCTTCAAATGTGGCGAAGGAGTGGAGATAGTTCGAACACATCAGTTTATAGCAACAATCATGTTGATGAAGTTAAAACTAGAAATTGTAACACTATTCCGTTTAAGAGCGTGAAAAAAGTATTTGAAACGCTAAAGAAAGGTATACGCACTGAAATAAATTGACAGATTTACATTCCAGCCAACTTTTTGCTAATAATGGTATAATTGGAAAGTGCCATTCTATGTCTATGATTCAATGTTACTACATCAGAAAATCAGAATACACCTAGCGCATTTCGTGCGTAATTGAGAGACAGCCTTTTTTTGCAGCTGGGAAAGTTATATATTTGAATGAACTCATGGAAGGCAGTGGATTGTACATTGAACCAATCCATGAAGCAAAAAAGGTAGCATTATATGGTATATACTACCATATTATTACAATATTGTATCAGGTTACAATGACTACAGCTATCCATATTGTTATAACTGTCACAGCATGGTAATCACCATCACTGGTCATATAGATACACCATCAAACTTACCACCACCAACATCACCATCACACAATAATCACCACTTGTTCCACCAATGTTCATCACCATTGGTAGTGATCGTCACACCACAATAAGCACTTTACCAATATTACCCAATAACACACCTTATGACACAATGTTGATTCATATTTATTCCAGAGTCCAGAATTAGTTGCTCGACTAGAGAAACTACAGGCAAAGCAAAATGAACTAAGATATCGGGCCATGGTGAAAAATGTTGACAAAGAGGTAGATTTTTATGTGTGAAGGTTAAGAACTTGGTATTAAAACCAATGGTAATGAAACCTTTTAACTGGCTGTACAAGGAATTATGTTTTGCAATGTAGGGGGAATGAGCTGCAAGATATGACCATGCCCTCTTTCCTAATAGGTGCAGTTCAGATCACAACTCCCCCAATCAGATTAAAATTACAATTAAAATTGAAATGACCATGTCTAAACAGTCACCTGAGAATCACCATAAAAAATCCTTCAACTGACCAGTAAAATTGCAAGGTGTTAGACAGAATAAAATGGATTGACAAAGTAAACTGCTCAAATCAGGCACTTCCACAGGTTCATTGCCAACTAATGATTAATACTTTTATTTAAAGCTTTTGCACAAAGAGAAAAAAGCTGTTGGATTAGAGAGTAGGTCCTTTCATAGTTATCAGCCAGCAGTATTGCATGTTAAAATAAGTGATATAAAAACTTTGACAACTATACTTCTTGACCATAATCACAAGCCAGACATTGCTTTTTGTTTTCATAGTTCGTTCGACAAGTCGACAATTAACCTCTGTGGTAAATTTTGTTTTGTCCGTTGGTGGGACATTTGTGTTTGGTTATATGTGTTCGCAATATGCATTCACGCATGTTGGCCTGGTAAGACAAACGAGTCCAACTTGGAATTGTTATGTTTGTTATAAGTAATAAGTATAGCGCAAGCTTAGTTTAGTCGGGCTTTCCTTGACCTGAACTGCTTTTTAAGAAAAAAAAACCCACTGTAGAATTGCATGATATATTGGATATATAAATCCAGTAACTTCCTCAGAGCCAGAGGTTTATTAATGAGATTTATAACCGTTTTTGTGCGTGGCTAGACTGTATTGACCTACCCATAGTTTGTATAAATCATTGTAAATTCCCTTTCTTTTATGTAGAGAGTCATGTTTGGCCTCATTCTAGCATGTGCTGTTGCCGTGGCTGAACTTTATTTCATGGCGAAGGGTGCTGAAATTTGACAATAATACTAAATGAAAATTACAAATGAACAAACAAAAAACCGTTCGGGATACAGACAACTGTGATGTCGAAGAAAGAGCATAAAAATGGCGCATGTGACGATGCCGATGGACGCGGAAAACTGCGAATGCATTTCTAAAATATTAATTCCGAGTCTTTCAAAATAAATATATTTTCATTGACATTCCTACAGGAGTTTTTTCGGTTTTGTTTAAATTGTTTCTATTAACTCAAAGGTGGCCAGTAGTCTGAGTTGAATGTTCTAAACCCTTTGGCATTGTATAGAAGGACTCTGCCTCCCTTCTAGCTCTACAAATGATTCTTTTCTAATCAGAATGTTTTCTCAAAAATATCGTTTTTCTCTAATTCAACATTTTAAAAGTTTTTTTTTAATTTTCAAAAACATTGTTTTGACGTCATTTTTAGTCACATACGCAAAACACGAAGTCAACTCTGACAGGCTGTGAAGATAACAATATGATGATTTTCAATGCTATCATAAAACTGGAGTCTCCTTTTAGTTCATCGTCGTTTCAGAAACAACAATCACGCATAATATCATCCTCTGTGGAATTATATCATTATTATTATTATTATTATTATAACAGTATTTACCCAGTGAGCCTACATCGCCAAAGCGGTTTTCAGTAGGGCCCTGCTAAAATACAATTATTATATTACATCTATTAAAACTAGTTAAAAAGTTAAAAAGTGCGAATAGTAAAACGTTCATAACCTAGATTTGAAAAGTTGTAAACTCTGACAGTCTCTTATGCTCTCAGGTAAAGTGTTCCACTCACATGCAGCCTGGTAGACAAACCTTTGTTTACCCCAATTAGTTTTTACCTTCGATAAATATATATTATTTCTAGATCTGGTAAAATGACTATGAATATTATTGTTCATTACAAAGTCAACAGGAAAGTTACTCTCACTCTTTAAACACTTAAACATCGCAGTAAGACGGTGGGACTTTCTACGTTCTAATAAGGGTTGTAGATTAAGGAGAGTAAGTGCCTCGGTTGCTGAACTATACTTTGGCTTATCCAAGATTATCTTTGCTGCTCTGTTCTGTAGAATTTGTAGGGCTTTCATTAGAGTGTCATTGTTTTTGTCTCCCCAGACAGTATCAGCATAATCGAATAACGGAGCTATCAAACTCATATACAAGGTTCTCCTCGCATAGACGGGTAAAAGGGTCTTTATTCTTCGTATTAAACCGATTCTTTGATTTATCTTTTTACTAATTTCATCAATATGATCAGCCCACTTCATATGTTGGTGAATTGTAATGCCAAGATATTTGAATGACTCAACCCTTTCCAGTTGATTTTCTCCGACATAAACTGTAATTTTGTGAACATCCCGGAACTTACTGGAACGGTTACTTCCAAACATCATAAATTTAGATTTCGCGACATTTAGAGTTAAGAGGTTAGAATTGAACCAACATGCTAACTTGATAAGATCTTCATTAACCTTATCTTGGATCTCTTTCACGGAATTTCCACTATAATAAATTACAGTGTCATCAGCATATATCATCACATCACAGTTACTCAAGGATGTTGGAAGATCGTTTATGTACAGGATAAACAAGAGAGGGCCAAGAATATGCCACGATGTTATACCGCTATTACCGGTGCAGCGATCAATCGATACTCTCCAAGCTCATGCAGTAATAGTTTCGTTTCAATTTTCATAGGAACCTCATGCATCCTGCTATATATATATATTTCGGTTTAAAGTATGTCTGTAGCTGATCTGCAAAAAAGGGTCTTTTTTTCGGTTACTCTAAAATCGCGGCGCTTTGACAAAACATAATCGCTTGGGAAAATATGGCTATCACAAAAATCTACAATCTGATTATCAGACCTTGTGGCTAGGCTCGTGTTCTTTCGGGCGCCAGGTTTTCAAAAGCCGAACAAGAATATACAGTTATCAAATCATCACCGAAGACTTGCACAAAGGTCCGTAGGCACAAAAACACTATTGTATAGCAAAGACCGCCTGTGGAGGTGAATAGATCTGATACATTTTGTGTAAAATTACAGCTTTTCTGAACCTGGTCCTGGATTTCAGCAAATTTGTTCAATTTAATTTCTAGCCGGGGATTTACTGACGATACTTTTAAAAAGCGTCTTATGTAACACGCCAGCCTAATATTTGATGTCCTTCAGATCTAGACATGTAGGTTCGCTTCACTAACCTCACGTTCGGGTCTTTGTGCTTAACCGATGAAATCGCTTAGCCTTAGTTCCGCGTGTTTGACAAATACTTTGTCTGATTGTGCAAAGGAGACAGCGGGTCTTAGATTGCATATGCATGCATGTGTCTAAGTGTACATAATTATACAGTTTCAACAAGCTTCGCCTTCCGACAGGCAAGACTGAAAATAATCCTCGATAATGTCCTTACCACCGACAGCCTAAAACCGAAAGTCGCGATCCTCACAGGCGAATTGACACATGCAGTTTGAATTAAGGTAAGCTGTCAGTTTAATTTCGCAACATATATAACTATAATTTATATTTATTTATACAGTATAATGAGTATAAATTTGGGGGATTCCGTATTGCTCTCATGTGTATAATTTTGCACAACAGTTACTGTTGTAACTTTCCCTATTGCATGTCAAACCGTAGCACTCAGTCACATGCAGTATTCAGAAAGTATACCTGGAGTAGCGTGTGTCCATGAAAAACGTATATATCAAAAGTTGATATCCGACTGCCTGTAATAAATACATAAATTTCATTTAGCCGGAAATGTAGAATGTGAAAGTAATGGAAAATAAATCGGCTGTTGTACGGCCTTGCATGTATCTGAACTACCAGAATAGGGGATAATAATGTATGCAGTAGGTGGTACTCTACAAAGTACTGTCGGTGGTTTGTGGTCAGTTGAACGTGAGAGACATTATGATTTCAAATTATAGAAAAATTTCTCGCTTTTAAATGATCACACAAATATGGACTTCCTATGGCTTCGGGGCTCTTTTTAATGGGTTATCGATGACGTTATACAAAAAACCGAATGCAAATGACAACATCGTAATTTCTCGAATTCGGTTTTCAACAAGGTGGTATCTCAATCCTTTCACCTTCTGCTTGTTTCATTCAACTGAACTATAAAACTAATCATCCAAGATATTTCCGGCTTGTTACTGATGAGCAAGTTCAGAATTATAAATGCACATTTCAGTCTTTCGATTTTCGAATGATGGTAACTATAATAAAGTCAATCTTGCAAAAATAATTTTCGCTCAGCAATTTGACATTTTTAACACTTTGATTAATGGTGAATAAAAATATTTAGTTCGGCAGAGTTTACTTAATTTTTTCTGGTTAATCTTTTATTATCATTCATTAGGATCGTAATGTGCTTAAAAACCATTAGAAAGGGCGAGTAGCGTTTTTTCTAAATGGCCTAATACATGAAGTACTGATGCTGGCAGGTGGCCTGTAACTAAGGATGTCGGCCAGGGTAATGTCTATTGCGGTTCACTACAATGAAGACAAAAAACGGCCCGTTTGAACTCGTAATTACAATCCAGCACAAACGTCGAAAAATTTTTCACACAGTATATAGAATCTTCTCTTGGTTGATAGGCAATTAGCTCAGCATGATTAATGGTTAAGTCACATATTCTGGCTTGGTAATAAGGCTTTCAGCGCAGATTTATCAAAGCGGTTCTACTGATAAAAGCATTCAATTTGTCTCAGCGGCTTCCCTCCTCCAGTTATACCGAGAAAGGCATGCGTTCATACGGCTAAATCAACTCAAACTCCCAAAGTTAGCAGGATTTGCGTTAGATTAAGGTCAGATCTGATTGGTGTACATGCAGATTCCATTCTACTGTATTCAACCATTTATCATATGTACTGGTCTGTCGGGCTAAAATGTGAAGAGATAAGATTAGACTCGAAGATAGATTTATAGATATGTTCAACAAATATTGTGACTGCAAAACATCCAGGAATGTGTGTGATCTATAAGCCGAGCTATAAGCTGCGTGAATAACTCGCTGTAGAACTATTGAAAATTTTCGGGGGGGGGAGAGGGTCTGAGGAAAGAAGGGGGTGCCACGCCCTCCCCCAACGTCACAAGTATATTTGATTTTGATTTTCAATATTCAGCACCTTGAATTTCTATATTTCTTTGTAAAAAGACTTATGCTTTGTGCATGAGGTAGAAAATAGATTATTGCATGATCTTTTCAATATTTGCTGATTTTCTATGAGCTCTTGCAGAACTGTTTGCTGTCATCTAAATATAACCTCCTTAGCTTCCTTAAAGAAAGGCCAGAAAAGGCCAGTCATCATGCACCCTGTTCATTAACGCATGCAAAGAAAGAACAATCAAAATTTAACTAGTAACTATAATTCATCGTACACTTTGTGCTATAATGCGGATTATGCCTAGTTTCCATTCAGTCGTTAGCTGTCGTTACATGTCTTTCCGTGTCTTTGGAATAATCGTGAAAGACCGATAACGACTGAGAGAAACAGAAAACGAACGTGTCGCTCGGATAGTGTTGCTCCTATCTCAACGACATAAAAAGACAGGAAACGACATGATTCTTCCCATAATTCGTTATCGGTCTTTCACGATTATTCTAAAGACTCGGAAAGACATGTAACGACAGCTAACGACTGAATGGAAACTGGGCATAAGATTTGCCAATTGATAGGAAAGTTATTCAGTAGCTAGGACTTGACAATCGCAGGGGTATTTGGAAAGAATAGAGCATGGAATGATGCCAGGAGACGCGGGGGTCACATTCACATGACCTTCGTATTAGTAATTTCAGAACATGGACGCATAAATCTATCTGATCGCTCGTCTGATAAATCCATTGATAAAGGCCATTAGTATCTTGTATGTGTCAATATCAAAATTGATGCATTAACTCATTGAAGGCAATTACTATAGCGGACAATTTGCGGCGTATCTTGATAAATTATCATTCAATTTAGTCAGACAAAAAGTACTAATTAACAACCACAAAAGAAGATTTCAAGTCTTCCCATACTGCACGCACTGGCCTTCTCTGAAAACAAAGCTGACGAGTCAAATGTAGAGTATCCGTTTCCAGATCACGATTGACAGTTCATTAACTTGATACTTAAGTTTTTTGGATCAATTTTCTTATGAAACAAATGAAAGCAAGAAAATTAAGTTAATTCAAACCATGAAGTCCAGATCAACAGCCAAAAAAAGCTGACAACTACAGATTCTGTATCAAAATGAAATTACTGACCATTTTGACAGAGAACTGCACGAATGCCGCCCCCCCTGATCGGTATATACGTCCCTGTAGATCGTTTTTTTTTTAAATCAGTAGACAGCGTTTTAATAGGCTGTTGACTAATGGTAGATTGGCGTCAGATCCAATGAGATCATTCCTTATTTTCGTACCCTTAAATACCTCTATGGAGTGAATTTTAAAATGATGTTAAAATGACACGAACGAATGTTCAATAACTTTTCGTCGCTTACATTTGTGTGAAAGACATTCGCATCACGTACAATTACCACATGGTAAGGAAGCCTGCCGCCAATCGCTGTCCTATTTTAAGAACCGAAGTATAACGTTAACGGTAGATCAGCAGTGGAATAACAACACTATCCATCCGGTGGATTGCGCAATCGTACAACCCCAACGGTAGTGTAAACATGATTTGGCTTTTGTGTGAATCAGTGTGATGTTATATTACCATCACTGTGCATGGTCCTTTCCTACAGGAATAACCGAGTTTATAACTGAGCACAACTGTTTCACTGAGAAAAAACCGAATCATGCAGGGGCCGGTTGAACGAGAGCTGTATGGATGATGGATAGCGTTATTTTGATCGCTCTGAAATTGCTCTTTCATTGCTCTCATAGTTTAGATTGCACCTCCTTTTAAAGAACTACTGACGTCATATCTGTAATTTCATTGCTTTCAAGCATTTTACAGCTATTGAAAATATCATCATGAGTGCTTAACGCTATCCAGCCGTTGTACAACCCAGAATTTAGAATATCAGCAAACTATAGTAGTATACGTACAAAATTCCACGCCGGCATAACTGAGCTTCCCTGCATATATATATGTCCATATATACCATACGAACTACATGATTTGCGGACAAACGTTTTCTTAAACAATTTTTCAAAACACATCTGGCAAGCGCCAGCTATGCAGTTCCGGAATTACTATACACTCGCGATAAGATCAAAATTGATCATGATAGATAACCTGACGTATTCGAATCATTCTTGTCATATGAGTTGAGTAAAAGCACTCAAGAAGATAGGGCATACCAAACTGTTGCTCAGAACTGGCTGTTTCGGTAATATTTCGTCCCTATCGCCGCTTATATACAACACAACTCCGGTTTGCCGTAGAGAGAGGCTCGCTTATTGCTTGTCTGGCCAAAAAGGCGTATTAAATGGACAATTGATTAACGATAAAGAGTGAATTTTGTTTACAAAAGAAATCGAAAGAAATCGTGATCTAATCTAGAGAGGGAGACTGAGGTTGAAAATCACGGTAAGAATCTATACGAATCGATTATTTTTCATGTAACTAAGTTCTACACGGTGTTTTATACGTTCGGCGTAAAACTCTTCTCCTCATCTTACATAAACCTCTATATCTAAAGCCTGCTTTTCGTTATCAAAATTTCAATCGAAGCGCTTAGGGTGGGGGGGGGTGTCGCGATAACCAGGGGGTCGACAACCTAAAAAAATTCGACCTTGAAATCTAATCCGCGAAAAGCGCAGAAAAATTTGTCGACAGGGGAAGGGGGGCTCGGGTCAGTTGGACGCCTGTATAGTAGTAGTTAGTCGCGTTTACCTCAAATTTTTTGAGGATGGGCTGGCAAAATTAGCACGATGACAATTTCGCATAAATAAACCGTACATCAAAAGAAGGCTCATCAATGAGTTAATTCAATTAAAGTCGTCCATTGAAAGTCAAGCTTATCAACACTCAAATAACCGAAAAACCTCGACCACTAAGTGGAATAAATGAATTAAGTGAAACTGATTTCGAGCAGACTCATACCTAAATCTCCCCATACTTTTTGGTTTGGGAAGTTTTAAAAAAACACACGCCATGTGGTTGTTGTATCACTTATATATCAAGCAGTGGCGTTTTCGGTCGAATCTTTCGTGCCAATATGATCTCGAATTTAAACTGAAGAACTGAAGAAGACAAAACTAAATTGAATTAGCAATATAGTATATCAAATCAGGCAGTCTGACATGCATTGTTTTCTACAACGTTGTAAAGGAAGATGGAATAACACGACACTATAGCCCGGAGATCTATATATAATTCAACCGGAATTAACACTCGTGCTGAGGGAGGTTTGTGATGTATAGTCTTTCTGTTTTGTCAAATTACTTTGGATTACTTTCATATGGATCGACGTATGTATTTATCCCCACATACTGGATCGTTAATTAATTGACTGCGGGGCTAATTTCTTTCGAGACTTTTCAAATTCGCATCTCATTTTTGTAAAAAAAGTAGCTGAAGAACAAAGGTCTTAAACCGGCTCAAAACAATAGTGAGTTGTCGAAAGAGAAGTTGACAAACCTTACCACAAATGGATTTCAAAACATTGCTACGTACACAGAAATTAACAGCAGAGCTAACAAAGTATTTTTAGAGCAAACACAACTCGAAAAGTGCCGGAAAACGATAGAAACCACATACTTAATTGTCACAAACATTATTCAGAGACTGTCAAACTAAACAAAAGCCGACAGTGTGTATCATACGGATTCGATTTGAAGGTGAGGGAAGGGAAAAAGCTTACGTTATGGCTGGCTTCGGTTGATTCAAACTCGCAGAAAGCAGAAAGATTTCTATTAAAACTTCATATAAGGTATTCTAATTGCTTTTAATATGGAGAACAGACATTAGACAGACATCATTATAATGTATAGTTTTGTATTCAATATATCAGTACTACTTGTCTATCTATAAACGATCTAGCAATAATTTGCTTGACTTGGCCATGAACTTCTATCCAACACTGAACCGTGGTATACACGAAAATTAGGAAATCAGTTTTACATAAAAGCTAAATTAATAAAGACTATACCGGGCTTTCGTAACTGTAAACTTTGAACTCTCTAAGTGTGTGAGAGAGAATATGTATATATACACCATCTTTGCATGATCATTTTAACGAAGACAACCGTTTCGAATCAATGTCAATGATCACCTAAAGTACCATGACATTAATGAAAGGAATCTATATTTAGTGATCCAACATAGATCACGTTTATTGATCAACATCAAAGAATTTGCGCGCTATATATATCATCTTGACGTGATCTAACACTGCTTAACTAAAAAATAAATTCTGCATGTAGTCTACATCAGATCACCTTAAGGTAGCTCACATTTTAGACGATAAACCTTGCCACCACCTCTGAGCACGAGGTATCCACCTGACCATTCATACTTAAAAGCAACACCATTATATCCACACCATTGGAATATCACTTTTAAAGTGGTCATCTGAAACTTTAAGGCGATGTATACTACCTCTAGTTATTTAATCATGCTTTCGTTGAAATAAACTGAGTACAACATCAGATTGAATTGAGGTATTATATTCCCTAATCTCCCTAACAGATGATAAAAAGATAACCTCGCATGGTTGTCACCTGGGGCAAGTTGCATGAGGCTCTGAACCACATTTTGAGGAAGTTAAATTTCTGATTTTCCCACTAAATATGCTTAAAACGTTTACTTTCTATAATACAATGCAGCATAAATGTCTCGTATGGACAAAAGTTGCTTTCACCGCAAGAGTTAATCAGCTAACGAAAAACCTGCGGGTTAAACACATTTCGTTATTGACATAAAAGATTATAGGCATTTAGATCGGATAATCCTGAGAAAATAACCAACACAATGCAACCATACCATCGGCACCACTCATGTTTTCCAACGGTTTTAAAAAAATCCACATATATTTATAAATTCGACCATGGAATATTCTAATCCCGTGGTTTCCTAGTTGTCCAGACTGCACGCCGTCAGGGCTGAGTCTTCTGAAACCAGGATAAACAAAGTCTTAAATATCTTTACATTTTTAAAACACGCGTGGGCTTATCAGATATTGCATTGATGGAAAAAGTTGAAGCCCAGGTGGAACGTGGTTAGCAACGATACAAACTCATGTAAACACACACCTCAACAACCTTCAAGTCGCAGTTTACGATTGGAATTAAGAAATTACCGGATAGGATTAGAGTATTTTTTATGTCATAAAAATATTTGCTTATGTGAATATAGCATATGACCACGGTGGTCAAGCTAATTTTTCAGCTTACTATATGTTGGTAACTCAAAGTTGCACCATAAAAACATCAAGTATTTGACAAAATACAGGACAGAAAAGTTTACAAAATTCCGAGCATGCAAACTCTTTCTTGTCATTGTCAACTCTCTTCCATTGGTATACCATCGACATTGCCTTGCGCAAGAGTTGTTGTTTTTTATGTCGAAATCTCGTGAATACATGCATGATGTTCATTTTCAAGAGGTTATCATATATTTGTGTTTACACACTGAACTGTAGCCATTTAGGGGCATGCATTTGCTCGGCGTTAGCAGAATGCGGTAAATGTGTATTTTAGGAAACAATAATAAATGTTTTAGGATCTTTTTTTAAAGAGAGCCAATTAGGATCTGACAATTACCAATGAGAAAATAGAGTTCACACCTCCGAAGGAAATGCGCTCTACGACTACAGACATAGAAAGTATCGACTAAAAATAGAGAAAAAGGAAATATATTTTAAGACCATGCAAGCCATTTGACTGTGAGAACCATGCAGGTCTGCAAACCTATATAATAGAGATAATACCTTACAAACTTCCAATTGCAAGGAAAACAGTCTTAGAATTCGGGTTTTTAATTCTAGGCATCCACGCTGGTCTTTATAGCTTTAATGACTTGTAGTATTTCAAATTCAAAATATTCATTAACATGCATGGAGACTTTGGTCTTCGGCTACTTAAGTATATACGATATAGAGTATAGTTTCAATGAGATTATGGACCTTAATTTTCGTGCTAATGGGTTGCTACTTAACGTTAAAAATCGACATGTTCTAATCTATGATTGGGTTGCAATTAGATGCGAATTGAAAACGTAATCACCATGTTTACTTTTGGTTTAGGCTTGATAAGTTTAGCATCCATGATCGCGCACGTAATCCCTCCAAGCTGATTTCCTTCTTAGACGAATGTCTACTTTGAGATCGTCTACATGTCTCTCTCTATTGAGGCGTTAGTTTTAAGCGCGTCTGTAATGCCTATGCAATTATCTTTCAAATTATCACATCGAAGACTTAAGCTGCACTAAGTGTTAACGACCATTGATATGAATATTAGAGCTGGATGGCGCGAAACTGTTACCGCCAGAAAACTATACATGATGTTAATCTTTTTACTTAAGAAAGCACTGACACGCAGATATGAGAAAATATCCTGAGTGATTTCAAAATCTTTGTCATTGAGACGATTGAGTCAATATAATAGCGACTCTATCCATCCTGTGCTATTGCAGATCAGTGCCTAGCAGAACCATTTAAAAACAGATTAGACATTCAACATTATTATATTAATTGACATATATGATCATGAACAAATTCTGATTTATCTTTCGATAACAACAATTATATACCATCATCAATATGTTCGCAGTAAATATGATTGGAACAAAATCAGAGCCGCGAGAAATGATTCCATCTAAAATTGTGAAGACAAAAACCAACGCAAAGCTTAAATTCGTGCACGGTTTCAGTTTAAACAAAACTCAATTTGCATACAGTAAGTATGATCTTTTGATATACTTCAGTTTGAAAGAATTATCGTCATGCATGAAGGCAGTAATGCTTTCAAACTCTTGACCAGGCGCGAGTGTCTTTATGATTGCGTGTGTCAAAATGTCAAAAGAAAAAAAAGCCGGCCGTTTCTTTGTGAAATATAACGTATATAAAAGATCTGAAGCGAGAACATTCAGAGTTTTGTCATGCAGTCACAACTCATTGTATTCGCCATATATAGTCACCTTAAATAGTTACAAAATAGTTACACACGCATAACTTCAGCGTAGATTCGGGTTGTATAAATTATACAATATCACTACATCATAATACATGTACAAACAGACGCATCCCTTCATATAGGAGATTAATCAACTGACACGCGGGGGGCAACTTCAAAAACCAATAACATTCCCTTTGAATTACGATGTCCAAACGCTATGCAAGCGAGGCCGACACAATCCAGCAAGAATGACTGCAGTTCTTGATTCGCCCATCTATTGTACGGCCGTCAGGATTTCATGCAAAGCTATAGAATTCGCCTAGACGCATTGGCTTTGATTCCAGTATTGTTCGGGGGGAGTGGGCTGGACACAGTGTTGAGGAGATAGTACTTATATAAAGACGGTCGCGTTGACGGAATCTTATCTATTTGCTTATCTATTTGCATTGGAGGAAAAGTTCCAGATCAACGTTATCTTTGAGATCCTCTGAGAGAACCCTCACCACAAATAACGAGTTTATATATTAGAAGGTGAGCTTATGTATACTTTGAATGTATATTAAATACACTTAGCAGTTATAATTTGTATCGTCAATATATGTGATGCAATAAAAAGTTAATCTGTCGGAGTTAGCAACAGCACTTGTCTATAGAAGTCACTAAGCGCGCGTCTTGATCGCATCATCGCTACAATTAGTTTCCAAAGCCATGGCCGTTCGTGAGGTTATAACATATGTGGGCTTAAGTCGCAATTGTCGGGCAACTCGAACAGTTAAATGCCATAGCAGCTATTGTAAAATATTTAGCTTAAAGACCTGTAATTAAAAGACGATAACAAGTGTGAATGAGATATACTATCGCACATCTGGAGTGGAAAATATAAACTATTGTGGTCTGCATTTGTTTTTGGACCCGCTGAAAACACATTCCCTGCTGAAAGAGCACTTTGAATTAAAAGCTTAAAATGTTTTATTGATTTTAAGGCCTGCAATTTAGACACACACACGGCACGGTAATACATTCAATTCGTCGTTACACACTATATATATAGTCTGTAGACACTAACAGCTAGCGTACGTGCGTGCTGGATTCTCAAGATGAGATGGATATACGGTCGTAAGCGGATGGAAACGAACCTATGGCAATAATTCAAACAGTTTTATTTGTGTATTCAGTAAAGAATGTTTAATAAAAGCCTGATGAAAGTTAATGCATCCACACAGCGCCGTACTTGGCAAATGCATATAAGCGACACAGGCCACCGTGGTGGAAATTAATTGACTGACTGCTAGGAGCCTAGGTATACGCAATAACTTTTTTTATCGACTCATGCATGTTCATCATTTTTGGTAGGGTTGGTTCTATACAGCTAGTCGAGTTATCTGTCAAACTATATGCTTCCTTTGCACGAATTTAGCTTTATACACGCATATTTGACGTTCATATATAATTTAGCTGCGCGTATGTAGACCATATATATATGTCAATTAAAACCTAATAATTCAAAATGTCACTAATTAAACTGTTCCGGCGTTTCAATTTAGATACAGGCATGCAATAAATATATCTATAGTCTGGAGCTAACAATGACTTTCAGAGGGGAAAATACAATTCATCAAATTTTTGACGAATGTTTTGAGGATTTATTAGCGCAGGTGTTATATTCCAACACGGTCAATCAATATAAATAATAAAGTCGTAATTGAACATGTCACAATATTAGAACGTTTTAACTTATTCAAACAAGTCAAAAAAGAAGAATATAATAATATAGACAAGTGTTATATAGCGATATGATATACTAACGTGTTTTTATAACTGACTCTTCAACGGATATCAGGAACAGATAAAATGTACATACGTGCAAATGAATATGTTTTATGTCTCTTGAACATCAGTGAAAAAAGAAGAAGAAATAAGTTTGATATGATGCAAAAGCGGTTGTTATATACGATTCTTGTTCCTACTGAATGACTTCAAATAAGCGCGGCTACTTTCGATTTCTATGGAGTCTGAATCTAAATTATAAACTGAATGGCTACATCATGCAGGTTTAAAAAAACATCTACGCTGGATTATTTCTATGCCATCCAGGTTTTAAGTCTTTTGTTTCTTTGAACTTGAAAGCGATGCGGTCCTCAGAATGTCATAAAATGCACCTCAAGCGATTTACAAATATCTGCGATGTTATAGTAAAAAAGTTCTCGGTTGAAACTATATAATACGGGGTATCCTGTAGTTTTTCTTCAAAGATATATAGCTATGGAATAGTCTAAATATAATGCATTTCAGTAGTTCTTACTAAATAGCCAAAGAATAAACCGATCTGTGGGATTCAGTATGTATTTGTGTGTAAAATGGTGAAAAAAAGTAACGGATTGAAGCAGCTGTTTACCATTTTTAGCCAATTTTTCGTCCACACAGAAAACCTTGCATTAGCATTGGCTAAACTGCGTGGCGTTTGCTGACGCCTTGTGCTGTTGCATGCATAAGGCGGAACCTGCATGCATATATTATATAATTTCAACTTTATATTCTTTCAACAGAATCACTACAAGGCGATTATTGTCACGGGAAAGAAAAGCAAATTTTAGAAACATCCCTCGTCATAAAACGACTGCCCCGTGTTGTATATAAACGTTTTCACGCCATTTTTCACTGATATACCTCTAATTATGTCTCTTCAACAAGTACTTTTCAACAAATATAAACTATCCGTGGTCAAAGCTCCAGGTATTATGCGACCTCTGCACTGCCAGAACCAGCGTGCTCCAGCAGATGTTTATCGCTTTTCAGTTTCCTGGGTAGACGCATCTCATAGGGTGCGTACCCTGCGAATTTTTTACGTATATCTCTGAGTCGCACGCATCCATGCTATTTTAGTTTGCATTTTGGCAAGAAGCATGTTTTTAACAACCTGCATCTATTATTGCCAACGTTTGATTACTTCAATCAGGAACTTTCGGAAAGAGTTAAAATTAATTTCAACGTCAATTTCAGAGGGCATATAGGTCGTTTAAAAAGCAAAAAGAGCGCCTTTGCTACGTAAAAAACCAACTATTTCTACGGTCGGTATCTTAGAAAGACAAATGATTGCTTCGTGTTTCCAGTGGCAAAGCACACACACAATTAAGTTAAGCCGTGGGCTTTATTACGGGGCGGTGTCGTACTGAGCGTTTCCGTACACGCTATAGCAATTTTCCTTGTTCAAAAACTGGTTTGAATAGCGCCCTTTGCATGAATTTATTGCGCGTGTTCTATTACTTCTATATACTGTGTAAACATTAGGCAGAGCTGTTGTACTTTCACCATGGTCCTGCAAGGTTAAATCGATTTACCTCGCAAACTTTTATGATATAAAATACACGGAAGAAAATTGCTCTACACGCCCATCGAGCTTTTAATTATAATCCACTTTATATGCATATAAAATATGTTGCTTCCATGTTTTGCTCGATCGCCCAACGGCGATCGCATTTACAGTAAGAGCAGGTCAGGTCAGTTTACACTGTGCTAATTTTGTACAAAACTGGTGTCATATAGCAGAACATCTCAGCAAAAAACTGATACACCGTAGGTCATCCATGTCTGTCAAAATTGACATGAGTATTCAACTGAACAGAATTTAGAATTTAATTCCAGAATTTAGTTCCCATTTTGAAGGCATCTTTCAATGAACAAACACAATTTTTAGCCTTGTCTTCATGCAGAATGATGATATTTATAGAAATGCGTCTAATTAACTCTCTTTCATTACACAGTTCTTACATTGACAAACATATCACTTAGAGTAACATAATCCTTGGCTCCGGCCTGCAAACATTGAAGCTGGAGCTTATGTGCTTAGAGATCATTGTTCTGGTGATCAGATACAATATTCAGAAATACCAGTATTGACATAGTGATATTGGTAGTTCTATAGCATGTTCTAGATTGCATAATAAGGCCATTCCTTGTTAGCGGATTTGTGTGCCAGTTTGCCAAGGTCAAGAGATGAAGTTAGGCCGAACTCTAACCTTGCTTGTACTGTATTTAGTTTCGTTAATTATAAGCTGTTTCATACGTAGAAGTCTAGCGTGGATGTCTTTTTATGCTCCAGAGTTTTTCGTCTTAAACGAATTCAACCTAACTAACTTTATAATACTGTTTTTGCTCTAAAGACTATACCAGTTCTAAACAGTTTTGTCTTTTCAGAGGACCATATCTTAGATCATGCGGTTGTTTATTTGTTTACAAAGGCAAAAGATGATGGTTTAAAATAAACCAGATCAAAAGACGTTTCCCACACGCGGATATAAAGCAACCCAGTGACTATTCTGAAACGCATTCTTCATGTGATGTATACACAGAAACAATGCCTCTTGATGGCCGACGAATTAATAACTTCTAGAACTTGCATTCACAAGCAGACCTATCAGTCAAACCATTATTTGAAACTTGACACAAAATTTCGAACAATGTTCTGTACAAAGAAAACACGAACGTCTAATGTACGCCATCTCCCGCGGTCCCAATCAAATGCGTATACCTAATGTTGGTGGTATCGGAAGGGCCCCCTGTGGTAGTAATTCATCAATCACGATACTGTTCCGCAGATTATTGAATCTCTCGGTAATTGTGCTATTGATAAGCATGGTGTATATTTTGATTGCCAATTCATCTGACTGTTAGCTCTTTGTCCTCTGTACAAATTAGTTTACCATGCATTAAATTATTTCATTGGTCTTGTTATGACCGTGGTGTTCAGCAAATGGAAGATTCTGTGCCTCCTTATACGGCCAGGAAGGACAATTTGCTAAAAATGATTTGGTTGTTACGTGAACAGCTCTGCATCCGTACTGTCAAGATAAGATATGACCCTTACCACGACCTTGACAAGAACAATTTGTACTGATGTAGAACGATATGAACTAATGAATACCGAATCCACTGAGATAAATTTAGTTTGGGTTCTTAGGTTCCAATGATAACTATCCCTATCTCATACATATGCAATACCGTATAAGGCCAGAGATAACTCAGCGAAGTTTACAAGGAACATCTACTTCAGGCATGAAATTGAAAGATCCATCCATTAGACATATGACTATGGTCTATGGTTTAGGTTTCCAGCTGCTAAATTCGTCATATAATAAGAGACACTCTGAAATGTATATCTAACTAGCCTAGCCATCACATTTGAGAAGATGAGGTGAAAAATGTAAGCATATATAATCAGGAATTGTCCTTTCTTTATCTCTTAAAAAATTTAGTCCGGTGCATAAACTAGCCGGTGTTTCAACTTATATTTTGGTTTAGGCTTTCTTCAGTCAGTTCAGTGCATGATAACACTGAAAGACACGCAGATAGGGCACGACCTTTGCAAGAATAATTTGGAATAGTTCATTTTCGGGGACTGTGAGTTAGGTTTACATATAGTCACAGCTGTTTGTCCTATCGAAACGCCGTAGCAAATATAAGAGTCTGCGAGTTAAACGGTTTATCCTAACTTAATCTCTTGAATGACAGTTGCGCATTTACCATAATTAAATTTAGGGTTCTAATGGCTAACGTGGCGACGATTTTTTTTTGTACTTTGAAAGCAAACAAGCATCTAACATCGGCTGCGGGAGACCAAGCAACGATGTTTACTTTACTAGATAGCACTCATAAAGCCCTTGGCATGTTGAAGCACGATATTAAGATGTCTAGTGTTTCTCAAAAAAACTTTGATCAGTCGATAAGACTGAAAGCATTTAACATATGTTTAAATTAATTACCCGAGCCGACGCGACGTTTGACCAAAAATGACAATCGCCAAGGCTCAGTTTATAAACAAAAGTAAAAATAAACAGCGAGAAAGTTCATGGTGTGGTATCTGCTTTTTTGTGCCTGAAAGAGATATATCTCAATAGTGGTGGTCCAGTGTAGGTGGTATTCTATAGTAGGTTACCGTGGTTTGCCCGTGAACAACTTGAAGTTTGAATGTTAGTCTAAGCCAAGGGACTGTAGGTTTTGACCACCCATCGGGCGAAGCAATATCAAGTTAGTTATTGTAGCTGTGTACAGCATATGAATTTATTAATTTTCCGCTCACAGCGCTAATGTCAATAATTCACCGACAAACTTCTTCTCATATTTTCAGTTAAAACAATCAATAACATCGGTGGTCTATAAACAAGCGGAGAAGCCACACGAAGCCGACTGAGTCTGAGCACAGTCTGAACAACTTCCAAGTCAAAACTCGCGAGACACGAAACAAGAGAGTGGGTCGCGTTGTATGTTATGTGGATTTGAGTTCATTAGCATAATTTCCGCGTGCGTGATAATAAAGGCGAGAAAATTACGCTAACAGGTTAGTGATAAGAGATTTCACAATAATATCTTTAGCACAAACGTGGGTTCTATAGTTCTGGCAGTAATTCATCATTCGACAATAAGCTGTCGTCTCCAAGCTCCCCCACAAAACCTTTACAATATGACGTCTAATGCCGTAAATACGGGCAGTGTTTTATATCAAGTTCTACTCTATGATAAACTGTTGTTGTTAGAATCTTAACTACCATAGAAAAACCTTTAAGTACAACAAATCGAGCAATTTCATACAGGACACGAACTGGCCGATAGTTATATCAGAATAATTCATAAAAAATGTCGTCAAATACAGACTATTTTACCGAAACACCCCAGGCGGTAAAACTTACACAGATATGAAAGAAAAACAAGTTTCGCAAAGAGTTGTTTTGGTTTCCTTTTCCCAGGCATTTTAAAGGGAAAACCAAGCACATAGCAGTTGTATGATCGTATGTGTTTTAAGTAAAACGGCGTCGTCCCAACTTGTTTATCACCGAAATCCTAAGTGTTTGAGGTATGCGGTTAGGGCAGCGGCTCGGAAATAACTTCTCACACGAGTATTTATTATATGCGCGTCTTTAGGAAAAAAACGTAGATCGTCGTGTACCGAATATGGACCACACACACGAAATTTATGTGCATCGATAAGTGTTGTCGTTCCCCCCCAACCAAAACGAGTTGGTTGACAGGTGAAGTTTAAAAAAATAAGCCAAACTTAAATTAATTTTATCTGAAATGACTTGCATACACATGTGAAAGCGATTACGCATCTTGATAAAAAAACATACCTAGATTATTACACAACTCAAGCAGTGCACATCCATAGATTTTAAAAGGGAAAACTAATTTATATTTGACCCGGGCGAAGGAGTGGGGTTGAAACTCCTGGCACAGTCGGGTAGACGTTAGTGATGTTATATACTACGTGAAAAACCCTTAAAAAAAATCCGAATAAGGAACCCGTTCCATTTACCTACCCACCCACTCTCCCACATGCAATGTAGTCATATGACTCAAATGTGTTTCCCAATATTATTAACCTTTGTCTAGCAACATTCCGTGCACGAGGGAGGGGCAGAGGGGGGCGAGAAATTCCGGCTGGTGGGGCTCCAAAGAACAATGGCACACAAATATTGAAATTATCCACGATTCGCCAGTTTGTAAATAACTCAAATATACTCAAAGATATTCCCAAGTTTAACCTTTCGTGGCTAAACGCATACCACCGTCTCGCAAGTAGAATTGTACTCTATATAGACATGCGCGTTACCAATGCTCTTGAAAGCAATATTCTAGGAAGCCAAATTTGTCTATTTCGCTTCTAAGGCAAATCACAATTTGCACTTTTCCCATTCACTAGTAAGAACCAGTGATATCAAGGCAGAAATATAGGTTCAACTCAAATATGCGTGATGCAGTGGTGTGACTATTGTCAATGTCATTTTCGTGGAGGAAACATAAATCGTAAATGTAATTTGGCGAAGTCACCAAAAAGGGGTGCGTCCACTTTCATACCACCTACTTCCTTGAAAAACAGGATTGGACTTTTACCGTAGGAAGTGGGAACAAACACGTGGGTGCGAAATGTTCGTTACATCATATTTTCTTCCAAGGAGGAAGTGGAATGCCGGCTCTTATCATTCTTCGCAGTTCTGGCCAAAAAATTTCGAACAATGTTTGACTTGCCCACATAAATCAAGGCTATCATTATTACACCTCTTTTGTTTTGCATGATCAAAGAGAACAATATTATCTTGACGCGAGCTTATTACAGGAACTAAATTAATTTTATCTGTCATTGTTAAACGCTTCTCCCCTGGAGGGCAAAGTTAGATTAAGAATTTGTAGTCCATGTTTACCATACGAAGATCAAACGAAACCATATTTAACATTAAATAGTTATATCCTGCGGATTGACACTATATTCTCTATCAAGAGATCAAAAATATGCGTTTCTCTTTCGAACTACGGTGCTTCTGAAAGAGCCTACGGTGTTTACCGGTCCGTTAATGAGTTGGTTTCGAAATTATGGCTGAAAGGAAAAGCCATAAAGACAAATTACCAACATCAGGTTTTCATGATGAACTAATTCTGTCACTCAAATTATCTTCATTTACGATCGCGTCAGGAAACAGGACGGAGATCACAATTAACACCAAGACTTCGAGGTGGCACATTTAATTACGACTATTTGGTTGTGACTTCATTGCCCACGACCCGAATTAAAATATAGGAGGTTTTACTTTTGTGTCATTTAACCTGGGTGACATTCAAGGCTCTTCCTGTATGTAGGATCTTGTATCATATAGGATCAAGATTCCTGTATAGGATCACGAAGGTACACTTATCTCTGCAGGAGCCCGACCCCCTATTATATGGAGGGCCAGTTTTTAAAAGAACTGCACGTATTTTCTGAATTCGGTGGAGAATTCGCTGAATTCAAGGAGAGCGCCCTGAGATTAACAACTGGTCATAAGTGCAGTACAAATCGAGGTACAAATAGAGGAATTTGGGTGTTTTCCCCGGGTTTTAACTTAGAACAATAAGAGATTACACTTAATGGACCTCTCCGAAGAACGGTTAAGATCAAGTCTATATGGGAGGTGGAAGTAAAACTAATCTATTTTGATGCATCACGAAAAAACTAAAGGATATTGAGCAGCTAGCTTATGGCGGCATTCTCCAATTATTTCTCAACAATTATATTCGAGTATAATAGTTCTGAGGTGTGCTGAAACAGTTTTTAAACACAAAATGTTGGTAGTAAAATTTGTTCTACGGTTAACCAGAATCATTAGTATACAAGTGGATACTTTCATCAACTGACCGCATCAGACTAAAACCACGGCGATCATTACTATCAGGCAAACCCATGCAAATGATATAACAAAACGATCTATCGGAAATGAGAAAATTAAATACTGTCCGCGGTCTCAAATTTCTGAGTATTCTCTGTCTAATGCAAAAGGATTAAAACCTTGTGTTTCTTTTGTATATATCCAAGTTAAAAAAGGAAGTAGACAATGCGTGTTAATCCTTAAACTTGTGTCCGTTTAATTCTAAGCAAATAAGGCGAAGTTGGGTAAGATTTGACTAAGCCACATAGGTTTATGTCAGTTGGACTAGGGCGAGAGTTCGAGTATATAGTGCTTCGAGTTGGAAATTGTTGCAGTTTGTTTTTGGAAAGATATACATTCTACGCAACACATTAAAAACTATAGGAACTTAAGGTAAATATCTAAATTTATATACGTGTAAAATATGTCGGGAAATTATTGTCGCGATACGAACTCAACGGTGCCTATATATAGTGTTATTCTGAATGATATAACTTACGTAAAACAATGCAAGATGGGATTTAGCAGGCTAGTTTTGTAAAGGCTCGCTTTGTGGATTCGTTTATATGTTAAGAGTTATTATGTTAGAGACAGAAAATGATAGCAGGTTAAAGATAGCGATCTTTTTGTCCACACAAACGTGAAGAGAAACTTAGCGTTCCCAGTTTGATGGCCGAGTTTTATAACCAGGGACTCTTGTTCATACTTGCCGATTGGTGTAAGAGTACCGATCGCCATAGAAAAGCAGTTTTTATTCCAGGCATCTGCCTCAGAAATCTGACGTTAGTCTTGTCAAAAACGTCGCTATCGTAACGCTAATGCCATTATTTACATTATCACAGGTGATACAGTATGTAGCCTGTGTTCCAGGTCACGGCGCTTGCTGTGTGAACACAGGTAAACAAGGCAGGTTTACCGCTTAATGTAAATACTTCTGAACTATTCTTCATGTATTTGTGGAGTGAATACCGTCGTTCGTTGGCATCGCATTAGTTTCTTTTGCTCACCAGTTCATTGTTTTGCAATCAGCAGTGAAAAACCTCGCGGCTACAATCGAATATCTTGATCAAGAACCTAACGCAATCTTTGCTCTAAACATGACATGCATGCACGAAAAACAAGACATATATAAGATAAGGTTTAAAAAGATAAAGCTTGTAAACATATTTAATATATGAATACTGATTGAAACTATACAATCTCTCATTCAAAACGCATTAGACCAATCACAATGAGGGACAACGGTTAGAAACGCTTGCAAACAGCTTGTCGTAGTTAGGAAATAAAACGTTTTAGATGAAGAAAATATATAATAACATATATAGACTTTATCTGATAACGTCTATGACACTCTGCTACAGTTGGTAACAATCTAGGAACACTCCAGTGCACAACATCTAGTTTTCGACCAACGTCCGACTTGTTTCGCTGGCATCTAATCGTCCTAAAAACCAAGGCAAGGCTCAGCAGTGTAGGGTTCGCGTTCCAGGTATTATTAAGATCAATGTCATTTGACATACTTTAACGGACTCCTGCCGTTGGCCGGCTCTTATTTTAAACTATTTTCTCATAACGAAAATCAAAGAAAGACAATCCAAACAACATTCTATCCAAACAAATATTGAAAAGCATATTCGCTGAGCCATAAAATTGCATGCGGTTTACTGCTGTTAATGCACAAAAACACCCCGACAGGCGGCGTGGCCCGTGTGACCACAAAGAATACACTACAGCAATACAGACGATATACGTCATGTTGGTGTTTATATATTATCCTGGAGATTCTGCATTTTTGGATTTCTGTTGACTTTACACTATGCTCGATCAATGTCACATGAAACACCAGGATATTGACTGGTGTCATGAGAAAAAAATGGGTTATAGGAATGCCTTCAAGCATTTAAAGTTTCATCATAAATAATGAATTTCACACCAAGAAACTTTGAACGGCACTTACTGGTGAAGAATTTAAGTACCTGTCTTAATAAACCTCTCGCTAGTCTTGGAAAAAGTTTAGAACTACATGACAGAGACTAAAACTGAGATATTCAGCGTGAATATTGTTCGTTTTCAGGTTTCTTCCTGTTCACTAAGACAGGTCAGATAAAGAAGTGACAGCCCACGTACTAAACACCTCTGCCCGTTATACAAATACAAACAGTTTGAGAGGATTTTTTTAAATATAAAACGATTATTAAGCCGTAACATATGGGAGCTTAATAGAATCGGTTTGAAACGATCATTGGCAGGAATACTGTCACACAGAGAGCAAGGAATGTGCAATGAAGCAATTTCCCGAATGCCTTCGACATTTTAACTCGTATTACATAAACCTGCTATATTTAATACCAGCACAACAGGAGTAGAATATAAATAGCTCACACAAGAACTCGTGCAGTTTAGACCTGCCGAACGACAGCCAGCAATCTTCCGTTTCTCATTAACGAAAACATAAACATTTTTACGTCGTGTTTCACAACACATGCAAGGCAGGAGGAACCGCGTATACGTATGTGTAATTAGCCGAGTTTATTTCCCGAAAATATCACCAATCCAGGGATTACTGTGTCAAGATTGGAAATGATCTGTAGTGTGTTGTTTTGGAAGTTCGTCGCTTGATAAGGTACAGCTTTCGGGGAGACATTTTTGGCAAAAGTCCTGTTGATTTCTTTGTTGCGAAGTAAAAACCAATCGATCTTCTTTGTCAATACAATCATCAAACTAAGTGTAGTTCCACTTTATATTTATATAACATTGGAAATACTCAGGACTGTCATTTCAAGACTGTTGCACGGGAATTTGGCAGAAAGCATTGGCTAGGGCATGATAGGATGATTTAGAATTGTCAAAAGTATAATCACTCCGTCTCAGTATAATCGCTATCAAATATAAAATCTTCTTTTGTATGCTGTGTTTCCATTAATAAGCATCCCTAATCGGCTGAGGGTTTAATGGATTTCAAATCACAAAGGAACAGAGTAAATATTTAAGTATATCACTACGCGATGTATACATGCACTTGGTGTGTGAATACTGGGGGCAAGGGAAGAGATAGTTCACGTAATCCTTAACATCCCCTTTCGAATCGTGAGGCTAAGCATATAGTCATTGACTAAAACAAACAAAGCAGTGCATGTGTCTGGCAATTTCGTGCTAATGAGTTTACAAAAAAATGACAAATAATAAGATTGTTATATAGCGTTACAAACTGTGATTTTATAGTTTGAACAAATTTGGACTTCAGAAACAAGTTGCATCCTTTAAATCGAACGGATTTTTGTCAGTTCCTGATTGTTCACTTGGCAACAGGATACGACATTCGTTACGGTTGAACATCGAAATATCTTTCCAGCCGTTCTCCGAAACACGACGGTTGAACCGACGTCAAACCGGAGTAAAAATTGATGAATTTTTGTGCTTCAACCGAAGCAGGAATGCTGATGTTAAAAACGTTTTCGCACCCGAATGGGGTCCTTGGGGAACGGCGTGAATCCGCGAAACTTGTCCGAAACCTGTCACTATAACCTACAATTTGTACAGTCTCACAGATGTTTAAAACTAACGTTCAGTATTGCATGATTGCTAATAACTATCTACTATCACAACGAATATCATTATACGATGTTTATCCAGAGTTTCACTACACAGATAAAAAATAGTTGGTAAACCATGTCAGAATAAAACAAAGTGAAATCCGATTTATAACACTATAGCTGGTGTGTTTATAACTGCCGATTGTCACGTCTGGGATTTGATAAATCTTAAGCTCGCTAATACACTAAGAAGTCTTTGGGATCAAAGTATGATTCTTAAGGAGTTAAGGAATATTGCAACGTTGCACGTCCATGCACTTGACTTTTTGCCACACAGTTCAAATTCCTTCAAAATGTTTCAAAACACCTTCCACCTGCTCCTGGGGACCGGCCGGTCCACTATGACTGTTTCTTTATTGATTTATTTAAACGTTTTCTCGAATCGAGTCTTAATGGCTTTCAACATTCATTCTTGGGTGTCTTTTTGTACCCATTTCTCGCAAATACTTTTCTCACAACATCCTAATCGCGTTGAATTACTCGAGTGATCCAGAAAGAATTTCCCCGGCAAGACTCTCTACCTTTGCTATCTTTTCCTTATATCTTAGTTAAAAATAAACGTGATGCGTACACGGTAAAATAGAGGAACAGAAAAAGCTTGTTTTATGCAATACATATAAAATATTCACACGGAAAGTGCAAAATTTGTTGTTCAAAATGTCGCTCTGAACTGGACTCAATTTAGACGAGCTCTGCACCATGGAATCGCAGAACAGACTGGATCCCGGCTATCGGGTGTGACGACCCACGGTCAGCCCAAAAATGTTTGATAAATATTTGTTCGAGTTTTGTATATCATCCGCAAAACTATAGCACGCTAGCTAGCACCTCTGAATGAATTCGAAGTATCATTTCGGTCGAAACGTCCAAACTAACCGCTAGCATATATAGCAAGTACTTCAGGGAGACACTTGTTGTGACTGCACTTACAAAAGCTACAGCTAAACATTTTACCGTTAAACGAACAACTAGAGGTTTAGATGATTGTCCGAAGGTAGATTACGGTATTTGTGTTCACACGTTGCATCAGTTGCCAACGGCACTGGAATGCTAAGGTGCTAAAATCCATGCATCATATTCAAAATTTTGAACAACAAAGTCATTAAGAGGCCAATACCAAGAAGATACTTAGCAGTATCAGTCTTTTTACGTCATTCAAACACATCTGGTTTTGATTGGATGAGTCATACAAACGCTCCACCTCACATCAATTTAAAACCCGTTCCCTTGATCCACACTGTGTCATTATTTTCCTGTACCGCGTGCGCGCGTTAATGACAACCTCATTGTGCAGTGCTGCCGATTGGCCGCGGATAATATTGAAACCCAATTCGTTGTAAACCAATTCCGCTTTTGTGAGATCTTATAATCGCTCTTGTTTAGGAAGTGGCGGGGTTGAGAAGACACAGAGGTCACTGAACCATCACAATCACACGAGACATCGACGGAGTAAATCTCGCGGGTAAATTCTATATTATTACAGATCAAGACGAACTGCTGGATCATATATAGTACTGGATAATTTTTTTCAAAATGGAAGTTCGGATTGCTATCATGTTTTTGGCAATCGTTCTTTCAACGCAGGCGGTCAACTTTCTCCCATCAATTCAGTGGACGCCAGACAATCCTATGTAAGTACAAAATAACATACGACGTTGTGTATTTACTTCTTATCATCAATCGATCGATAATCGAATATCCGCCAAGATGTAGCCACAGGAATATAGCTATTATCAGAATAGTTTTAATCCAGCAAACTAAATTTCACTATCATTAAATAGAAGTTTCGGTTCTTAGACTAGTCGATTTAAAATCTGAAACATGCATTTATTATTTCCTGCACAAAAACGGTTCTTTTTTACTTGTGGAATTTACGAAATCTTATTCATCGGGACTAAATTCATCGAGACTTAGAAATTAATACTATATAACAAGGAAAATTATTCTAGACACATATGTATATATAGACTATAGTATAATTGAATATGAATAATATTCGTATAATAACGCTTAATGGCTGTGTTGTTTTGTTCATCGTTCGCGATATCAAAATATTAAAAATCACTAGGTTATAAACTTTGATTATTTCATTTCACAGTTTTAAAGTTTCAAGCTGTATTTGTTTTCTCAAAGTGTATATTAAAAATACGTTTATAAATACGATTCAATGAGAAACGGTTTATCTATTGCCTTGAATGTACAAGGGAACCTTTCAAGTTTGAATCCTCTAGAATATATATTTATAAAATTAAAATTCGATTCTCTAGAATATCTATAAATATATAAAATACTTTATGAGTCAGTTAATATGGAATGAAACAGCACTTTTTGGCTTTGATTTTTGTAGCGATATATTTCATGTTCAATCATAGACGGACAAAGCTATATGCATATATAATTTGTTGAATTATGAAACATATAAAGTGTATGAACTTATATTGAAATCTTCAAAAATACATGCATAATATATCAAGGAATATAAAGCCTTGAGATATTGCCTTTATAGCTTGTGTTTTTGTATTCACAACTTTATATTTTAAGAGTATGATTATGTCATTATGATATATGACTGTTGTGTAATGCTCCTATGGTACGTAAAATCATCTGGTCGTGCTGAAACAACTCAACTTCTTTCCCCCAATCAAGCCGGCAATTATTTTGCATAATTTTCGTCTACAACTGATGAAGCTTGCAGAACAATCTTTATGTTAACAATCCTGAATCACAAAGAAAATTTTTGCTATATTGAGACAGCAACATAGAAGCCTAGCGCATTCCTCAAAGTTCGCGACTAAACAAAGTTTTGTCTACACTCTATACAAAGCCAGGTTGAAAGACAATGGCTAACTGCATGCGGCCCAATTATTCTGAGTATAGCAACCAATGCATATTAGTACACACTACGTCTACAGTGTTTCGACTCGAATTTTTGTGATTCGTAGATTTAATTTTTAGAAACATTGACTTTACAATAATCTGGTATATATCATAGTTATATACTTGCAGACATGCATGCATAGCGCTATATACGTTTGAACTATGCGTGGAATTCGTATATAGAAACGTTAACGTTTTAAAACTATATAACGTATAGGGACTTAGAGCCATAGACTATTCAAGTAAACAAGAATCTTTATGTTCTGGAAAGTTAGGAAAATTTCATTTTTCAATTTACGTGACCCCGCGACCTAGCAATGTTATCATAAGCTTAACTTTTTCAAACCTGTAGTATGTCGTTATTATCAAGCTATTGCGAATTGAGTGTATTTGAATCGTATTCTTTCAACACGGTGAATACAAAAATATTAAATATCCAACCCGTCAATGACCGACTGTATGTTTTAATGACTTTACAATGAGTCGATATACTCAAACAGTCATTACTTCAATCATTGCACCAAATAGGGGCCTTTATTGCCGTGTTAATTTTGCAACTCAAAGTGCCGACAGTCATATAAGCATTGAGCTGTAAAAAACATCGAGTTGAAATCTATTTTCAAGATGTCATGCACAGCACCTTGAACTTTGCTCAGAGAATAAGGTCGAAGTGGTTTAGTTCTGTATCGGGATAGATATAAACTGACCTCAAGTGTCATAGCTGAAGTGCTTTCATACACGCATCATTATTTACTTAGCATTAAAACTATAAAAAGGCCATTTTCTTGTTAAAAAGTCGGCATGCCATTGTAGTCGATATACATGTACATTTATTTTCGTATATCGGCAAAACAACGATCAAAAATAGGCAAAAATCGGTTGTAAACGATACAAGCATATATATACATACAACAAGTTGTCCATTTGGGGCAACGCGTTGCATTAAATAGATTAAAAAAAATGGTCATCGCTATATATTCCCACAGGGATAGATATGAATCTTTGGGGTGATATCATGTACTTCTAATACGTTTTGATAGTCATCACATTCTTTCCCTCAGAGCTGTAGCCAGTAGTCGTGTCTGGCGTTTGACACTCTAAGTACTTAAAATATTTTTTTAAATACATCGGTTTACCAAGTCAAGGCAATACGCTTAACGTTCCCACGATCCATGTACATAAATTTAAAAGATTATATTCTACCCTTTTTTTTCTCATCGTTTTACAATGTGCATGACCATTGTTGGAAAAGTTCCCCTTTCGCACGCAGGAAACCTCTCGCACAATAGAAATCTTTCAATAACACGATCAACAATGATATTCAATGATATTCAATGTCAGTGCGTGTAGAAACAGGACGTTTCCACCCAGTTTGTCGGGTAGAATTTCCTGCAGTATTTAGCAAGAATACAAATCATATTAAAATTGCAAACCAGATACAATGCTATATGCCATACTTTTCAATATAAAATTGGCGAATTAAAGCCTGTTGACGTGTTGTTTTACATATATACTGTCAAACTAAACATTAGTTTTTCTGATGTGATTAACCAAAGATAGTATATTCAAAATACAATGCATTATAAAAAACAATCATGGTAGGAGTAAAAATCTTGTACCGCGGATTTAAATCAATTCCGGCCGCAAGTGCATGTTGTCTCAGTGCCAAAAACTTACTGATAACATGCACTGCATTGAAAACTCAATGTTTTAACGAATGAAAGGCTCTTTTAGAAACCAAACGCTATATTATTCCGAAACAGGAAATTTTTAATAGTTGCTAAGTTGCATTTTATTGCAAACAACATTACCCCAATCTTCACTCGTGCCTAATCCTCAATCTTCAAAAAACGAGTCTGGAATCAAAGTAATATAATATAGCTGAATGCATGATGACCCAGGAACTAAAAAATTAAGACCGCGTAAAGATCGCGACCGACAACATTTTAATTAAGTAATTTGATTATATATTTAACCTAATGAAAAGATTTATAACATGTATAAAATCTACAACAACATATCCAGATGATGGCATGCTAAACACGCTTTCCAATATAATGTCAAGTGTCCAACAACTTCTATACGAGAAACTGAGACAGATCGGTGAGATCGCAACAGGTTTGCCATGTCTGCTTCTTTATAAGAGGTCTCCTCTAAAAAAGGCTTCTTTGATCAGTTATAATCGAAGGTATAATGCATGGGAACTCTACAAAAAGGTCATGCAAACAAATTAAGGATTCATCTAATCATCTTCGTTTTTTATATTCTATATAGTGCCAAGATTCTCTATATACTTCTTTATATGATATTGTGCCTTAATTCCTGTGAGGAAATTCTTTAGGTTCCTATTATATATTACTTCTCTCGGAGGTTAAAACATAAAAACATTTTCAATTTCTTCCAAGGCAAAATATAATATTATTTATCAGTTTTAACTGTTGCCATGGTTACATAAAAAAGAAAGAGAAAACCAGATCGACTAATTTTGTTCATACACTCTGGAACACAGCTAGTTTATCAGTTCGCTACTGTTTTTCATATAGAAGTTAATATATTATGTGTAAGCTTTAATATCAACAGGTATGACCAAATATTAATAGTGCATGATTATTCAAGGGCATGCACGAGGAACAAGGAACTCCGCGCGGGCTTTTCAGTAGTTTAAAGCGTCTCAAAGATCCCTCATCCCTCCTACTTATTCTTTGACTCAGATTAATTGCGCCATTTTATGATGCTAATGCATGAATAAAAAGCTTATGGTTCTACAATAGCAGGAAATAATCCACGGCTCATTATCCGGACGACGCGAGGGTTTTAGTTTTCAAAGACAGTTTTGAGGCGAATCGTAAAATAATTGGACCGGAATATCCTAAAAGTGGCAATGATTATATATGTGATGATTACATATATATGTGATGACGATGTTTATACTTTATACATCATTAAATGAGTTGTACGAATGATTATTAGTTATTATAGTGTTAAGTTAACTATGGTATTAAATATTTTATCAAACACCTAACATTGTAAACACCATTTGGCGACATGAATTGCTGAATAGCACGGAAATTAGATCATCAGTTAACATAGAAATATACTTCAAACAGGTCTTCGCAAACACTCATAGCTGCATGGCGTTATAGCTAAATATACAAACTTTTAAATATTAATGTTGTTTTTCATGAAGCTATAGCTATAAGGGTATTAGATCACTCCTATTATTAACTTAATGAACGAACATTTGTTATACTATATAAAACATTGTGGAAAAACGAGTCGATGAAAATACGAAATTTCAAATGAAAGAACACGTTTTACTATTGTACATCATTTTGAGCAAAATATTGCAAGGTTTTGAGTGGAAAAATGACATAAATTAGCTAAGATCACCGACTAAAAATATCTGTTATAGTTAATATAATATGTACATGAAGACCTTTCGTGACCCCATGAACTAAAATTATAGGCTAATGCGGCCATTACTCTTTGTTTTTTTCTTTTAATTAAATTCTTTCAATCAAATTGGGGATATGCATTTATAGTTAAGAAAATTCTTTACATTTTGCCTTGGATAGATTCATTATACTTTGAAGCCTTGTTGTTTTTCATCTAGTCGTGAACAGGTCATTTCTGACGATGTTTATATCCCGAATAAAACTTTCTATGTGTGTGTGTGTTCCTATTAAATCCGTCTCTTAGCTGTTCTCTACTTACTGAAGAGATACATCAACACTACATTACGTCGGTGAAGCTCAAGCGATCGCCACACACACAGACTTCAGCTTGCCTTAGCATGCATAACAAAATGTCATTCATCGACCTTCAGAATGTTTACATTTAAAACTGTTCAAGTTTTTAGCGATTCCTTTTATAAATTGGTTACGAAAGTTTTTTTTTACTTTTAACACACATTTGGCCCCACTCCAATTTACGAACAAAATCTAAAGCCTTTATTACACGGATTAAAATGCTGACTTTAGCCCCACTATATAGCTATATAGGAGGACCACCTGGGCAAGTTGCCATATCTTAGTTTAACAAGAATCCTGAAGGTCCGTGAACATCTGCAATTTTTGCTAAGATCTTCTACTTTTGGTAGATGTGAACGAGTAATTCGATTATTTCAATGATCACTCGTTTTCATCCACTTAAAGACGAACATCGCAAGTCTAAAATCGTAGGAAAATTGCAAGTGTTAACGAGCCTGCACTAAGCTAGGTGCATTAACCGCTAATGGGTTAATGCGATTTTTCGCTATATATTAGAATGCCTCAGATTAGCCCTGATTCTCACAACAGCTGTAGAGCCTTTGTCCAATAGCTAGGAGTAAACAATCCATCTGAATGAATAATGTATGTCCACCAGTAACATTCCCACACTGATATCTCAACAGTTCAAGTACCTCTTCAGAGAAGGCGGTATCGTTCTACCAGGATGCTTTGTTTATTGGGATAATAAAGATATTTGACACTCCAGACAACGTGGGGCTGATCAGCAGTATTAGCCATTCGCTTTCTATATATCTTTCTAAGCCTTTATCCTTATTTCTATAATCACCGCGTTAATTTAAGGCTCTTATACAAACGTTTTTGAAACCACTTTGCGTCCCGTGGGATCACCCTGTGGGATCATCATTACCTTTTATATAAGTAAAATCATCTTTGATCACCTCCAGTCCTCTACGCAGTCATACATACTAATACTCATATGAATTTGGGATAATTTCAAGGCCTTTGACAAACGTTTTGAGAATACATTGTTTTGTAAGTTGAAAGAACCTTTGTACAGTACCACATGGCAGTGTTCTCAGCGATATTGCATGCAGTTCTAAAAGTAGTTTCGTTAAAAATAAATACGTTGACAGGGTCATTTCAAGTGTATTTGCTGAATTTTCAAGTTTCTAAACAGCATTTAGGTACATGCTGAGTTTTCTCATGTAGCTGCGAATTGGATTAACACATGATGGCGCCTCGCAGACTCATTGTGTGAAACTAACAGGGATATAAATAGAGTTAGTCCAATTGAAGATTTTCTCGACAGTGAAATAACACGGGTGAATACGCCATATTCACACGGGTAAAAAAGAAAATATTTCTAATAAATTGACTCGCTTCCAACATCTGTCATAACTCATAAGTTGATATTGCTTGCAGTCATCTTTGCATGAAAACACAATTAAAAACGCTTGAGAACGTCACTATATGTCTGCATAATTTCCTCCTCAGTGATTACTGATGATTGTATGACTACAGACGCTCACCTCAGCTTTGCAGACCTACTTATTTCCAAGACGTCATTACGAACTGTTGGCTTAAATTGCGAAATTCCTCTCGATTAGACCTAAATTTATAGCTACAGCTAGAATCATCATCTATTGCAATAAGATATTGAATGATTTTAGAATAGTTTTTTAAAACGTCCAGTTTAGCTCTCTTCCTGTGGCAAAATACGGCATATGGTTTTGTATACATTTCGTTACGTTTCTTCCATTGTAAACACCGGGGGAGGGGCGAGGACAACGCCCGACCCCTCCCCCACCTATCGAGATACTGGAATAGGCCTGTTCTGAATAATATACTCTAATAATCCACAATCAGCCTTTAACACATCATAGGAAATAGCTGGTCAAACTTGCATGCAAAATCATGTTTCGATAATCTCTCTTTAGATTCAACAATCTCAAAGGCGAAGCACGTAAGGTGAATATAGACGACGAAATACGAATATGGTGTCCGAAGTTCTACACGCAAGGCATCAAAACAACGTATCAACTTCATCAATCAAAACTATACTTTGCTTTGTACAAAGTCGAAACGAAAGAGGAGTATGAAAATTGTGATGCAAGGAAGGGGAAAAGGTTGCTATATTGCAACGATCCTTCGGGAAAGAGCACAAAAGACACGGAGGAACGTCAAATTGTGTTTATGAGTAACCCTATCAGTGATTTCAATGACCCGTATCCGGCGGGAAAAATGTACTACTTCATTGGTAAGTAATTAAACACCAGTTTTGTGGAAAAGTATTCTGAGAATCAGTGAACTCCTTTGAGGAAATTTTGGTGCTTTTTGTGTCGTGCAGTTGTCAAACCAATTCTTGTTGTTGTTTTTACAGGAACCTCGGGAGGAACGGAAGGAGATATCAACAGAAAAGTCGGAGGGAAATGTCAAAGCCAAAACATGAAGTTTGCCATTTATGTTTGTACCGAACAGGAAAACTGCAGCGTCGATGGTGAGTTATGCATGAAAAAGACGAACAACAAAGTACAAAAGTGAGCTGCAAAAAGTTGCCTTGCAAAATGTCAAATTTTATTATATGTTTTTGTATTACGACTAGAGAAAATAGTAATTTTCTCCCATAAAATTTACATTGATAACATAAAGCTACTTTTCTTCTTCTTACAGTGTTAAACGGAGGTTGGTCTTTGTGGAGAGTGAACGAAGAGACAGGGTTATGCGAGAGAAATTGTAGCAATCCAGCGCCACAGAATGGCGGCTTTCCTTGCCAAGGACCCGATAAGATGGAGTGTTCAAAAAGTAAGAATATTTGCATGTCATAAAATCAATATGACAGTTATGGTTGTGTGCTTCAGGGAGGTTAAACAATGGCAGTGGGAACTAGGAAAGGGCCTTGGCATATAGATGGTGACAGCAGACATAGATGGTGGTAAAGATATGTAGTGTTACTGTGTTAATGATTGTGGTATGGCTTTATATCATTTTGGTGATGACATTGAACTTTACTGTTTTCATTAGTAATAAGTGGAAGGAAACGAAACCCTACGACCGAAAGAGAAGCTACGACAGAGAGGACAACCACTGTCGAAGAACCAACGAAAGAGACAACGCAAGAAACAACAAAAGGAAGTTCAAGGAGAGAAATAGTGAACACAACAAAAGCAACTAAAAGGGACAGAATCCAACACACAACATGGCCTACAACTGTCCCATCAATATCTGAGACAACCAATTCTGAGATAACTGAGTCTGTAATGGATGCACTAGGTACATATAGCTAAAAAAATTGACAGCTAGTTTAGAAGTAATATGGCTATGCAGTATAGTTTTTTTGTATATTCTTGCTTATATTCCATTTTTACTCATATATTTGGTATCCTAGATGATGAGCAAGAGCCTGAGGAAGGCGACAGTGATGATGTAACGTTATCAATGAAAGGTGCTGTTCTAACATTTGTTGGTCTGTTCATACTTGGTTGTGTCGTGGGAATAGTGCAAGTGCTGGTTATCCTTCATGTAAGAAGTAAACGATCAGTAAAACAACCAGGTAATGTGTTATAATTAATGTACTTGAATGGCATAAATGTATATACTTCAATACTTTAAAGTTCTGTAGAGCTACTTTTCATAATTCAAGATTATATTGGAAATTCATTTTCTTGTTATGACAGCATATCTGAACATCATAGGCTATTGTGTTTGGCTTGAGATGCACATTCACTTGCCCTATTGCCCAAAAATGTAAATTTTTCATGAGAAGAGCTACATTTTCCCTTTGAAATCAATCTATTTTTACTTAAAAAGCATAATATTCTATACTATTAATAGAATACTTGTGCCAAGTATTCTGTTTATTTATAAATGTTTCAGGAATATACTTGGTAGTTAAGAAACAAATTGTGCTTACACATCACAAAAAGGGCATTTAAAAAATGCTATTTTTCAAAAGCTCTCTGGGGGTAAACAGAAAAGTCTAGAACAGTGATGAGATTCTGTTCTATGTTTATATTCAGTCAGCTTAAAAATATGGAAAGCTACCCACTAACACAAAATTAAAGCCAAGTTTTTCAGCTATAACGTAAATTCACTATCAGGCAGGTGTTTGGAGACCTCCAAAGCTTCAAACTAATTACGATCGTATGAATTTTTCTCAATAGTAAATAGTTCACTGCTACATAGTTAATGTACATATAAAGTAGACAATAGTGACTCGTAGATTTATCTCGACTCAACATACCTGGCGTTGTATAATTCCATTCGATTACCTTTCCAACAGAACCGCAAAACCCCGTGAGTCCTGTTTGACGTTGATTTCATCTCGAAAAGCGAGCAACAAGTCCTCCAACCAGCAGTGAGCCCTGAACAGGTTCGGAACATGAGTTTGGGCATCGACGAAGTTGTTCAAGATTTGCAACGTCGTTATTCACGTTTCTGTGGATCCACAACGATTCAAATGGACTCGGATAGAATGATCAAGATACCGTTATCAAATAACCCAAAAGAAATCACGCGATCGTTGCAAAACTCGGTAAAAATAAAGAGATTTTAAAGACGTATTTGAGGTCCAGACTTCAGACATTGACAGAAAATTTTAATTTGGCTTTAAATTTTCGCGCACTGTCCCGCGAATTGTATACTCGTTCCAGTATCTTCACGCAAGAGCAGAGCTTATAGTCGATTAGAAGCAATGATTAGAAGAATGAATAGTTTCAGCAGAGATATATTTTTATTAGAATAATTTGCCGCAAAAGAGGGGCAATTCAATTTACACGCAAAAGTAGTCGGTTCTCTAAGAGAACGCATAGTTGAAAACAGGACCAATTTAGGCAATAGGCATTAAATCAAGCAATAGATCATGGCAAATAGATAGTAGGCAGGTATTAAACCATGTTATGGTATAGAGATAACTTTAGCAGCTAAACGTTCGTTTGTACTTTGTACACGCAATATCAAATCGCACCAAACTCACTAAGTAAAATAAGTTATGACTTTACACTAACCACGAAATAAAACGTAATATTTAACTAAATTATGACATCATAGACCTAATCAGCTACGCAGTATTTTATATGCCTTGTTTTACCAAATCCAAAAGAATTTTTCTTTTCTTTTTTGGATTCAAAAGTTAATACAATATTGCAGTGCCCTGAACAAATTTTCTTTTTATTAACTCAAGCTTTTAAACTCGTACAAGATTACGACTTATTTCAAACGAAAAACGGGCACAATTATGCGTTAGCTAACTTGGTTTATTCATGCATATAACCAAAAGTGTCAAAACCCCTTGTAAATAAAATGTTATATATATTAGAGTTATTTAGAAATTAATTTATAACAGATGTGTAACAGAATTTATGTAACAAATTGTAAAATTAAGTGAAGTAAATATTTCTCAAGGAATTTTGCTGTTCTGTGACTGGTTTTAATTCTGAGAATTTTTTGGGTATTGATTGAACATTCATAGGCAATATGGTTAAAGTTTCATCAAGCTCTAGAAAAAGATGAGGGCTGGGTCTGGGGTTATGACGTTTTTCAGATCTGGCTGGGTCGGAATGAAATTTCATCAAGTTCTGAGACTTCAAGATGTTTGAATTATTTGATTGATTCATGGGTTGACTCCATTGAAAATTTTATACGATTTCATTTGGATCAAACCCAAACATTGGATACGATAGGTGAAGTCCAAAGATTTATTGAAGTTTGAACAATATGTTTGGATGAAATTTGATAAAATACGATGGTTTAATGCGGCTAGATCAAAATGAAATACCAGATAAATAGGGATTTACGGATGATGCAGATTCCTCAAGGTGAATATGAACTTTGAAAATCATTTGTAAAATTAACCATTTATTCCCAATCGGGTAAAAATGAACCATGCAGCAGTGCCATGCCAAGAGGCTGAACTTAGTATTATATAAACTATGGTAAACTATATATATTTATACAATATTTATTACACATGTGCTAACTTCAAAACTTTCTGTATAAGGTTTTTCTCCGTGCGATTATATGGTACTGTTTCCCTGCTGTTTTGTAATAAGTGCATCCAGAAGTCGAAGACGTGCTTTGATTTTCTGGAAGAGGTCAAAAATTTTCAGTTTGACAACAAAGAATGAAACGTGCAAATTTCAAAACAACTATTGTTTTTTGTGTCGACAGTGTGTATGTAATGTAATGTGTTATGATGAAACGAACGAAATATTCATGATGGCATTACCTTGTATTCTTCATAGTCTCCCTCGTGAGAGCCTCTGTCTTCTCTTTGAACTTTTCTACGAGACAACCAAAAATGAAGTTAGAAAATTAACTGCAGTTCGAAAAACAATTACAACTACATACTCAGTGAATAATATTCAAGTTGACTCATTCAAGAGATGTTAGAGTGTTACTTAAATTTTGACTTATACACCGTTTAAGCTAAACGGGCTTGATAGCTACAGCCAGGCCCAGATGCATGTTCTTCAAACACACGAGCCTCTATAGTTTGCCATACATGACGGCCTGTAGTTGGCAGAATATCTGCGCAGTTAAACACTCACCTGCCAGTTTTCTTAGCGAAGTTGTCTTCAAAAGATTTAAGCCTTTTTCTTAGTTTCTTTTTCCGTCTTATAGCTGATGCTTGCTGTTCTAGTAGTTCATCTCTGAAACGGAACACGTGTCAAGTGAAGTCAGACACTATATCCGGAAGAGAAATAAGGCAAGGAATGATGTGATTTAGGAAACCTTACATTGAAGCTTGGTGTAATATCGCATCGGAATCTTTAGCAGTCAAAAGAGCATGTTCCCCACCAGACGTAACGTCGTCCGCACCCCCCGGGTCATCGTCGATCGGACTGTTCCCTGACTCGTCAACGGATATTGACAAGGGGGAAACTGGTGACATATCGTTTTCGAAAAGATTCTTAAAAGAATAGTGAAGTGCATAGGGTCAAGCTTATGAAACGGTAACAACGAGGTAAAAACTCATTTACGACTCTTGAAATACACAAAAAGTTCCGTTGAATACAACTGTCGAATGACTACGGTAAAGAAATACCAGAATTTTATTGTGTTTTGATCACAAACCTTGCTCGTTCTTGCCGGCAGTGATTTTGCCAATCGGGACACGGTCTCTGATGCTGTGCTACCAAGCGTATCAACTGAAAATGTTTCAGAATAAAATTTGATAATAACAAGATTATACCTATTAGCATTTTACACTTTTTAGCAATTCGAAAGATACCTTGCGATACTGTGGTCACATCGAGCTCCGTAGGTCGTTCAGGAGAGGTTTTCCTGTAAAATTATTTAAATATAAATGAGATCTGGGGTTGATTAACTGCATGCATGGGAGGAGGTTGTGGGGTGCACCCCTAGTCTAGGTCAATGGGGTGAGTGAAGGGTGCAAATTAGGGAGAATTATGTTAGAGAATTAGTATACCCCATTTCAGAAAACCGCGCTGGATCAATTCCTGATTGAGATAGGTGTAAAATTACATAAAATGGATGAATTTGCAATTTCTCTTACCTTTTGTCGGTCATACTTTTCGATTTTAAATCTAGCGGTGAGTCCGATGATTCTTTCTATAAACAACCAAAGATCGAATTGACACTCAAACAGAACCACAAAGTGTGGACACGACACAAACAAACCACAATACGGTGAGATTCACTTACCAGACTATAATTTGTAATCTTTCGTTTGATGGTTCTGTAACGATCATAGAGTGGTTTCATGATATCCTTATCTCGTTTCGTCGTCTGAAATGAGAAATAGGACACAGTATAGATCAGTCTTTGAGACTTGAAGCCGCAGTTGTAAGCTTGAAAAACTATCAAACTACAGATATGGACCCGGCAGTTAATAACGAAAAATGTGGATTGCGGTAATAAAAAAATAGTAGAGAAAGGAACGAAGTAGTCTTTCAAGGAACCTTTGAGTAACATTATCTAACAGAACTATAGTAAACACTAATTAAAATCAAAGAGCTTAACATAATTTTCCCTTACAGGTCTTCCGTATGTATTTTCATGTTGTAGTAGAGCCTTCTGGACGGCGAGTTTTTCATCTTGAAGTTGATCTCGACTCATGTCCTAAAAAATACAAGAATTCACAACATGTAAGTCATCTCGCAGCAGAACTAAAAAGACTCGGTTACAACACGGAGATCAGTGGCTGCAGCGTGCACGCGGGGGTACTTGGTTGGGGTTGTTGATCTCTAAATGTGACTAAATGCAACCATTATGCTCTCCACTAAAGCGCTGTTGCAAGATGCCAGACTTACATCGACGTTTTCTGGCCGGCTATTCGCCTCCCGCTTCTCTTTCAGTTTTCTTAGAGATATCTCCAAAGATTGCTCCACGGTGCCAGGAATTGTGGTTAGGAGCGGTTCTGCGTCTATTTAGATAACAACAAAATGCGTCTAATATGTTTCCTGCAAAGCGTAGCTATCATTCAGGCATGCATTTAGTTATTTCACCCGTTACAAAACATTTTAAACGAAGGGGGATCGAAAAGTGGTAATCGCGAGTATGATAATCCATGCATATAATTTCTCTGGCTCTGAACAGTTGAACGGCCACAAAGAAACCCTAACATGAACGAGATCAGCGGCTTTGCGCCTCCAGTGCATTATTAAGCTCAGTTGTTGAACGAGTTCATGTATATATACAGATGATATGATTACCTTTCGAAGCTGGAGGACTTTGAGTTGTGACTTCTACTGGTGTTCGCTCTCCTACATTTAAATTTATTTATTTTTTATTAAAAGAATAAAGAAACCCACGAATGCAAATGCGCATGTGCACAACACGATCTAACCTTGTATTCTTTTCTCTTTCATTTCTGTAAAAAACAAAAAAACGGGGGGTGTGATTATCAAAATTAACACAATAATGAAAAGTCAAACGAGTGTTTCAACTATGTCCTTAAACACTGCGGAGATTGGTTGTTTTTAGCTGAATTCCGTACATGTAAACATCAGTCAACACAGCGACAACATAGCTATTCGCAAAAGACAGTAGTCCAGACAAAATACCTTGAATTAACCGTTGCGTTCTGTTTAGTTCAGATAAATATTTCTTAATCGGAGCTTTGTCCTGCGCTTGAGTTGGCTAAAGAGGTACGATATTTAAACACGAATTTCAGTGAATGAAAATAAATTTGAAGTCGAGGTCGCACAGAAGTATTGTGTCCAAACCTTGTATCCATTTTCGTCTTCGAATTTTTCTTCAAAATCTCTAATTTTCTTCTTAAATGCTGAAAAAGAAATACACAAAGAGAATTGTAAGTAGCGGTATATGAACAAACCCAAGGAACAGCGGTGTTTCGAAGGTGGTCCATTTGCTTGAAAAGACTTTAACCCTTACATTTGGCGCGCTTGTATAGTTCCTTCAGTGAGGACTCTCCCTTGGGCGAGGTACTTGGCCTGGAAAGACAAAAAATAAGCGTTATCGATCAGCCTCGTGAAGGCCATTGCGTATTAGTGAAATCATTTAAACTCACTTCTTGTCCAGCCAAAAGTGATTTTCTTGTTTTGCAGGAGGAGAAGGCGGACACTCGGAAGAAAATCTGCACAGGAAATTATCAAGATGATTGAATGCAACTTGATCGTGAAGGAGGCGGTGGGTGATTACTTCAGGCAGGGGTGGATCCCTGACACCCTCATTCATGAAGAGGATAATGTTAAAAGCAGTAGCCAAATGCAAATGACCAAATTGGGCCACAGAAGGTATTACTGCCGTTAATCCGGTTCAAATCACCTCCATTAATGAAAACTTACCCACGAATATCCAAAATGCCTCTTCTTGAGCGAGGAGAAACCATGGCGTCGTCGAAAGCACAACCACTAGAAATCAGATAAAATTTCACATAACAATGCTTTATAGATTTGGTTTCAAGAATTTGAATAAAGTGGAAAAGTATAAGTCTCTCACCCATCGTATCTTTCACGAGGCGAAACCATTGGATCGTCTGAGTATAAAAAAATGGAATTCATTATGAAGAGCTGACCAGTTTTATGATCAGAGGTGAACATTTATGACAACTTGTTGGGTGGAAAGGCTTTTTCATATCCTACCTTCAGTACGCTCGCTAAGTTTATACAACTCCAGAGGCGGGACAATTGGTAAGCATTCCTGTTTAAATAAAGATAAGAACTTAACAAGAGAATAACGCCACATAAAATACCTTTTTAAAATAGTCTCAAAATTTCTGCAACGAAATGAGTTAGTTTGATATACAGTGTGATAACGGGGGTCAAGTATTTCAGATGAAAATTATTGTTGCTTTAGGCATCTTTATCATCAACGTTCCAGTTACATTAGAGCACACTTGCTTCACATCAGAATGCACGTGGTATTGTAGGAAAGCCTGGATACTTACACTTCTTTTCAAGTTGATGCTTGAGACGGGAGAGTCTCCAGTGGGTGAGTCTGATGGACAACTACCACCTTCACTGTCAAGCTATTCCAGATTAAGATTAGTTTAGATTAGATTAAGACAATACTTAAAGTGGCATGCAAGACTGATTAAAGTGTATTCCCCGGACAAGGAGGAACAATAAAATTTAACAAATACTTCCTACTTCAAAAATACCTCAATATCCCTTTCAATACCACTCTTCGGTGGCAATTCTGGCATCCCACGAACCTGTTTTCGACGCTTAAAAAACAACACAAAATCATTGCAACCTGATCATATATCCTAAAATGCAAAAAGCAAACATGATGACCCAGACTGATCTACGTACCTCGAGTTTCGATGCCATGGCGGGTGAAATCGAGTTACTTGGGGATAAATTGGGTCTCGGAGGAGGACTGGGTGGTTTTCTTGGTAATTGCTGTATTCGAAAGTTGAAATCAGATATTAAAAACATGTTAAGAAAATTAATGGAATGAATTTCAACGCCACAAAGCTGGTTTCAAATTTACCTTCAAATCAGACTTGACTTCGGGATCTGCCGTTCTCATGTCGATCTTAACCGGTTTACTAAAAACCAATCGAAGGTTAACAATGTTTAAAACAATGTGATAATTGAGTCGCATTTAATTTTTTTTTTTTTAAATGTTTTAGTTCTACCTTTTGCGAAACGATGGTGGCCTTCTACGACGAGGAAGGGGCGCTCTGTGTAAGGTCAACTAAAAAAAAACACTTTCAAATATAGACGTCTAAATTTGTCATATAATATGCAAGACGTGCAGATCTTATTTGCCTACGAATGATAATTTCTGGCTATGATACAAAGACAGACTTACACATGAAAGAACTCCTGAAGTCTTCAACGTAGATAAATCCAAATCCTTCAATTCATTTGGCTAAAACGTAAAACAGCCCTTCAGCAAATTCACTATAGTAGATTAGGGGGGGGGGGCATTAGGAGGGGGTATTGGGAGAGGGGTGGCGATGCTTGTGGTGGGAGAGAGCTTAGCCTACGAACGCTAGAACGCTTGAAATATCTCATTAGAGATTGAGGAGACATTGTCTTGCAAATGATGAACAATCATTCTTCCCCAAAACAAATACATTGTTCTGCAAACTATCAAAACTATGAGATTATAAACAGACACCCAGGAACAATGGTAAATACATCATCCAACAGACAAAGACAGATTAACAGCAGGATATTCACACCTCGTTATAATCGTTGTTCAAAGACTTCTCCTTCTTTGTAGATAATCCTTCGGCTGAATCGTAATCAACCTAAGAATAGACAACGGGAGATTCCAAGACTCTGGTTTAGGTCAACGGTATTTATACCTCATGTCACCTTCCGCCGCATTATAATGCTATAACATTCATTATATGGCAAAAGCCTCTATTCTGATTGGTTGACGCGCGGTCCGGACCGTGGTCCGTATATTCCGTAACCGGACCAGTATCCCGGATGTCTCATGCAGTTCAGCCATATAATAAACTGATTATTGACATCGCTTGTTCGGTTTGTACTGTGAAATATCAGACCGAGGTTTTGAATATACCCCTTCAGTTGAGGTAACCAGCCTGATTCATAAAACTAGCATGATTCCAGGGGGCATTCGCAACTGTATGATGCCGGCCAGGCAAATTTAGAAATTTGAGTTTTAAAAGACGTTGCAGGATTGACAGAACAACAAACACAGAAGAAACACGATTAACTGTGTGTTGTCAACTGCATGAAGTCTTCGCCTACACTATTTATGACATCTTATTTGATTTTAAAAAGTAGTAAAAAAAGGTAAAAAAAGCTATTTTGTTCCACAGAATTGTCCTATTTTCTAGGTCTCTGTCATTAAAAATCTCACACAGACTTTCTATGCCAACAAAACGGTAATCTGGGGTAATATGGTAAATCCGATAATTTGGGCCTAGTATGTAAATGGTCAACATACCACGTTGATCATAAGAGGTTGTCTGCCCTCCATGTCCATTTGTCTTGAGCGATGCTGGCGTTTTGGCGACCTGACCACACCCTGGTCTGGCTCTTGGTCTGACTTATGTTTATACCGTATTTCTGAACTTTTTACACCGTCCGTTTCATCCGCGGGACCTGCATGTTTAAACAAGGAACGAACTTCATTTAATTAATTATGTATATAAAGAAAGACTTAAAATCGATAAAGTAACATTTGATCATTTTGTAAGGTGGGGGGTTTCCAACCGTTTTGGTAGTAAAAATTCGAGAATATTTTCTATAAATAATAAATACTTCACACTTAACCGTACCCTCGTTATTGGATAAAATCTTTGCATTTTCCTGAGAGGATTTTGAACCGCGTCTTTTCTTTCGTTTTTGAGATCTCGTAATTGTATCATCAGGCGAAAGCAACTCGGGGATCTTTGGGGGAACTGGAGGGGCTGCAATAACAATAGTTGATATGTAAGGCTATGTGGGACCGGTTGTGTCAAACAAGTTCACAATTTTTAAACTATCCAGTAAATTTTAAGTACCAAAATCTCCTATTGCGATTAACTAAAATCCTAATTAACTACTTTTCCACAAACGACTAATTGTCTAAATATACAACAAACTTGTTTTTACTTATCAATAACTATAAGTCATTAATACAATAATTGATCTATTTCATTCTATTCGGTATTCATGTCTTCTTTCAGACTTCCATGCACAATAATTATTATTTTATTCAGATAGACAAAATACCTTCTTCACTCGGCGAATCCAATTTATCGGACTCCTGCGTTTAAAAACAAAATCGAAATTAATTCTCAATTCTTTCTCATGCCCAGCCAGTTTATTTTAACCACAAGCTGCCATAGTTTGTGTTTGGACGACCCCAAAAAGAAAAAAAACACAATTAAGACTTTCCGCCTTTCTTCTTTAAGTACTTCAGACACAAACCAAGATAATTTATCGTGAAATATAATATTATTTTGGCGTCCATGTTATTTTTTAGGAGTACAAATTGTAGTACACGTTCATTTCTCACTGCTATGCTTGACAAAAACCTCAAGCGAAGAGCGAAGCCGTGAAATTCTCGTGAATGTTGAACTGATACAACACGAGTAACAATGTTTCGCGATGAAAAACAATGAAACTTGTAATCGACGATAAGAAGTTACAATTACAAGTCGCATTACACGACGGTTTGCGGTTTCAAAGTTAATAATGCATTTCGTGGTATCGCCTGATACCACTCATAGCCATGTGTGAAATTAAAAACAACAATTGAATATTGAAAAACATGTTTTTTACATTTATAATTAACTGCTTTTAAGCTGGAAACAATGTTTATATCGTCGTATACGTTCTTAATTATGGACTGCGTTCTCAATTATGAACTTTAAAACAAAAGGGAATGCGACATTTTGCAGATTATCTTTTGTTTTTACCGCATTGCTCAAAGTAAACGAGACGTTTAAAACAGGCCTAAGGAGATTTCTGATGTATGGTGCAACGGTCATGCGCCCAGCATGTTACTTGAGCGCTTTGAAACGGCCTATTAAGGTAATAAACAGAATAATCAACATCAGGAATCTTATATAACCAGGGAGCAGCGTGGCAGCGTCTTCAAATAACTTAGCATGAATCAAATGTGGTATCAACCTCGTACCCAGGGTCTTTTCTCTGTGCTCAATAAAACAACTGTCTAAAATAGACAAAACACTTCTCGATGTTTCGACCTGAGAGCCTTCGCCAGGACTCAGGGGAGTTAGTATGATACTTATTCTCCTGACGAAGACCCTCAGGTCGAAACATCGAAAAGTGTTTTGTGTATTTTAGGCAGTTGTTATACCACATTTGATGCTAAGTTATTAGGAATCTTACATATAGTTATTTCTTGCGTGACAACTTTCCAATTTAATTTCCATCTAAATCATTTCTTGTTTATAAACAACCGCGTGTTGTTTAATCCCATACGAACTTTCATTTAAAAGATAACACTATCTAGATTATGAATGTTTGGCTTCATGATACGAGCAACCCTATCTATCAACCCCGCTACGATATTACAGAAAACTATCCATATTGGACTTTGAAAACAAATTTCCCGATCGTTTGGGATATTGTTTTCGCGTTTTTGTAATTCAGAGAAAGAAGACAACAATGACTTATAAACAGCTATATGGAAACGAAAAACTAGAACTGTAAGTGCACAAATGATAATAGGAGTGAAATGCTTTCATTTGTTGAATATTATTTATATTTACATGTCACTATATGAAAGTGTCTGATATAATCTTGAACTGGAACTGAACTGATTAAACTGTGCTCAAAAAGTGCTTCGCCTGCTTATTGTCCTGGGTTTAGCGCTTAAGTTTTACAAAGGAAACGAATGATCGAATAGGCAGCGTTCAATACAAGAGTGGACTGCAAGGGGTCAGTTTCCTCATTTTGGTGTATGTCGGAGACGAGTTCGCGAGGGCTTATTGTTGAATGTCGCAGATTCGCACAAAATAAATCGCAATTTTTGCCAAAATCATTGGATGCTTCGCATGTGAAGAACCTACCTCGCTGGTGGATGTCAGATTGTGTCCAAACAAATGTTCTTTGATGCTTTCTTTAATTGTTCTCTCCATGAACCTGGTGAGTTAAGAAAATCACACGGCAAATATAAATTGTGTCCAAATTACAGAACCCTATATAAAATTATAATATCTTGATATTCAACAACTTACTCTTTCCTTGATTTGGGCGAAGATCCTCCCATCTTAGGACTTGATGCCTCCCTAAGTTTAAAAAACCCGAAGCTACGGTTAGTATGGGTGTACTCGGGCAATTTAAAAAAGACTTGGGCAGAATAGCTCCAAGCTCTTCTCTAAAAGAGCTGTGCATTTGAGGGGTATGTACAACAATCTTGTTTCTGGACCAGCGCGCAATAGGTTGCGTTATCCAGTATTTTTTGCAGATCAGTGTTTAGGTTAGCCTGCGGATGGGCGAACTATGCCAGGTGAGATTGGGGTGTGCGCCAGAATTGAGCCAAAGATTAGTTCTTACCCATTTGGTTTTTGCCAGCATGGCGAATTTGATCGTATGTATGGTTCTGCCTCTTCCGAAGAAAGATCATAACTATAAAAATATTAATATTCTTGTACGTTTGCATGGTGACAATCGATAAGTACGATTGCACTGATGAAGGCCCGGGTTAACGGACCTTAATTACTTATAAAAATAATGTACGAAATAAATACAAAATATGAACCACAATTCATAATTTCACTTTTTGTCTCGCAAGTTTAATCATATCAAACATCCACGAATATAAAGAATCTGAATATAAAGCTCTCTGAATTCAAAACTACCAGCTTGCTCAATTTCTGTTTTTTAAAATTCCCGTTTTATTATAGCGATATAGCTAATAAGTCATAGTACTAGCAAAATTCCTGGGGGCTGGTTGTATGAAAGCCGTATAGCGCTGTCCACCGGATAGTGCTTTTTTTCAATCGCTTTAAAATCGCCCGTTGTTGGATATAACTTTGATTAAATCTTAGTATCACTAAATCGAGGGTTTTTGTTCCAAAGCTGAAATTTTATTGCTTTTCAAGCATTTTTAGAACGGTTGAAAAAATCACTATCCGGTGGATAGCGCTATCCAACTCTCAAACAACTGGCCCCTGACGTGTTATTGATTTCTTAATGAAGCACGAAGGAAAGCGGTACTAACATTGTTGAATTGCGTATGGCTTCTCTTTGGGTTTTGCTGACCGAAGCATAAATATGATTCTCGATTTTAAGTTTGGGTTCATCGCCGATAACCAGAGTATTATCGTCGCCTAGACGGTACTCAGCGTAAGGACTGATCATCTCTTGTGTCTCGTTGGATGGCGACGATGTCTAGACAACAATAACACGAAATACTTTATCAAAATAAACCAAGATTTCAAAACACGCGAGCGAAACAGAACTCGCTCATACGTCCTACAGTGTTTTCTAAGAAAACCTGCTATAGTAAAAAAGTTTCGAGAAATTTGAAGGCCCTCACTCGCCTTAAACACATCCGTTACCTGCCACTGTTATTATTTCAACATTCATATATCCATCATTACCCTACCTTGTCCCTGCGTCCTTTCAATTTCTTATGCTGTTCATAAGGTATTGGCGTCGCTGGAGGACCGGTGAAACTGCTGTCTCTACACGAGAAATGAAGAAATACAAACAGATGGAGCGACTTCCCATATCCACACCGCACGTATATACATATATATTGCATGCATATACACGCTATAGCCTCGACGACTGAGTGCTGATTTCCTGTGTGGGTAGTGATTCACAGAAATGATGCGAAAAAAACGTACCACGAGACAATACCACAACAAAGAAATGGGGAATGTTTAGCGCCCTGCTATTTTCGTATCATACCTCGCCTCTTGTACTTGAATGAAATTAGCAAGCGATGGCGGTTCCTCGTCTTTATCCTAATGAAGGTAATATCATCGTGGTTTTATTATTATGAGATAAACCAGCCTATCGCCTGTATTCAAAAAGTTCATTCGCACTCACACGGACTCACACTGCGACATAGAAATTGTTATCGCCAATTACCAATTGTAATTAACAATGTTAAAAGCCTTTCTTAATCAATGGAAAAATTCAAGGCTAGACGCTAAAAATCGAGTTGTTATTCGAACGAAAACACCGCCATGGAAGTGTTATGAGAAGGTCTTCCACTTAATGAAAGGGTTTGAGCGAGCTCTTAGATATACAGGAGTAAGTCTTTATTAGTCTAGGGTTTGCAAGACGTCCGTTTTTTCCCTGTTTATCTGTTTCTTCAGACTTGTCTCAGTTGTCTGACTCTAGAGTGAACAGTCCTCGCGGTAGAGGGTAAAAAATTCACACAGACGGAAACTTCGAGTTTTCATTTTGAAGATCGGACCAGGGGAGATTTTGAAAATATTAGTACGACTACAAGTGGTTCCTGTTTCCAAGAGCCGCTAGATTCCATTCGGTGCATCAATTTCTACATGCAACTTAGGAGTATCTACTGTACGTTGAAATATTTCCCACCTTAAAAATCATGTTGTAGTTATCGATAAACATTAAGACGATACTGTTGGTAACTGATTGCTCCCGGAATCCTTCAATGCCGTCACTGCATCTGGTAAATAAGGAAAACAAAGTTAACAAACGAAACCACTTTAGATGATATTGAACCAACCGCCAGGCCACTATTGATAGCCCGAGATATCCCAGAAGATGAGGTGTCCAGTTCAATATTGCGGTCTGTGACGCGCGTTGCAGACCACAATAAAGGCGGTGTTAAGGTCTAATTCACCTCTGACGTGTAATGGATGTAGTGTATCATCGATAAAGCAATACTCAATTGGCTTCAGTGTATTTGCTGCCCATATTCATTGCAAGTCAACAGACTATTAAACATCTATCAGAAGTGAATTGGATCCAACAAAATTGGATCGCGTGAACAGACCTTAAGACTATGCAACTTTCCTTGCAACTTGCAAGGCAATTCTACTCCTGAGGCATCTAAAGTTGTCAAATACAAACATTTCTTACGATCTGCTAACGTTTTCTTAGCATTTCGAACACTCTTTACAAATTAACATCCCTCAAAATTAGAAATGCATCGCAAGTCGCAAGGAAAGTTGCATAGTGTAACACCGCCTTAAGGATCTGGACACAAAAAATTTGATCTTGATTATTTGGTCGATATTTTCTTTAGTGGTTTATGGTTTTCATATTAATAAAAAAGACGACGTTCACAAATTGATAGAATTTGATCGTTTGTAATTCGCACAGTACCACATACTGTAAAATCATTCCTCGAATACCGTAATAGCCTTTGAACAATGGAAAACTGACTTTTACTTGCCAAAATGCATTCGGAACGCGTTAAAACACGACAAATACCTGAATAGATTCGGTGAAAAGACGATCGCTAAAGCGTTTGCGTTCATCTTGTTTGAATCTAAAACAAACATAAACTGTCATAAAATTTTGATTCTCAAAAGTTCACAGCACAAAGATATTTGCTTTGGTCCGCGAGGAAGAGGTCGAAAGGGGGAAGGGGAGAGAGGTGGGGTCCTATCGTATGACAACCAATGAACTCTAATACAATTGGAACTCGATACACGTATGTAGTTACTTCAAAATTCACTGGCACATAGTACATATACACTGACACCCTACAGTAGTAATCCCAGGAACTATACCAGTATGCAGTTCTCAGTGCTGAGAGTATTTTACGTTGCAAATACTCCGTACACTTATGAACCATACACGTACCCCATACACGTACCTATTACCACCCTGTAAATGTACTTACATAACTACCCTGATCACCAAAGCCAGCTAGCACACACCACATCTATGACTTACCCTGATGCAAAGACATATGAACCAAAAAACGGCAAAGAAACTTCAGTAGTTTTCTTCTTGGCTCTGGCAACTTCCCAGCCAAATCTCTATATAAGCATCAGAATATTGCTGGGTGATTCTCTGGTCACACACGTGACAATGCTATTCTATTTTGTTACATGCAAAATACGAAGGCTGAAGAAACAGCAAATTGTCACATGTGTGACCAGAGAATCACCATGCCGATGATATTGCAAATACATTATATGCATCATCTAGCAAGAGATAAAATTTTAAACTGAATCGTACCTCATGCGAACACAACATTCATCCTTGTCTGAATGATATTCTAAGAAAAGACAATTAATTTGTTAATTTGACACAACAGCCAGTGGTTAGTTTGCTATGTTGAATGGTTGGTGAGAAAAGAATCAATCAAGTTTCAAATTTATGAAACAATGCACTTCAACTCTCAATACCTGCCACTGTGCAGTATGCACCTGGGCATGAAATTGGCTGGTTTAACTGCATACAAATTAATGTACATAATTTGTTTAGCTTTTAGCCATAGTTGAGCTCAAAATAGGTAAGAAATCTATAGATTCATCAAACAATGATTATAACTAAGAGTTTTGACAATGATACAACAATCTTTTACCTTTGTGAACTTGCATGAATGCTTTCATAAAATTATTTGGAATCAATGGTTCTGGTAGCTCTCTCTGTAAGACAAACAAAACTGTTTTAAACTAGACCATTATTTTGAAAACTCATATAGATAGAAACGAAATCCATTAGGCAGAACAAATATATGAACACTTATTGCATTGAGCTTTAGTTCTAACAACTTTCGCTAGTAAACATCTGTCAAACGAAAAAATATCATGGAACTATACCAAAAACATTTTCATCAGTCCTGCAACAGACATAACATCACCACTATTTTCTAAATTAGCATCACCATCTTAAAAAAAATGAAAAAGACATTATTTTGTGTTCCAACATTCTCCTGAATATGTCAAACCAGGAACATGGGTGTGAGAATACAGCCCTTAATTTTCAAGGCAAATTTAAACTAACAGATGAACTAAATTACATTCTTGAGGCATGAAAGAAAGTGTACTATGCATGAAACCTACCTTTATCAAAGTCCGACTTCAATTTCTCCATAACTTTTGCATTTCCATTGACACGAAATATTCCCTCTTGTTTCATTCCTGTACAAAAAAATGATAGTTGGATATTATAGAATGTTAGTTTGAACAGTGCTGGAGTCTTCAAGAGGTATAACATGGCTTAAAAATAATTAAAAAATCATTACGACCTGATGTGTTCTGCAGCAGATCAAATTTGCTAAGCCCCTCAGGATGATTGATCTATTTACACTACAAGGATCATTAGGACAACTTACCATAACAAACAATGTATTCAGTGATTCTCTCCAGCACATAAGGTATTTCACTGTTCTCTGAATTTCTCTGTAACAATTCATCAAGCGCAACGCCAAATGTCTTCGGTGGATTAAGAGCCGTATTACCTTGTAAAATCGAAATCAGAGGAAATTTATAAACATTAATATTCATGTTTCATGAAACATGGACCAATATTACCGCAGGTGGCTAAAATTGACCCTAATATAGGCTTTTCATTTCTATTTAGTCTAGTTTTCGGCCTTGTTCTCACTGCTTGGACCCACCTGAAAATTATCGATTCATTTTGAAGTGGTAAGAGCGAAGAAAAATTTCCAAATAAATCAGCAAAATGACTCACCCTCATGCTTTCGCTTGCTCATTGGAGACCTTATCATCTTTTTCATTTTCGCCATTTGCTCTTCGATACCACTTCGTGCTGAACTATTTGAGCTTTCCTATAAACAAAAACAGACATGAAATTCTAAGAACAGCGGCTGTGGACAAGAGCCACAAAGGTCACAGGTTCAAATCTCATAGCAGACGGGATCTATCAACTTGGTTCTAACCCGACTAACAACACAATAGTCACACTTGGGAAGAGTGAAATTACAAAAAAAGGGTGACATCCTTCTTATACATATATTATGTTGAAGAAAAAAGAATTCCCATAAACTGAGCAAGCTTCTGAAGTTTTTTTTTAACTTCAGTTTCAGAACAAGCTTTACATACACTATTTTCTTTGCCTCATTTCAATAATTAACAGTAAAGTAAGATAAAAAATTGTATTGACAAATTTTCAATGCACTTCCTCTAACACAATGACACATACTAAAAGATAGCACATATTGGCTGTCTACTGCAGTTTTCTACTCCATCTGACACCAGACAGGTTCACTTTGGTGAAAGAGAACTACATTTTATTTGGCAGCACTTGTAAAACCAGTTATGTAACTGGATCCACCTGCTTGGTATTTTTTTAATCCCTCTAATGGCAAACAAGCGTGTTTGCTCATGTTGTTTGTACAGGAAAAAGAATTGTAATAGAATTGTCTGGGGCCTTTACTTGAAATTTTGAGCTTTCAGCTGCAAACCACGCAATTTTATCATACAATAATCCATATCTGACTTAAATTTTGCAACACTGCACTAAATTTCAGACAAACAAATACAATTACTTGATCTTACCGATTTCTGAAACTTTTCGACAGAGTAGCTTGGACTTCTCAAATATTTCATCTCTCCATCATTATATCCTCATATGATGATCAGTAAGTTCAATATAAGTATTGCCTTTAAATCTTGTGTCACACAAAAGGCCCACTAGTTAACGGTTGAATAATTGAGCAATTAAAGTCCAAGAATACTACCACAGCTGTCAATTAGGGCTACCAAATTGCCTTTCTTACACAGGCACACTTTAGAGACACTTTTCTTGAATATTTTGTAAAGCCTTTTGAACTTGTAGTTACACGATCACACAAAAGTTTTGCATATACAATATATATGCAACCTAAATGCTATTCATACAAACAGCTGTACATAAACTCTCCACAGAAATATCCCAGACTGGTATGCGTATATATATATATATACAATATATACACTATATTATATCAAGCTCTTTGCCTCTTCAAATTTGGTATCTATACACAGATAAATTTCAAGCCAAAATTTCAAGGAGTTGGATGCCAATATACGAATACTGCCAAACTCACAAAAGTCGTATAAAACCACTTTTATATAAAAACCAATTCCTTCCTTGAAAGTGCTTTAACACATCAGATTTCTCTCAAGGCCGTATATTTGTGCAGTTCATCCTTGCATTGGAAGTCATCGATTTACACGATTCTTGCTTAAAAACCATTGTGATAGGAAATACTTTAAAGTGGGAACATTCAAAACATGCTTCTCTAGTTGCCAAAACAAACTCGAATTGGAACGAAATCAGATTACAACTAGCGACCAATTAACCAAAGCCGCGGTTTCCTTGAAAACTAAGGCAGCTTTTAAAAATTCTGCAAAAAAATAATAAAGATTTAGCGCGTTTCCAAGGCGTTTGACAATGTGCTATAAACGTAATAAAGTATGACAGATCAATGAGAATAGGCAACGAGAAAGTCATCCTGTCCGGGCCTTCGCACATCACTTTATAGGTTTATCGAATTCCTTTGATATGCGCAAAGCTGACTTTCTATTTAATAAAAACACACTGCAAAACAAGCTGACTGGCCTACAAACTCGAATCCTTACAAATGCTAGTTTCTACGATATAATTATACATACAGGTGTTTCAGTTTCACAGACTCTCAGACAAAACACTACACAATGCCTGATGTTTAACATACGAAATAATCCCCAATGGGACAATTAGTTTTACCTGAGCTTTTAAGTAACCTCGTTCCTCGCTGAAAACCAAAATACAATAAAGCAAAACCACAAGCAAACCCAACTTCAGCGTCGACTCAGTTCAGAGATGTAACTTTATACGCTGTTCGTTGTTGCACAGAGCTCGACTTTTGGCTGGGAAAAATCTAGCGAATCTTCGATTACCCTTCTCCAATTTCCAGCTACAGTTACTTAAATAGAAGGACTTTCCCTTCGAAGTGAAACGAAAACAAAACGATGCTCCAAAACGTGTATATTATCCAATTTCAAAATGTAAACAAGTATCACGAGTTGCCAGCCATAATGCATGAGCTCTACTTGAACAGGTAGGCCGATTCAGCCAATCATAGCACGCGAACGGCACACGTGACTTAAGTAGCGACGATAAAGAAGTGAACGATGATTGGTTGAGAGTTGAATAATAACCACACCTCCAAGGGTAATGTTTACAATGAATAAATTAGGTAAAAAAAGGTAATTATTTGTATTATTATCGATATCATCATGTTATCACGTATTTTTCGGCCTAAATTTTCTAATCGCAGGCTTAATGATAAATGTGTAGGTTGAATTCAAGTAGGGGACGAAAGACTGAAGTTGCATTTTACGTGCATAAATCGTACGTTTTTGCCTCTTCTTCCGAAAACCAAGTCTTCTAATCAGGAAATAGCTATCAGCTGCAGTCAAGGTAGTTGAAGGATTAGATGCACAGTAAGAAGTTGGTCCATTAACTATGGTTGGTGAGGGAGTTTATTAGAGAGGCGAGGTTCTTCCCCAAACCGGGGATTCGATTTGATGCAGAATTACTAAAATTAATTATTCTACAAAAATCCATCATATTTATAATAAACCTTCCGTTTGTTCCCAGCACTTTTGTGCTTCCGCCTCCAAGGTTTTTTATCCGCCTCTTGTATGACAAGAAGTCTCTTCTCCTTTCCAAGTTGAAAGACTATATTCTCTTCAGTGCCGGCATTCGCCGTGGACAGCGTCGACGAATTTGATGTGGCATTCTTCGTAGCGTTCGTGACAGGCATTAGGGTGACACTATTCGCAGGGTTCGTCGCAGAGGTGGGACTCTTCGTATGGTGCGTCTCAGAGATTGAGGTGGCACTTCTCGTAGCATACCTCCTCCTAGAGATTGGGGTGGCATTCCTCGTAGAGGTATTCATCGTAGTTGGGGTCCCATCCATCGAGGCGGCGCTTCTCGTAGAATGAGATGCAGAGATTGAGTTGAATGTTGGTGACTCCAGATTAATCTAAAAGGTAAAATAGATACACAAATAAGGTGATGACATGCATAAAGATTTTCTCAATGCTTTTTGTCCAGCAAGTGATGGAAAGGACAAGTATTTATCTACAACAGCACTTTTTGTTCATAAATTTGCTAAAAACATAGCAGAAGAAGACGCGAGTCAAACCCAAGAACCACTACGTTTAATATAGTTTTCATTTACAAGGCAAGAATTTCGAAAAGTCCAGTAGGTCTTTCAAAATGAACCTTCACTTAAATTTCAATAAATATTATATTACGACTATTTTTAATGTAATACATCGACCCAATATCCAACTCACTTTGTTTCCAAATTTCTGTTGGAGTTTCATTTTTTTCAGTCTTTTCCTTTTATCTCGGTTTGGTTTGGCTTTTTTCTTCTTTACGGGGCCTTCCTCCGCCAAATGCTCATGAGCGTTTGTCTTCCTCCGTTTCTTCTTTTTACCGCGGGAAACTTCGCCGATGTCCATCAACGGCTGCAGTGGTAGGTTTGACGTTACGTGATTGAAATCTGCAAAAGAAATGTTCAAGCGAAATTTTGAAAAGTTAAATCACGCGACGTCCACATGTAAGGCGCAGGCAGACTGGGTTGATTTGCACCATCAAGCTGTAGTCTCTGGTCTCATTGTTAGTCACAAAGTACAACAAAAGGAAAGCGCATCTCAATTTTCTCAATATTGCAATAAAAAGACAGAATTGATACCTGTGAATGTCTCTAGTTGATCGCAACGATTCTCCCTCGACAGTCTCCAATTAACCCGGGGATTCCCCGACAGATCCTTAGTGTCCGAACTATCCCCCAACTTTTTTCGTTTCAGTCCCGCCTTTTTCTCTTCCCAAAAGGCCTCTTCCTCAGCTGCACGTTTCCTTTTCCTCTTTTTCTTCTTCGATTTTTTGCCGCCCGGTTCCGAAGTCAAGTTCGTGTTGCCGTCGGTTTTATTGTTTCCGTCCACTTGCGAAAATTTGCTGGTAAACCTGTCATATTTCACGACGAAAGGAAATGTACGGTAGGAAAAAAATGGCATCTCTTCCAAACACTCCTAAAAGTTTCCAAATACAAATTCACATAATTTATATAAGTATTGCATCTTTTGTGCGTCTTTCATGCAGATACACGAGACTATAATCCGAAACGATTATATATAATCATAAATCCGAATATAATCTTAACTTTAATCCCAAACCTTATCCTATAATCCTGACTCTTACCCAACTACTGATCCGAAAGGATTAGATTGAGAACTATATTCGTAGATTCTGGAGATCGCATTAGTTTATGATTCAACAAATCTACAATGCGGACGTGACTCGGCCTCTATTGTTACAGCACGATAATAGTTTTAATTTATTTTACATCTATCCACAGTTCTGGCTTTGTTTACCAAAAGGAGTCTATCACTTTCAAACCAGTTGTGATACTGTTGAAATAATGGCAGTATTACTTCACGTCCGCATCCCATAGATTTGATTTTGGATTGAAAAATGTTCTTGAAGGTTCACACGGAAAACTTACATGTCCGAGATGGCCCTTTTCACCACAATTATAACAGAAAAAGTCTTGTCTTTCAATTGACTCGGGCTGTATTGCCTGCACCATTTCACCCTGATTGATCTACAAGGAAATGGTTGAACAGGATGAAAAGATTTGAAGAGATGGCGCTATCCAGTATAACAAAGCGCTCCGTTTCACTTACTGTATGATGATATTGTCTCCACCGATCCGGGCAAAACTAAAATGAAAGGGAAGTGCAAGTATGTATCAGGTATCACACAAACTATGAGTATACACTGAGTAAAGTTTTTAAGATGTGAAACAAAACACATATATTCATTTAGGCTGGAAGTTTTATTGCAATATTCACACACTCCCAGTACGATATGCCGATTTTTTTTGCTAAACAATTGTTGTAAAAATAAATGTTCTGTTAATAAACCACCTCAGTTCAGCAAAACTAGCCATTAATCTCTATGGCACAGCGATATTCAACGATTTTTCATAAGAATTGCTGTTTATCAATCACCTCAAGTGGTGCAGCGGTACACACACATTCTACCAGCCAGAAGTGGTGGCTTACATACTGTGGCATGCGAAAGCGTCACAAACGACAAGCTTACACTTTCAAAATGTCCGTGTGCACGACATCTTCTACATCTGTGATGAGGAGCTCGTCGAGGCTGTGGACATTTCTTTATTTGATGGCCGGTTCGATTGCAATTGAAACACAAGTCGTTTTTGCAATATTTTCGAAGGTGGCCGATCTCACCGCACAGCCAACAGACCTTCTCTTTCTACAAAACGTCACGGAAGAGTAGATTACCTCAAAGTTAACTCGAGGATCTCACCAGCATTGATGAATAAAAAAGCAAGTAAAACAACAAATGTAACCTTGTTTAAAACCAGTATGCACCAGACACCCGGGGGGGGGGGACAAAACTCAAGGAGGTGAAGGAGAAGTGAGGGGGGGGGCACCTAAAGCCTAAGCACCTTGACCTAGTGTCAACCTGACCAGCAGGGTATGAAATAACAAATTCTCTCCTACATTTTAGAAACTACTAGAGAAGAAATACCTTTTGTGCTGTACATTCTAAAGTCCGATGTCCCTTTTCATTGCAATTAAAACAACGGACATTGAGTCGTTTCACCTTCTTGACAGGCTGCTGAAAAAGTTAATGCATTTTCTCGTGTTTTCATTTTTCACACCTGTATTGCATTCACTCTGTGAATATTTAGACAATACTATTTGAATTATTTGATACAATGCAATATTGTCTATATGTACTCACAATCATATCAGCAGCTACTATCCCCCATCCATTGCCGTCAGATAAACCACCATTGTCTGATTCACCACCATCAGTTTTTGCTTCTTCAAACAACACTCCAGTTTTACCCTAGATAAGATAACCAAAATTTGAAAGTTGAATAAGTTTTTGCCTTATGAAAACTTTATGTACTGGTATATCGACAAATACCTTCACATTGCATAACTTATTTTTCTGTTCATCTTTCGCAAACACCAGCTCAACTTCTGGATAAAGGTTTTTGGATGTATCTTTTGCCTGTTGTCCATTATGAGGACCATCTACTTGATCCAATTGCTTTCTTTCTTCAAATTCGGATTGTCTATCAGGACTATCAAAATTGCATTGTTCTATCTGTGATTCCAAACTTGTGGATTCATTTGGTTTATTAATAACTTTTTCTTCTATTAATGAGACACAAAGCCAGTCTTAGAGACCACATGTTCACATTTTAAATTCCAATGCTCTGCTGCATAAGAATTTAATTTTACATGTTATAAAATACCTTTGCTATCATTGGTTGGGGTTTCTACCAGAGATGATGCAAAATGAACACTTTGATAGAGTTCTGCCTCTAACTCACTATCAAGACTGTCCTCGCTGAAATTACAAAACAATCTTAATTGAGCAAGAAGCAAAAACAAACAAGAACCAAAATCACTTTTTCTCATTACAAATTACTTCTCTAGTAGGTATGAACAATAGAAAAAAAACCCAGCCAGTACCAACAAGTGATTCGGCTTTGTGTCATGTGTCAAAAACAAATATGAAATGAAAATACACAAGTAATATATTATTTAGGTACCTGCCAACTGACAATTGGTCATTATATAATTCATCTTCAAATGCTTTTAAGAATTCCAAATCTTCCCCATCATCAACATCACTCATACTTGCATGCTATCATAAAATACACAGCTTTTATAAAAAATACATTCCAACAACAGAGACAATGTTAACTGTTAATTTTTTAACCTATTAGCTTGCAATGCACCCAGATGTGGCCTACTTTAGTATTTTACTCAGCTGTCTTATGCCTTTACTCATCAGTGGAAGAGTACTGCCAATATATGAGTCAAGTGTAAGAGAATTGTTAATTATACATTTTGCAATAGCTCAGGGATCAGACCGGTCTACTACTAAAGGTGCAATGAATGTCAATGTCTAATGTCTGACAAATTAACTACCAGGGGGCCTAGAAAGCAGCCATACGTACAGTAAAACTTGCAAATAATATATTTCAACTCTCTGAATTAAAATAACCTGAATACTATTTATACTATTAATACGAATGAATTGCCTTTATTCAAACTGGTGATTTGGATTGCTTAACTTTAACATGTAATCGATTGCTCTTTATACTAATTCAAAATAATCAAGTTCTATAAAGTAGTAAATAAATTCTTTTAGGGTTTATAAGCTGTGAGATATCTCAAAACAAAACTACAATGCAAATACTTACATTCGAGGCTTCTGAAAATCAAGTCATGGCTTGTAATTGTTGAACAAAGTGCTTTTTCAGGCACAAAACTGAAAAAAAATCAAATCCATATCCACAGATTTTGTTCTTCATGCACCACGTGTCAAAACAAAATTTTTCCAAATATCAGTCATAATTATTATAATTTATGAAAATTTATGAAGCAAGCCTGCGAACGGGCGAGAGCTAACGGGGGTTCGTTAAAAAAACATAAACTTTCGTAAGACTTGTTAAATTTCAAAGAAAGAAAATAGTTTATAAATCTTTTCCCAGCAATTTTCATGTGTATCTAGTTTAAAAATACTGCTAAAACTATCCAAGGACTGCATTTTCTTCATTTTTATATTGAACAACTGCAATCAGCCAAAATTAGGCAGCGGAATTCCAATATAAAAGTGTACCCTCTAGCGCGCCCCAACTCATTCTGTGGTCGAAATTTCCAAAATAAACGAGGAGGAAAACAACAACAAAATTTGTTTTTATTTCACCGATTTGTGGTTCAGAGGCAGCTACGATGGACGACGCGTTGGAGTTAAGCGTGCAAGACAACGAATTTGAAGCTGAAATACCCCAAAGAAACGAAACGCAAAATTCTAATGTTGAAAAAAAATTAACCACTGCGTTTGACCCAAGTGACTATATATCACTGACAGAAGCGAAACAAAAACTTATGCAAAGTCTAGAACAATACGATTTGAAAGACGATGCGATGCTGTGCTCTAGAGGCTCGGTAAAGAGCCGATTAGGAGCCCGAAAAGATCACAGTGTAGAGTTTATGGACTGTTCAGAATCGAATGCTTTTGAGGACAGTATTCCCTACGAGAAATTAGGTAGAAATGATAATAACGATGGTAGTTTACCTCTTAGGTGTAGGTTTACATGTAATGCAGTTTACATTCAATGACACATGCATGTGACATGCAGCAAATGAAGGTAAACTAAAGATGAAACATGCAGACTGCAATACATACATGTATATGCAGACTGTGGACAATCTTCCTTGAAGATTATCTTAGTTTATGGCAGTTACATTAGACAACTGTTCTAGCAGAATTTTAACTACAATCATGGTTTTTGGTGAAGCAAAAATAGCATGTATTTTGACAATTAAAAGCAAGAGACATTTAGGTAAAGACATCCTCGCTGTAATCTTGTCTAAGTGTTGCCAATGCTATTTTAGGCAAAAAAGGCCACCACTCTAATAGAGTAGACGATATTCCACGCAGACCCAGCATGAAAACTTTATGCAAACAATTGCGTGTGAGATGGCATGATAATCCAGTGAAGATTGGAAAAGAAATCGCGGAGAGACTTGAGGAAGTATGAACTTGATTTTGTTTGTCACTTGTTGGAATGACTAGCAAAACAAATGACTGAGTAATCCAATAACTGGTAGTTCTCTTCTACTTTGAGTTTGAATTTCTAATGACCAAACTATAGCAAACTTTATCAATGACATACAAAATGATTTGACTAGGAATGTGTTGTTTGTTTCAATACACTACGGTAGAAGAGATATGCATGAAAATATTTTTTTTCAATTTTCATTAATGTAGCACAAATTTGCATTGATTATCGAAACTGTGAAGGTCATTGGTGGAAAGAAAGTCTTAGAACTTTTCAAGGAGACTAAAAGAATCCAACTTAGTGGTGGAATGAAGACTTGTAATGGATCAAGAAGGTATTGTGTGTGTTTTCAAAAGAGGTTTTTAAAATGGACTATTTATCAATCTTTTTCTTCTCAAAGGCGCACAAGTGGTGGAGTGTTTTTTACCTTGTTGAAATCGAGCAACTACGCAACAGATGAGCAAATCAAAGAGATTTTCAAAGAGGACTTGACCATGAAAAAGGAAGCTTTAAAGCGTAAAAAGGCTGCCTACAGACAACGAAGGAAAGCCAGAATGCAAACGGAACAACAAGTCACAGATAAACCAGGCAATACCATGTCTGAACAAGACGAAAATGACAGTTCTGTGAATATACTTGACAGTAACACCGCACAACTTGAGAGTAACACTATGCAACTCGAGAGTAAAACCGTGCAACTTGAAAGTAACACTGCACAACTTGAGAGTAACACTGTGCAACTTGAAAGTAACACTGTGCAACTTGAGAGTAATATGCAAACGGAAAATGATGTTGTGGAACAAAGTGTTAAGCTTGAAGAATAATGTATATGTTGTATAACGATCGAACATGGTGAAACTGGTCATTTGTGTGGAGAAATGCCATATTGAACCCTGATTAAACGCGTTTTAGTTTGATATTTTTGTTCGGCTTACTTTTCGAAATAACAGTCACTGTATTTAGTTGGAGAAAAAACTCTCTTCCCTACAACCGCCAAAGTAATTCAAGTTAAAAATAGTATATCAAAACTTTTATTTTTGCATTGTGACATTCTGTGTGGTGTAAACGTAATGAGTGAAACTTTCTTTTGCGACAAATGTTTCTGTTGGGTAATTCGGGACGCTCGTAACGTTGATGCAAGAGCTTGTAGTTAATAGAAGTTAATTGTGTTATATAGATAAGGTGTAAAATTAATATTCTCTTTTGCATACGATGAATGCAATGGTAAACATTATTCCCAAAATTATAATCAGCTAACTGCGTAAAAAAATTTAGCAAACTTTCTGCAAAGTATACACAGATCTATAATGATATGGTTGTTGATTCAGCAGACACGTTCACAGTACATATGGTATACTCAACCATATGGTATATACTCGACCATGGCAATAAAAAAATTAGTGAAGATCGAATATACCGGAATAGATAAACATATAGCGAAGATCGAATTTACCGGAATATGGTACACTCGACCATGGCAATAAAAAAGTTAATGGGAATCAAAATTCACCGGCGGAATATGGTATACTCGACCTTGGCGAAAAAAAATTTAGTGGAGGTTGTATATACCGCAATACTGTATAATCGACCTTGGAGAGAAAAGAGTGCAGTGGACTCGCTGCAATAGGGATAAAGTCGAAAAGAAGAGGTGAAGTTGATAGGATACAAGTGTTCGCTCACGTTCTTAAACTAAAGTAAGCGTATACAACACCAGATAAGTGAAATTATGCAACCGCATTCTAATTAATATATATATTTATACCAATATTTACAAAGCAACAATTACCTATAGAAATCTATATGACAATATACGCCTTTGAAGTGCGATTATATTGACCACTTACATTGCGCTGAATTGAACAATTACTATATTCTCATGTTACCTCACGATATCAGATGCCAGAATATCAGGTCAAGTCATGCATAATGTATTTCCCTTTACGAATGTTGTCCTACATGTTATATAGAGCATTCATACATTCGCCGTAAAAATCCAGTTGACTTAAAATGAAGGTAAACGATGAAGGGGGATTTGCCGAACAACAATTTCATTCAGGAATACCTCTAAAAACGACGCCTTGTTGTGAACCACAAAAGCTTGAATCCGCGGTAGTTTCTTGTTGCGTCGCTTCTAAACTTGATGATCATGCGGTTCGTGAATGCTGTTATGGTACCTAAGGAGTGTATAATGTTTCTTATCAACGTAATTTTCATTACCTTCATAATCATGATTATCTTCATCATCATTACAATTGCTGTAATTATTATCGTCATGAACGCGCCCATCACAATCATAACTATCACTACCTTCACCAACTGATGTTGGTTAATCATTGCGATTTCACCAAAACCAGCGTCACAATTCCATCTCAATCATCCTCATTCCTCGTCAATTTAATCATCATAATGACCATTATCATCACCTTACTATTAACATAATCATCACTACCATCACACTACCATCAATATAATCATTACCATCGTTATTTTCATCATCATAATCACAATCACCGCAATCATGCCTATCACTATCTCACCTGTCATCAATCATCCTCATTCCTCATCAATTTAATCATCATAATGACCATTATCATCACCTTATTATTAACATAATCATCACTACCATCACACTACCATCAATATAATAATCATCATCATTATTTTCAATATCATAATCACAGTCATTTCATTATCATAATCATGATCATAATCAAACCTATCATCATAATGCATACCTGGATTTTCTCCCCCACAATAGGTTTTCTTTGGTGATCTTACCGAACCGCCATCGTAAACTTCCACTTTATCATATGAACATTTACTGTGCTTCTCCAGACTAAAATCTTGAAATCTCACTTGAAGAACACGGTCGACAGGCACGGTGATCAACCATGTACATTCTGTGTTACTTGGGTACGTGCGAGGATAGAGGGGCGACGTTAAAATTCCTGAATTACCAGTCAGTTTCATGTCACACGAGACTGTAAAAAAGTAGGCAAAGATTATTGATTTATCAAACACTATCAAAGCACTATCAAACTTTCGTGGAAGTTAGAATCGCCCCTTGGTCCCTATGCCACAAATGGCCGAAATCGATCTGCATCAATCGTATACCTTGTCTTCCCTGCATTTCACTGGTCCACTGCGCTTTAAATCCTCCCCTTCGAAGTTTGTCGCTTGCTCGCATCTGCAGGAGCATACTGTTGCCCGTTGACTCGACCGTCACAACTGAGTTTAAATTACTGCAGAACAATTTCAGGATTGGCGCTTGGCTGTTGTCTCCATCTCGGACGATTAAATTGTCCAACGAACATCTTGTGTAGTTGGCTGGATAGAGGAAAGATAGATTTGTTTAGTCTGGATAGCTTTATCGGTTGAAATTGCTTTGGTTAGTGAATGATTCACCGGAATCGAGATACCAAACACAAAATCTCCACGCCATTTGATTACTGTACCTTTCAGCCGCATGTAATTGAACTTTATTTTTATCTTCTTTCCGGTTCCTACGATAATTTTCCATTCGCAGCGCGAATTCTGTGGATATGAGGGGAAGTTGGGTGAAATCAGACTTCCTTGATCCTCTCTTAACACCCCGTTGCAAGCTGCGGAAAAAAGGCTTTGTCAAGGCCTTGTTAGATCAAAAGGGAAGAATTATGGCGTTAGACTCACAATTTGGACAAACAGCAACGGTACATTCCCTAGTCTCCATTCTTTCACCAGAGCAGTGTCGACCACCTCTACATGTTCGCGTTCTTCGCTGGTTTCCATGACCGCACGTTTTACTACAACGAGTCCATGACGACCACGCGCTCCAGACTCCGTTCGTCACGACAGTTCTACGATTCTCATTGGCTGCACGGGGTGCTTGATTGAAAGCAGCAGATATCGCCATAATCCCTAGAAAGAATGAATTGAGAATTAAAAAATACGTATGAAAGATTCGTACGAACGATTAAGAGGTTAATCTATAAGACCACTTAATGACAAATGTTCTTGCCGCCCAAAAAAGCAGTTCAAAGGCAAGAGGCAAAGGTCCCATTGAAGACGTTTTTTCTCTCCTTTAATTTTCCTTCCTTTCTCAAAATTTTGCCTAGTAATTTCTTTATTTTAACCTTGTCTTTTCCCCCCTTTGCACGCTCACCCGTATGCCTCTGCCCACAAAGGTAATTGTTGTCCCATCCATTGGTTCCATTTCTTGCATACCATCTTATACAGGCTAAACCATGTATCGGCCCAGAATGAGACCACTGAAACCTACATGAATGGAGTTTATGAAAACCTTTTTACGACATCATCAATATTACTATAAACAATAACGCCTGTCATCATTAAAATTATTATCATTATCATCATAAAATACAATCATTACCTATACTCAGAATCCCGAGGAACACATAAGTAATTATCATTCCAACCGTCAGATTCCAACGGTTCATTGACCTTAATACATCTCATCCCACGCTGGGCGCCCATATCCGACCATTTCATGCGAATACTTCGTTTTGTCCCAACAGAACAGAAAAAGTAATTTCTCCAGACAAGATCAGAGCTTCGCTCGTAGATTCGAACGCAATTCTGGTCGTAAGGTGTGTACCGGACGTGTTTGAACATAAAATCAGCTGGCCATTCCGGTCGTTCTGAGAAGGATAGAAGGTTCAAATCGTTTTGTGCTGAACAAGTTTACTCAACTCTTCAAATATAAGAGTTTGAAAGATTGACATATTCTCGCATTCGCAAGAAAAATATGGTCCTAACTTTGATTAAAGAATTGCCAAAACTAACACTGCTGTGAGTAAAAGGTAACTAGACAAACTTGTGTTGACTGGATTTTGACGTTTAGGAGACATTGGCCAATATTGGACGTTGACTAGTTTTGGACTAGGCAAAGAGAAGTCTGGACACCTGTTCTGATGAGCCTAGTTTTTTTACATCACGAAAAAAAAGCCCAAAGCTAGGCTTTTGGAGTAATCTCACGGCTTATTTCATTTACGATGGAAGTAGAATTTCCGTTCGGGATGTTAAATATTATCAACATTGGGTCAGGATATTATAAACATGTTTCTTTAGCAGTATTTCCTGATCTGCTCAGACCTTATAGGAGTTTTGTCATTCGATACCCACCTGCACATTCTTGTAGATTACAATATCGTCTCTCAAAGTCTTGTCCGTAGCAGGGCTTTCCATAATTTCTTGGCACGGGATTTGTACAGTAACGCCTTTTCTCCTGGTACCCCCCGCCACACACTTTGTTACATCTTGTCCAGGGCGACCAATCTGTCCACCCTCCGTCGATTGCTGAATGTCGTGGAAAAAGAGAGGGATTCCATAAGAAAAAACGAGGCTAGGAAATGGATTTACCCCCAAGCAAGGGAGTTACCCCCTCAAAGTTTCTATTGTCCTAGCTGTGACCACTTAATGCTCAAATTTTCCATCTGGGACCAGTTGTATAAAAGCCTAGTTAACTAACTTTTAACTGTAGTTAAGGAAAGAATTGGCCAATCAGAGTCGTGTATTTCTGAGTTAACTAGAATTTAAACGATGCAAATAAAAAATTTTCATGCTTGAATTCCATTGTGTCTTCATATTTTTCAATTACCATGAATAATCGAGTAACTTTTATGTGGCTGTTTTACCCAGAGTGTTTCAGTACTGGATTATAAAGAATGGTTGTTATACTGGATTATAAAGAATGGTTGTTTTACACCATTCTAGAGAAAAATATTTTGAACTGGTAGTCTTATCCAGCTTGAACAGGTAACTTTGAAACATTATTCACACATGCGGATTAATTATTGGACATTATGGATACTATATAACCAGGGGGCAGCGTGGCAGCGTCTTCAAACAACTTAGCATCAAATGTGGTATAACAACTGCCTAAAATAGACAAAACACTTCTCGACGTTTCGACCTGAGGGCCTTCGTCTGGAGAGTTTTTCATATTAACTCTCCAGACGAAGGCCCTCAAATCGAAACGTCGAGAAGTGTTTTGTTTATTATGGATACTAACAAGATCTTTTAATTAGCAAGAATAATGAGATAGTTTATAAAATATAATAATTAGTTTATTTCCTTTTTCATGCAAAAGTAATACATTTTTCTCTCTGAATCCAATTAGTTTCAGATGATGCCACGCGCGAGTGGATTTATCGTACTTTATTCCATTAGTGCTTGGTGCAAGATGTTGAAAGCTTAAAAGCAGAAGTGAATTTGCGACCGAACTTTACGGAACTTAATTGGAATTTTTCCAGTTTAAAATTATAATGATATGTTTAAAAGTGGTATTACTTACGACCATCAAAAAACTTTGCACATAAAAACGCCTGGGTCCTGCCTCTGCGACTTTTGCTTGGCCAGCCCAAACATCCAAGGCCTTCAATTGGCCCGTTTCTCGACCAATGAAATCTATACACGGAATCATTCGCCACGCATACGTAGTTGTCATTCCAGAAACCCATCGAATCCCCCCCGTATGGCGAATTGATGCGAGTGCAGTCCAGTGATGGTAGTCTTCCCTCGTGTGACCAAGAAATGCCTGGATCTTTCTTCGTGATGTTGTGACAAAGCCGGATTGATTGCCGCGATCTTTCCCTCGGTTCGTTCAGGATGATACAACGCTTGCCAGGAACGGTGGCTGTTGAGAACTCGAAGTCACCAGGAAATATGGGAAATTTGGTCACCCTAACTGCATGAAAATAAGAGAACACTTGTATATTCAAACTTATCAAACTATGATATGAAGAAAGTTTACAAGAAAGACATCTTGTGAAGCCAGGATTTGAGCTTGAAAACCGGACAACAATTTTGCAGGGACATTTTGACTTTATGAAAATCATCCTCAAACCTGAATATTAGTGATACTATTTCTGATTTTGGGAGTCGATTGACAAAACACTGCCCATGTTTTTTTTCTCTTATCTTTATAAACTGTCTGCTGATAATGTTTTTAAAAAAAGGCAAAAAAGCCATTTCAATTTATCTAAATATTTCTCATATTAAATCCAACCTGGGCAATTGTACATCAGATTGGCTTGCTGTATGTCCAACGGGCTAAGATGAATGTTTCCAAATTCTGTAACATTGCTATTTTTCGCAACAATCGTCGCCCTCCTGTTACTGCTAAATGCACTTTCCCCATAATGCATTATGGACTTAAAGTCGTAGGTTACATTTCGACTGTTTATACGAAGTTCGTTGTACTTGTTAAAAGCGTATCTATAAGCTAAGAATAGAACGAAGATATCACTAACCCAGGCAGGTAAAATGTCGCATATATTTGGGGTAACTACAGGATAAAATTCAAAACCATACATGCATGTAGGTTGAAATCATCTATGTTCACAGCATGTGCACTTCGTATTTTTTTTTAAACCAAACACCCTGAAGAGGGGCCAGGCCGCTCTTAAAGGTCGAGCCCTCTAGAACTTTTTTCTACATTTTAGGCATTTGATTGAGAGTTATGTACATACTGCATATAGTTCAATCAAGTACCAGTATATCAAGGGCTATCCAATTATTTCTGAAGTGTTGTTACAGCCCATACAAGTGGAGATCTCAAGAAATGACAAACCTGGAACGATATTATCCCACAAAATATCAACATAATTGCTTCGGTCAGGACGATTTTGCTCATGCCAAAACCCAGCAACATGTCCTATTTCATGGATGATCACACTTGTGTCCGAACATCCTCTGCCCAGTGAGACGTATTGTCGCCCACCCGTACGACCAACATCTGCATTGCAGCTTTGAAAAAGAAAACAATTCAGTTGAAATTTTAAACCTTGCACATGGGGATGATCTTTTAACCAAGAAGAGAAGAGCATTGTCAGCAAGGAGCTAGGAAGGACTGTCTGAGCATTTTACATCATCGGACAATGAGTTGAATAGATACGCGGCATATAGCCGCTGCTAATAACGGTTTCTGTAATTGTAAACAGATCTTGGAAGTAGGTTTATGAGTGCTCAATTTATCCTGTTTCTTCCCAGGAAGCTCTTAAAAGGCACTTCTTACCCCACTCCATACATAAAAACAACATAATCTCGATGTTTTCTTTTTCTTTTTCGGAATTTGATACAAGTATACGTTTTCCATTCTTTCATCGCCATTTCCAGGTTAGCTTTGAACGTTGGACGGTCAACTAATAATGTGATAAGATTGTTAGCCTTAGTTATCATCTGAAACACTGGGGGGAGCTCCTTCATTAACCATTTAGACAATATTAATTCTTTTCAACTAATATATTGTTACAAAAAGCTTGGTGCGATATCAACTTCACAACAATTCTACATGACCGAGTTTCAAAATCACTTTGATCATGAGTAAAACACACGTACGAACGGTACGATACGTAAGATCATATTTGATTTTGGAACACGTCATATTTTCACAGTATTAAGCGTTGATTCAGTTCCTGTCAATACAATCTTTTGAACCCCCCTTACAAGACATGCAGTTCACACCAGACCCAGAAAAGATGGAAGGGATAGAAAACATTCTGCAAAGCGCTAAATGTAAGAGGATATGTCCAGTAGCCTCGCCAAACAAAGGAAGCCTGGTGGTGAGATGGACATGCAATGAACTCTAACGCAACTGGAACGAGTGTTTCTGAGCATTAAGAAATAGTTACACAATTTTCGACGTTGTGTTGTGTTACTTGTGTATGAAACTGAAGCTTTTGAAAAGTGTATTTGATATTTGAAGGGAAATATTCAAAACTATAAAAAACTACTCGCTATAGTTTTTGCCCGGTTGAAAGGTGGTTGTACTAATGTTTTTAAAATATTCGACTATATTTGCTGAAGTGGTTTTAGCCTTAGTTTGATAAACAGTCCGTGGTTTAGACTTTAGGGTCAAGTATTTCAGCTCAAAACCATGCAAGGAAAAATATTTCAACTTCAGGCAAATATGGACATGTTTATCACTATAGTTATCATTCCACTTGTATACTCTAGAGTTTACTGGTGATGGAGAAATTGTGGGAAAAAAACAGTCGATGTTGACCCAACACAAGAGTATTCTCTTTAATCCAAGTACTTACGTATGCTCTTGTCTATGACGTAAGGTATCACGCCTCTCGACCATATTTTACTCTCGTCCCGGGCCGCTGCATCAAACTCTCCCTCACCTGCCCCGCTCCGAAATGGCGGTAAACGAATATCAAATTTGTGAACGTCCATCCATTTTTCTACAAAATAAACACAGCATTTTAGATTTTTTGTTTAGTAGACGGGGCGGATAAATATAACTCGTATTACTTAGTAGACAATTTTTTTTAGCCCCATTTACACTCTACACTTGATTTATTGGCACGGCACGGCTTAAATGGGTACCCGTGTCCATTTCATCCGTGTCTGGCCTTAGCATTGGTAGCCTGAACACTAATAAAATTGGGCACGGGTACCCATTTTAGCCATGCCGTGCCAATAAATTGAGTGTAGTGTAAAATGGGCTAGTATAACTTCCAGGTGATCTCGCGCTCATATCTCAGCCAATCAGCGCTCAGAAAGTTTGTGAAAATAGAAATCCATTCTGCAATGTTAAATCGATTATATCTTTTATTATTCTTGATGGAACCATTCAAAATTTTGTGATTATGTTTAGTTATAAGAACTTTAGCTATGATATAAATTTGAAACCGAAATAAAGTATATTTCCCGAGATATTAAGTTGTTTCAACCGAGAAATGGATTTTTATATGACAACTAGTCCTAGTCCTTTCCCGCCATATCAGATCACCTGGTTGATATTAGATATATTATTACATTGTTAATTAAGTACCTACACTTGGAATTGATGAATTTGTATTATGAATAAAGCTATAGCCTTGTTAAACCTGAACGTTGCCCCCTAAACTTATGGTCTGTAAATATGAGTTTTGCTTGCTCAGTTAACCGGACAAAAGCAGGCGTGAAATGAGTTAAGCTAAATTTAAGGAATGATCGTTCAAGGTCAGGTGCAAACATTGATTAAGACACTCTGTTGCGGCCATGAGAGTCCTTAATTTAAATCAGCCCTGTTCGCCCGACTGGCTCGTATGTATAAACACCTTATATCTACCCTTCAGCACGAAAGTGCTCAAACTGCAAGCATATGCCCAACCAGCATCTATAGGTTGGTGGTGTTAACTGTTGAATGATCCTGGGTGAAAGTTAATGTACGGAGAGTTACCGATGAGATCTTACAATCAAACTCTACGAATATGCGATAATATCTGTGCACAAAGTTTCTCGACTGTCCGATGAAATTGTCGTTTTTGAAATCGATTTTGCAACTCATTGGTGTATGTACAGTACAGTTGTTGAAGCAAGTGGAAAGACAGGGCGAAGTTGGGAGTGGGATAGATCTTTCAGTGACACTCATGAAACAGTAATGATATCACAAACATTTCTGTCAGCAGCTCGCTTTCATTCTGCGTCGACGAGCTCCTGGTGAAAATCCCAGGAATACGACGACCTTTGACCTAATCGGTGCCATATTGTCCGCCTGTCACAATGTTAATAGCGTTCTATATATGTACACATCTCTCTGAATTATGCTCGCTCGTTTTTCACACGCTGAAAAAAAAGTCGAAAAACAGCAACTTCGTGAAACAACATGCATAGATACATGGATACACTAGTCATTGTCGACATGACAAACACTGTCTGTTGACGCTCTTCTGTCAACGATTAATTCATTAATGTAAGCCGTGGGAACAACTTCTCGTAAAATGATATTCGAAAGACAGTGCTAGACATGGGGCATATGTACTTCATTCCGGAATGCAGATTGACTTTGTTTTTACAATCATCAGTGCTATAAACGCCTTGATTCTACACCACGGGAAATTTTGGTGCAGTCGCACGCATGCTACTAACATATGCAGTATAGAGCTATTTTAGTTTTGCGCTTGAAAGTTTGGGAGTTTCAGTGAATTTGACCTGAAAGTCGACTGTAACTGTTTAAATACAACACTTTTCCACCAGATTTTCTGTTTTTGAGTCTGGGGGTTGGGTATCTTCGAGCATGTGTTAGGAGCGCATTCTGCTTTTTTCCGTTCTTACGCTGCATGATTAATTTCAAAAGTCGCACGATAAAAATGCCGATCATAGCTTGATACGGACAAACGTTGTTTACTTGCACCATGCGGATATATAATGTATGATTTGTATTCAGCGAGAAAACGTAATCAAATGTGCTATAAAAACTGCCTAAAATAGACAAAAACATTTCCTCACGTTTCGATCTAATGGGCATTCGCGACCGCCATATTACACTGGCGGTCAAAAAGAACTGCTCAAATGTTGCTTTAATCGTATATAACAGGGATCGTAACCATCAATCTTTTATTGTACACTAGCGGTCAAAAAGAACTGTTTAGATACAAATTCATGAAGAAGAAGCGAATATAGGAGAGAGCTTCATAGGCATTTTGGATAATTCTCTTATTCCAAGCAATATTTCAATAATGTAATGCAACCTGCCACCCTTCCAAGATATAGTCAAACAATGGTTTCAGGAAGAGGGGGTGACAGAAATGGATTGGCCTGCACAGTCAAAAGACCTTAACCCTATTGAAAATCTGTGGGACAACGTCAAGGGGATAGTGCAAGAAAGGAACTCATTCATAAAGCGTCCACGATTTATGCGTTGCTGTAAAGACTGTCCATAGGATGAATTTCTTTTGACCGTTAAGATTACCACCTTAACAGAAAGTATGCCACGCCGGTGTAAGGCCGTCATCAATTATAAGGCCAAAGGAGGGTCAACAAAATATTATTATTTCATATAGCTTAGCATGTAATCTAGTCTATATTCACTCGAATATGTTGTAAGAGGAACAGTTACGTTCATTTGAGAGCATTTTAACTCGTTTTGAGCAGTTCTTTTTGACCGCCAGTGTATATCAAACGTATAAGTGCTTTCTCAATTGAAGAAAAGCAATATACCTTATTTATAATAAGCTAGAAAATTTAAAAAATAACAACATATCAATATTCAATATCTATATACTAAGAAAATTAAAGACATGAATAGCGTACATGAAAATAGCCTATACATGCATGAAAGCAAAATAATGAATAGATGTTGAAGGAGAACAGGTTAAATGAAAACACACTTTCCAGCGAATGAAAAATGGGAGTCTAATACTCCTAATGGACGTTGCTACATTCGTCAAGGCGTTTTCACTAATTCCCCGGAGTGGGCGGAGACAAAGGACTTTTGGGAATGATGGTTACGGGCAATGAGGAATGAGAGATATCTGCAGAAACAACATAAATAAAGCCTCTTCGTTTTTCTATCGTGGTTTCTTCATGCCTGTCGCGACCGATTTGGCAAATAATCCGAATAGAATCTGTGTATTTGTGTAACTGTACATGCTTTATACCATATTAGCCAAAAAAATCGGAAAAACGTCAGGAGTAGTTTGTCCTCGGATTATGAGGTTGGGCCTATCCTAATTTAAACATAGCACGGGTTATCCGGCATCGTTGCCAGAAAGAACTTCTTGATTATTTATAACTGTGAACAAATTCGTTACTGAAGGCCACGATATGTTAAGTTGCGGAAAGACTGCGGAAATACAAGTACCACCCGAAGTCCCGAAGAACATTTCATCATATATATAGCTTGAGGGAAGCTTAGTAAAATTGAGGACCCCATTCATCATATAGTACAAAATTATTGAATTGTTGAAAAATATTGAATTCGGGAAACCAAATCATAGCCTCCAGCCAGGTGACCAGTAAATTGGATGAAACTGGGTTAACTAACTTAAACGGAGAAAAGAGCTCTTTATCAGAGTATCTTAATTTGCGACACATTAAATAAAGCCCCTCTTGTACTACAGTCAAATATTTGGCACGGCACCGCTAAAATAGGTACTCGTACCATTTTCATTCCTGGTCGGCTTTCGGTTTTATTAGCTGCTTGGGTACAGATAGAATTGGGTTAGGCCTGTTAGGGTTCTCATTTTAGCCGTGCTGAGCGAATAGTTTTAGTGTATAGAGGTTTGAAAGAATTCATATGTCTTCAAGGCAGGTCTATGCACCTTGGAATCCTCCTGGAGTAAGGTTGAACTTTGAAGGACGTTTTGCAACTCTTAATTGATTTGCAAAAGTACAATTCAAACCACACCTTCCGCAATTTACATCATTTTAGGAACTCGCGTATGGCTCGCATTTGCAAATCATTTAACGCGGTCCCGAGAAGAACCAGTATTTAGCCTCCAGTAATTCGCCATAACGCCAGACGATGTCACTTATCAGTTGTCACGAGCAAGACAGAACGTGTGTATTCGCGAGTCGTGGGCAAAAAGTAGCGGGAAGTGTGAATTCGTGTTACAAAATTCGAAGGTGAATGCGTTAGGTTTTCCCTACAATAATATTAAGACGTCTGAAGATCACAGAAATTTTTACTTGAGAGCATTGTCGATGTTCATGAATTATGAAGAAAACTGAAAATAGAAGAAGACGGAAAATAGATCAAATCGATCTACATTACCCACGACACACGACATGTAACAGTTCGAGAGAGAACAGCTGACGAAAGGTGACACAAGATACCTAACAGGTTTGATTGTTACTTCAGTAATAAATCACTCTTTGCAAGCCAAAGGCCAGGCGATTATACTATTTAATTTTCTCGCTTTAATACAGCTTAAGACCTTTTTAAACAAAGCCGGTCTATTCAAGAAACATTGCTGGATTGTTTTTGTTTAAATGCGCATTCGTAAACGGCGGAATATTGTTTCAATGATACCGGAAACTCCAACAGTCGAACACAACATGCAGAAGCAAGTCGATCGAACAGAAGCCACTACCATTACTACATAAGATTACAAGAACAACATTGCTTCGTTCAGTACACCATCTGGCAATATTAAAAACGTATTAAAAATATATACCTTTCCCCATGTTTGCCAGTATAATTTGGTCCATTGCTACCTTTTGTTCGCTGGCCTTCACAAATGAAGACGCAGTTTGTAAGACAACACATAGCGATAATAATTTTGCGTGCATTGCTTTGCCGGCGAGAGTTCCTTCGTGTGGAATTCTAGGAGCACAAGTGACTTGCGTGCGCCGAATAGCGCAATTTATACAAAGGTATCAACACTGGACGACTGTGAAAGATGCTACGACGCGATTCTGTTGACGCACAAAGGTTGGATGCGTGGCAGAAGTTTAATTAATAAATTGCGGTTTAACGCGCAATTTAGTTTGGTTTGTCCGTCAACACCCGAAGATGGGAGTAATCTGAGAGAACGAAGTAATGAGAATACCGGGGGGTGCAATCGTCTGAGAGAATTCGGATGAAGAACTGGACTCTCCACTGAAAATTCCAATTTCCAAATTCAAGTTAAGGTAATCAGTGCCAGTATAGTACGAACATACGATGACGGAATTCAGGGCAGCGTGGAACTTTTTAAAAGAGAGAGCTTTTTAAAATGATATACGTTATTTTAGGTAAAAATTTAGTTGAATGAAGACTGAAGTTAATCTAGGTAAATCTTTCTCTCGCGATAACATTTTTTACACTTTACCCACCCTGGTCTAAGTTTGATAAGCCGGGGTTAAATCCTAACGCAGTATCCTGCTTCGATCCTCAAGGCAAATGTTTCAAAGTTATAGAGCTGTCCAATACAAATGATGTTGATTGAACAATATCTATTGAGGGAATTAGCTGCACAAAAGGGATTTATAGATGTAGCTACTTCCATTGATTGCTCATTGTAGTCAAGTTCAGGGTATGATTGATTGCTTGAGACGGAGAACTATAGTAGTTAATAGGTTTCCTGCTGTAAAAAGCCGGACCTGTCATGTCACCTATTGATATAAGACAGCAAGACTATAGTCTTAATAGACAATAAAGAAACGATTTTGAAGGGCTTTCCATCATTTGACCAAAGAAGAATTTTGCTGTTCAACTCCAGTCCGAATCCAGTATTTTTATCGGGCTGGCTGACCGACTAAAGGGGATTTAATATGTTGATTGTTTTGACGATTTGGATCAGTAGATCTGTCAATCCAGTCAATCGTATTCAAGAATATGATTGCGGATCATTGCGGTTTCAGGTGTGAGCAAAATACTTTGCCCACAACGATCGCCCCCAATTTCAATGCAATTTAGAAGATAACGCATATATACTTGTACTGACAACCTATAAAGGCAGTCCGGATTTCCGGATAATTAACGTTGCAAGATTATTCTTTCATCTAGCCATGCATGCGTCTGACACAAAGGAGCGCACATTCCAAAATTTTTGGGGAAGTGTATCATGTTCTAAGTGTAGCAAGCCAGCGGAGATTCTCTCGTGTCTGTATGCGAAAGAAGTGAGCTAACTTGAGAGTTTGTATTCCAAAGGATCCTATTTGGATCCTATATCCACACTTTTCGACAGGCCATTTGTGAATTAAACAAGGAGCAGTGTAGCATCGCTCATATTTTAGTCAATCAGCGCAGAGAAGGGCTATCGAAATAAGAAATCCATTCTGCAGTTTCTAATCGATTATATTCTGTTATTCGTTATGAAACTATTCGATATTTTGTGATTATATGTTTAGTTATAAGGAATATAACTCTGACTTATAGACTCGACATATCGAGTTGTTTCATTCGCTATCGTCGAGAAATGGATTTTCATTCGACACTACTATTCCAAGTTCTTTTCCGCCAGTTCAGAGTTGACCTGGCTTTAAATAACTACACATCCAATCATTCATTCAAATGTGTTTTAACAACGGCCTAAAATAGACAAAGAAAACTTCTCGACGTTTCGCCTTCCTGATTATGAGCCTCTCCCAACTTCACCTTCATACAAACTGCTGACGAAGGCCGGCCATTAGGTCGAAACGTCGCGAAGTTTTTTTTGGCTATTTTAGGCAGTTGTTATACCTTTTCGAACATGGCCAGTACGTCAGCACGTGGGATGTGTTCTTTGGGGGCACATAAAGGTAGATTACTAGAACGGTGCTGGTAACTGCGTAAGTGAAAATGCGATTAAAAAGTCCAGTAGCATTAAATAAGGTGAAAAATCACACGATTCAGTTGCCAAAGAGTCAGTGACGCGTTCTAGTGACAGTGACGAAGAGTTGAAGAAATGATGGATAGTGATTGCTGTGAAACCTTCACTTAACCAGAAATTAGAGACAAGTTAGGTGTCGCAGGTATACTAGCTCACTGATGAGCATTATATCCATACGTATAATATAGCCTTCAACTAATCAACTTGACAACTTTTACTATAAGATACATACAAGTACGAGTATAAAACTTCGTCACCAGACTGCATATCAAATATCAATATATAGAGTCGTTTTTAAGCTAAATATTGAGGCTTCGCATGGTAGAACTGTTAGATAATAACTATCCGAATCGAAATACTTGTCTCGGAAATAGAATTGAATAGGAAAGAGATTTCAATACTTTTAATGCAATTAGTTTCCCCGAATTGTTTTGTTAGGGAACTCATATAACGTCTGTGATTACAGTCTAAATAGGAAGGATATAGCTACCAATCTGACGACCACATGCATCGCTGTATTTCTAGAAACATTCTCAATTTTGCTAGTTGTTTTTCTAATAGACTGTAGGGTGGGGACCACGACAACCTTTAGAATTTTGCGTGCGCGCTCTCGTTGAAAACATCGAAATCGTCCTTTTTGTGAACTTTTTTTCATGCAAAGTTGATCCAATTTTGTCGCGGTATTTCTAACCGTATTCAATGCCTCTTCAGCTAACGAAAATAAAAGGCCACACTAGTTTTTAATGCCATTAAATCATTGCCATGGTCACAATATCGGGTAATCACTGATTGGCGTGTGGTTTGAGCACTCTATTACTCAAAAAAATGTGGAAAACACTTCAAAGAATCTCTGTCAGACATGAAGAAAAAATGCTTCCGTACTTCAAACGGCTTAACATCATATTTAAGAGGTGGATTATATCATGGATCGTAATCAACAACTTTTGGAATCTGGCACGACTAGCTGGAAAGCTTGTGACAAAATATACTCTACATTTCCTCATTAACATATCACTTAAATGGTAAAATTATTGCTCTCATCGACGAGTAGGCCCAATACTGCTTCATGCATCGGACTCAGTTTATGTTCTGCCGGAATAACTGATAAAAATGGATGTCTTCCCCTGTGCAATCAAATGAGATAATTTCATCAAAGTTTTTAACTAGCATTGCATGTAAGGTCTTTACACGAAGATCTAAGAACACAGGCCCAGCTGGATTCTGAAATTTTCCCACGCATGTTGAAGAACGACTTCCTCGATGTTAGTATTCGAAGCGTTCACTGGCCAATAATAGCTCGAGTTTTCCTGCCAAAACGCCTCGTGCCATTCAACGTCACGGAGGCGCCATCGATCATTTTGCTTGTAACGATCGAAGTGGTCCTCCATGATGTTATTACCAGCGTTGTTGAATGAGGCGTTCCGCGGAGCTTTCGTCGTAGCCGACAGCTGAAGGTCATTCGGGGATGCTCGCCCAGTAAATATTTCATTTATACAAGCTATGAAATGCCATTTCTCGCATTCTTGGAGAGGCTTCGTTCCCAAACTAATCTCGTTACAGCGTTTCATAACTTTTTATCCAACAATGACTTCTTACGCGACCCATGCAGAGACCTTTGATTGCCCGGCAAATCGCCACTTATTTCGCCCGTGATTTCGCGCATGCCATCCATGATTCTTTCCTATGATTATAGTTAGAAAGACCTTTGATTATGGTCTCACCTCAGTTAAATGTAGAGAGAGTGCATTCGAGTACGAGGCATTTTTACCCAAGTCAAGGTGTATGGCAGCAAAACTGACGACAATATAACTTTATTCCCGATGGAAGAAGAACTATGCCATCGTAATCTTAAAGCACTTAATATCATCTAATTCATAGCATGCATCCATAAAATAAAGCACGTAAGAAAGCCATAGCGAAAATATAGTTCGGTAAAAACTTCAATCGAAAAGCTAACAGGAAACTAAGCTTTGGACGACTTTCTTGCTCAGTCGACTAAAAATTTCCTATTGGAGAAAGCCATTTCATTATGTATAGGTTAAAAACGAAATAATAACTTGATGTTTTAAACATAGAGATTATAAATAAAAAATACTGAATGAATTAAAAATGAACAATGCCTGTAGCATGATTTGTTAAACTGATCTGTTTGCTACTTATCGTGTCCCACAATGCTGCGCGGCCTGCAACCCAATATGAACAAGGGGAAGATATTTTCCCAGCATATTGCAAGTAGTAATGAAGACTGGGAATTGAAATATGAGCACCAGGATTCAGCCTGGCCACGCAGTAGCATTACTTCAATAAATGTTAGCTTTTTTATGCCTCTCAGTGATTAGATACAAGCTATTAGCCATAATATGCAATGGTGATAAAATCTGCTGTGTGGCCGGGTCCCACAGCTCTTTATGAAAACTTTCACTCGTCAGTACAAGTCTGGCTCTTCAAAGATTAAGGTAATTGCTCTAACAATTCGATGAATTATCTCACTTTGCTTGTATTTCTCACGCAAAATGACAACTTCCTGCAACTAAAGCTTGATCCCATGAAATGATACACGAAACAATTGGACACAAGTGTTTACAAGGAGTGATCGGATAGAAAAGGAGTCTAATGGTTTGGAAACAATCCAGAGACTGGTCTGGCCTGATTCGAGTCACGAAATCGTTTCTTGACCACAACGAAAAGCTTTAATGAACTCTGAGAAAGTTTGCACCTTAACTAAACTGGCCAGTTTCTCTCCGCTTCGTCTCATTTGACTTAAAAACCGGTACACAAGCTGCCGGCATAGCAGCTGGATACCGGAGGGCCGAGGGGGTGAATAGGGTAAATATTAATACCCTCTCTTTCCATCAAGAGTGACTCGATCACAATAATAGTGACTTTCAGTCTTTCACAGCGTTCTGACTATGCATCTACGATTCATTCCAGAGTCTTTCATTATTAGTGCATCCTAAGTTAGTTTAGCTGGGATTTGTCACATACAGATTTAAATCTTTGTTAATATTATCAAGACTCTGAGGAAATAAAGCAAGTTGTCATAACCGACACAACATAATTCAGTTCAACCAGCATGACAATGCTCGAGCAAACTCCTAAACATGATCATTTATATTTTTAAGCCTCATTCTCAGTATTCCGCTCTCACCTAACTGTTCAAAACAGAACACATTTATCTCAATATATATACCGTTTTTAAGTAAGATTGAAAAACAATGGACTAACGATTTACTGTAAATGAACAATGAATTTACTAATGATTTACTGCTTGTCCCTTCTCCCAGACATGCAGTTGCCTGAGATATTGACATTGAAATACTTTAGAATTTCAGCCAAAATCAAAGCTTCGTAATGAAATTTTTTTCTTAGCATCGCCCGGATGACTTTTTCTGTGTGTGTTCTAGCAAACACGTATATGACGACCTTTACGGCGAACCGCTAATCACAATCACATGAAATCGTATTACGCGTAAGTTTTTCACGTTTTTCCGCCGTTAAATGATTGATTTATATTTCCATTTAGTCTTAATTGTCGCGAACACGTCAATGTGGTTGAAGTGTTCCAAATTGCAATATTGCAACGTGTGAGCGAGTCTCAATGACCGAGTCGAGTTCAGAAAAAAAAAGAAAAAAGAAAATTGACATCCGTACTATTTCACATCGGCGAAAGCGACTTGCTCGCGCACAATGATTGAGGTTAAGACCAGGTTGACTCTAAATTCCCATTTAAAGTTTCGCGGTTTGCGGTAAGATGCTTACTACTCAAAGACCTTATTAGGGGGGGGGGGGGGTAAAACCAGATGTGTCGTTGCGGGCATGATAGATAGGTGACGATGAAAATAATAGCTAATATAATAAACATAGTTACAATGTTCTGCTTTTATCGCATTAATTAATATGAGACAAAGTATTCACATGTGCGTTGTCTGGCCGGGTGTAATTCAACAGTTTTGGAAGCCTTTTTAGGTCCACCATGCACAAAAGCTCGCCGCAGTCATGCACTTTTGTAAGGATTAAAAGCGTTGATCCAAGAGGAGGAGGAGGGAGGGCGGAGGGGGGATGACGTGTCTCCCCCATACGTTTTGGGATTTGTAACAATAACATGTGATAAAATAAATCAGCTTAACAGCCTCCGTCTTTCATGATTATGATAAGAATTTCATATGTTTCCGTTTCCACATAAACCATGGACAAAGTCGTCAAACTATCGCCTCTGTTCTAAAAGCTCACTCACACTCACCCTCATTGAGTGTGGCATAGTAATTGTGTTTTTGCTGATCAATATGAGCCTTTTCCCAATCAATGGCAAGCTTTAATGATAATTGTGGACTCCAAATCAGGCTCTCCCCGCGCAAAAAGGTCGTCAGGAAATCGTTACGAAGTATTTGGGCTCTTCCACTCAATGAGTTTCGGTGTAGGTGAGATTTCAGAATACAGGCGTATGTTTATCAACTGTTTGTAGTTAAATATGTGTCAGCATTACAGTTATATATCACTCCTACATCATCAGTAAATACCTATAATCATATAATACAATCGCAACGTGGGATGTTGCTAAGAATTTAATTTTCCGTTAGAAGTGACACATATACAAGAATCTTTATCGACTGAGTTACTTATCGTGTTAAAGAGATATGCGATTGTTTTATACCATAGAATGTCTGATAGAGCTAATTCAATTAAGCTTGCCCTTCAAAAAACTTAAAACCGGAAAATGGATTATAAATTGCTTATTTTGATCCGCGAATTTGGAAATTTGCTTTTGCACGGCAAGATTGCCAAAGACAATATAGCTTGACTCTCAACCAAAAACATGTTTCCTTGAAAGGCAGTCAGTTTCCATATCAAGAGCGGAAAAAGTTTTTGATAATTTTGAAAGGACGTTAGGACGACCTTGAACTGAATCGACATTCGTAAAAAGAGGAGAGAAAATTGGATGTTCGGCTCATACCACGAAATCGTTAACACGTCCAATTAAGAGTAAAGTCCAAGTTTAAAAAACATTCTATGAATTCAGGTTGTTTGTTGTTTTAGAGTAATTTGAGAAACAGACTGTCCTTCAGTGACCATGCATTACGGTAGACTTAAAAAATTCAGAGACGTGAGACATATGTACAATCCCGTTACCTTGACTGCCAATAAGGAAGTTTAACTTTAAAATCTCGTGATTTACGCTCGTATTTAAACATGTTACTTTCTCATATTAACATGCGTTGAAATAATTCGAAGCTGGTCGGTATCCTGAATTGCGCAGATAGTTCATACGGAGATTATAACAGCATTTTCAGGATGTTATGTGTGAGAAAGACGTCATAAACACGGAAAATATTTTTTCCCCGGGATCCTCGTACTGACCTTACCATTTTTGGCGTGATTTCGTGAAATTGCTTGTCAAGCCTCGTAGCATGCAGTAATCTATTATTCACTGTGGAGTAGGCAATTACACGGCCAATGCCAATGGGATGTCTTTGTAAAGTGATATTGCCGTCGACGTGAAGCATTTCACTCGTTGATCGGTTTCAAGGGCATAATAACGAATGACAAATAAAGGTGCATCCACACAACCCAATTTTGTTGGACCCAATTCACTTTTATGATGGATGTCTTGACTTGAAAGTATATGGCCAGAAAACCAACGTTAGATAGCGCAGTATACTGCTTTGTCAATAGCACACTACATTCCATACGTCAAAAGTATATTAGATCCAATCAAATTGGATCGCATGAACAGACCTTAACAATCCACTATTCAGAACTCGTTAAACAGAGACTGGGCTAGAGGGTAGGACGTGGATTGTAGATTCGTCAGCAAGTTGGCTAGGTAGTCTACTTTTTGTCCGCAAAACGTTTTAGTTGGTTTTTTTTTAACCATTAAGAGCAAAGTGATATATCAAGTGTGCGCACGTGAATGCAATCTCGAGGACCTTTATATCGGATGTGAAACGTCTTAATGCCATCGGCTAAATTTCTTGCTTATTAGCACTTTGCAAAAAAAGAATTATTATCAAGTGTGTCCTCATTGTCAATATTTTAACATTTAAAATACGAAACTCGTAGTCGTTCACAACGAATTCGTACTCAATCATCTCGACTACGAGTTTTGGCTGATGACATAAGCACTGAAAACAAACCGCGAGAATGACGAATCTTGTATTCACCATATAAGTAAAGCTCACTTCATCAGTCATGATGTCGTACTCGTAGTCATTGCTAAACCTCCCTATTGAGTAACCGAAGGCTGTTTCAAGTCGGCAAACCAAAGTACCGCATAATTACTGGGCAAAATTTTGCTTAAACCCTCTCCCGTAACAACAAAGGGGTAGCGCCGCCCCTAAAAACAAAACTTCAATTTAAATCAATTTTAAGCAATGCTTTGATAACTTAATCTTCAATTGTACATTAGCTTAGTTGGCTCTCACTGTTTTGGTACTAATTTCCAAATGTAGAACTACAGTAATTACAATATCAAGGAGCAACACTCAAATACTAGTCCAGTTAATTCAGTGCAATCAGTTTTCCGGGGGGGAGACCAAAACCGACCAACCGTGGGTGTATATATACTCATAGACACACAAATTTCCAAATAAAACTGTGTGGGTACTTTCATTATGTACCCGATCAAGTGAAATAGTTAAACTAGAATTCAAAGCTAGGAAACACTCCAATGACTGGTTGTATCGAAAGCTAGTTCAATCCCCAAATATGGTCGGCCGATGAAGGGATTGACCAATCAGGATCGTTTGTATTTTGTATTTTTACAACCTTTCAATAGGGTGTTCCGGGATACGTGATGATTGTCATCATCAAAAGGGGTCTGTAAAGAAATATGTGTTCTATTGACATTTTGAACTCAACAAACGGGTATGCACGCATGCGCGGAGATCAGATGCTATCGCCTTTCCAGCTCGTTACACCACAGTTATATCCACTAATAACCATCACCCATCCCATTATCTATCCACACCTTACTCCCACGCCTCCTCGACCTACGGGAAAAGCGAGCCACCCACCACAGACATTTTTCATTTCCGGAATGACCCTGTGACCATTCTCAAATGGATGCATACCTCGCGTGATCAGTCCACATACATGCATGCTTGATATCACGACCAATAAGAAAATATAATAGGAATTCCGTTAAGATTTAAGATATATAACTTAGCTTATGTCAGATAACTGTTCTGCGGGACGATATGATCGATAACTGATAACAAGTCATCAACTGTTTGATTACTTTCGATAACCTTTTTCGAGTCTTCGTGCAAATAAGAAACTAAAATCCTTCGACCGGGACAGTTCAAAATTGAGTAAACTTTTCCAATGTATTAACAAAGTTCTTTTTTTCTCCAATAATCCGGGCTATAAAGTCTCTTTGTACGAGCGCCGATGCCGTCGAATTATGATTTCAACGCATATTTAACTTTGTAAAGTAACAAGTAGGTATGAACGAGGTGATAAAAAAGTAAGTCGCATTTTCTGTAGTCAAGGTAATAATAAACATATAGTAAACTAGCAAACCTTGGCTTATGCATGGTCGCTGAACGACTAGGTGGTTTTCATTTTGAAGAATAGTTTGTTTTGGTAATCTTGAAGAGAGAACTATAAAGATACTGAGATACACATCTTCCCAAGAAAGAAACTGATCGTCATTGCTCTCATCTCTGTTTCATAAAACCAATTACTAATCATCTGAATAATTGTTTGGTATAGTCGGAATTTACCTTTGGTTTCGCCAGCGGAAATGCAAATGCATGCATGGCCTTGCTAAGTAATGCGTGAATAACTACTGTCATCGTTTATGTCTTCAAATCTTGGCTGAATAGGAGGAACAGTTTGCAATCAGATTATGAGTTGTGCAAAAAAGGAATCCTTCAAATCATTGCGTCTAATGATGATTTATGATGTCGAAAATTTGCCAGTGGCAATAGCTGCATTCGCCTTTCTTGTTCACCTAATTCATATTAACATTGCGTATATTCAGGTTTATCAGTCTCAGTATACTCTTAATTTCTATTCATATTTACTATAGAACTATCTCTTACATTTTTTCAAGTGAATTACCCGTTGTTTGAAGTAAACTCCAGCTCAGACCTTATTACTTTTTTTTATTTTTATTCAAACGGTTCTTCGGTTTCTTCCTGACCAAACCACCGTTACGAAAGCGATTCGTACATTTTCAGCGGAAACCATGGAAGAAAAGATGACAAGAAAAACATTTGACATTCAGTATACGTAATAAAACAATAAAAAACGTCCCGTGTCTTACGTCTGCCTTCAAATAATTCCCATCTAATAGAAATAATGAATTTCCGACCACAAACATTCTAGAAAATGTATACATCCGCTGTCATTCTTGATTCTTTTATTGTGAACTCCCTAGCTGTGACTGAATGCATTTGCATCACCTATTTCAAGCAGAATTTCATTCCAGAGTTCTAGTTTCATTCCATTCTAGTTTGCCCTATTTTATCAAACATTTTCAAACATTTTTAATGTGTTTTTAAACTTATCCTACAGAGAAGTAGTACTGATATATACCTAGTCTAGGCTAGGGCAATAATTATTACCATGAAACAAAACCTTTAGAAGCGATAGCTTGTATAGTTATTGCTGTGACAATCAAGGGAAACAAACTCATCTGACTTTACTGTATTTTGCTCTTTCAGACACAAAATCAATATACAAGATATTCGTCAGAAAATATACAGACGATCACTTGAGATTTTCCCATGGACCTTATGCGGTTACCGACCGCACCCGTAGGGTAGTATATTATTGTTTCAGTGTTGGCCATGTCTCATAGGAAAATAAGCCAAAATTGGCAAAAACTCATTTCGTGGTGCATAATTATTCGACGACCAAAGTGTTTGCATGTCATTCTTCGCTTGTTCGCTGTTCCAACTTCCGTTGGCCAGATCAGGGCACAGTATTTATCGTCGGCAATTGTCTCCGATTTGCGTTTGTTGAAAATGCGACAGAATGCTTGGGAATTCACATCATTCCGAGACGCTGGGAATCCATGGCCATACCCATAAGCTATAGCATTGATCCATGGACCACCTCACAAAGTCCTACAGCAAAACCGGATTATCATATTTTTTGCCTATTTGAATACCTTAAACTTAATCTTGGATAATTGAGAACATTAAACAGCCCATGTTTCAGTGTCCACGAGTGCACCGGTTAATCTGGCATTCAATAACGACGCAACTTTTATCGAATATCAGTCATATTCCATGCTTAGTTAAATTAGTTTACCTGATTAGTTTAGCATGTTCCGTAGGCCGTTATATGTACTAATTATACGAAGTATTTAACAGTTTTTCCTACGAATATTGGCGTTTTTCACTCTGACCACGAACGAAATACAATTCTGCGTGTCCACGTTACTTGAATACAATTCAAGACTGAGCACGATCATCGTTTCTTCAACGAAATATCTTGCTATATTTATGTAACCGCTCGAAACAGGCAATGGGATTAGATGGGGATTTAGGCTTTGGGGTCACTTTTGCCCAGTAACGAAATAGCGCACTTGTACAGCGCGTGGCACTTGGGATACGTCCGCACCCCCTGTGAGTGGCGATATTGATTCCCTGTGACGCATTTCCGGTTAAACGCAGCCTACTTATTACCACCAGCCGCAGATAAAAGGACGTATATTGCAACAATAACATTCTATTTGCATAATTACATACTGAATACTGTTTCTCGTTCCGACAATCGTTCTCGCATTCGAAATACCGAAAGCAAGCCGCACGATCGTACCATCATATCGTCCAGTCATGGACGCCAAAACGTGGGCCGTTTTTACATTTCTACTGGCAGTGGCGAGGGCACAGTCTACGCCAGAGCCGTATGCCATTGAGAAACCAACTCCAGAACTAGAAGAGCCGATTGCCATTGAGAGACCAACTGCAGAACTAGAGCCGATTGCCATTGAAAGACCATCTGCAGGACTAGAGCCGAACACTACCGCGACGTCAACTTTCTACGAGGGAGAACTGCCTACAATCAATGTTACGCCAAATGCTACGTTGGTAGGAAACAGCACTGAGAATATGACCGCTTTTCAAATAATAATGAGGGCGAATGATGAAGTTGGTGAGTTAATTTATCCAACTGGTATTCAGTAATGCTTTAAGAAGTGCACTATTTTGTATGTGTTCACGATTAACGCTTATCGCGTGAATGTTTGGCCTATAGCCTAGCGCTTGCGGTCAGCGAGGATGAAATAAACGCCGGAATTGAGTGAGATTTGCGCAAAATGCGACCATACACAATCGTCGCATGAAGCGCGCTTCTGCTCGACGCATTTCATACAAAAAAGAGCCCATTTTTATTTTTAAATTTGTACGAGAAAGACGCGTGAATGTACTGAAATATGTAGGGAGAAAACGCGCTCGTTAGCATTGCGTGCGCGATCGTCGAAGAGCATCCACTCAGAATTGACAGAAACCTAATAGATCTACAAATTGCGTTATCGTCTTTGTCATTCCATGGAAAGAGGAAGCCGAAAAGGAACCTCATTAGAATTTCCTGCGTTGCTATAGACACTTTCGCACCGGCCTAAAATGACAGCACATTCCTTGACGCGCTCCCGTTAAATATTCGAATCGCTCGGCCATGTATCGACCTTCCTCTCCGCGGGGAAGTCCTGTGAAAATACGTTCCGTAACGCTCTCTCTTGAAAAGCTGAAATCTCATCATTTTAAGCATTCGTCGCATGTCCCTATATCACGGTTTTATCGCTGACGGATGCGCTGTCCTTAAAAGGGGATCAAAAATTTTTATAATATTAAAAATTCCAATGTTTTTTTACGCAGTGGGATCTGTGTTGTAGTCAGCATATCATAACATGCTCAATTAGGGCTGGGACGCTCGAGGTCCATGATTTATTACTCAAAGTTCACGGGTGTTTCTTATATTTCTTCTTGTAAACGTTCTTAAAAGTCAATGAAAAACTGATAAGCATTGCTTAGGGTTTAGATAACATCGGTTGAACTACGAAACAGCAACAAATGGGCATACAGAATGCGAGCATATACGTGTTTACTGGTATTAAACGATTGAATTTTTTTAATACCGTATTAGTTAAATTAATATAGCTAATGCCAGTAATGACTTTTTGTGTTTTTGACAAACATTGTGAACAGATAATACATCGGTTTTTTATCATAGAGTTAGTCAGCATTAGAATTTAAGAGCGAATTTAGTTACAAAACAAATCGTAATGGCAGGGTTTGTAAAAAAGTATAATAAAAACGACGCAACTTATAAGATGAAACTTTAAACACGCAGTCTATTTTGGCAACGAGCAAAAAATACTTTATTTTGCTCGGGGTAAAAATACTGCTTCAATAGCAGACCGCTGTCTATAAGGAGAAGTTGAGAAGTCAACACTTGGCAAACAAGGAAATGCATTTCAATACAATGCCATATTATTCCGCCTTTCAGAAGCAAATGTTGGCAGGCTATAAACGCATGACGATCTACCGCAAACGACGTGTGCGCCAATATTTAAATCATCCTGAGGAACTATTAGACGTCACCAATACGCCAAACGACGTACATTTCCAGACTATCTATATTGAGAAATTGGCGTCTTTGACAAAACAGCTTAAACTCTGGGATAGATTTTTATCAACTTAAACATCAAGCGGTCTGTTCGCAAATGCAGGTGGCTGGCTCAACCTAGGTAACACTTCCTTCCCTTACCAAGAGAAAACCGACGATGAAGTCAGCGAAAACCTACTTCTTTGTTTATCAAAGCAGGTTACCAAGCGAATTGATACTAGCCCTCATTTTTTGCTCACGATAAAATTCGAAATTACGTATTACTTGCTTGGAATTTATAACGCGTTGCAGCGGTGTTTCATGCATTGTTTAAATTGCAAGAAAGCCGTAGTTTGGAAACGCGCCTAAGCCCATGCAAATTCCTGTTAAGATTAACGCGGAGCAGATTCTGGAAGCACCAGAATCACCCACAGCATTGTATTTGTTTATACGTACTTGTTATTGTACACGTATTTTAAGATAAAACAACACTACCACACGTATGATCAGTGACTACCGCGCGACGCGCTTCTTCCTCGCGTAATATCTCTTCCTCGCAATCGAGGACGGGCGAGCCCTGACGAATAAAGGTAGCTAGCTATAGGATGGTTCCCTTATATATTTTGTTTCTAAATACCGCGTTTTATCACGCCTGAAATCGCCGACTCGACCTCTACGAAGAAATTTCTTCAAACTACAGAGTTATGGACGTAAAACTGAGTGCATATCAATACAATTATAACTAGTTGCTTCTCATTTTTCCTTATTGGAGGGACGAACCATTTATTTCTACGGCAATGGGGATCGTGCATAACCGCCTTCCCCTGTCACAGCTGACATGAACGCCAGACAGACAGGTTGCCTAATCTCCCGAAAACGCATACATTGTAACGATTTGGACAAAGATAAGACGCATGAATTTAACCGCAGTGTGATTTAACTAATTAATTTTCTTGTGACTGGTACGTGGAAATGACAGTTGCACTTGCTAATTACCCCTGAAAAACTGTGCAGAATACGAGCTTTAATGAGACCACGAAAAAGCAGAGAAATATTACGCTTATTCGTTATTCAAAATTGAAATCCCCCCTCGCAAAATCACAATGCTAAGGATAAAAAAATATGCGCGACTTATTATAGACCGCAATCGTATTTCTTCGGATTATCGTTTCATAATCATAAACGTAAGATCACTTCTCGCAATGAAGAAGAAGGTTTAAAAATATATTCCTTGCGGTTAATTAGCTCGCAAGCGAAATGAAAAGCAGAAACCTTGAACTGAGATAAGCGATGACATATCCCCATCAAAGGCTTTAGTATTATTGCTTAAACCCTAAACTATTAAATCGCCTTTGCCGATTGTAATGCATCTGTGGCCACAAAGCCATTTTGAAAACTATTTTATGGGAATTAAACAAGATAAAAACCGGCCGAACACTATATATCGAAATAGTTCCGACCCTTGCCAGAATTTTAAAAAAAAAGGCTTTGCGCTTTATCAACAGGAGCGTATAAAAGGCAATTGAACAACTTCTACACATGCAATTATTCAAGCTATTTTTTTACATAATTGCGCCTATAACATGCAGTGTGAGGCGTTCAAATCTAAAAATAGGCGATCTCAATAACTTTCGGATCGTTTTGGGACACCCTGCATAGAATCTATACGCTAATCACGTATACCTACTGCAACGCAGATGGCGTGTACACAAGATTTCATAAAATAACGAAAATCTGTTGATAAAAAGGACAACCTTTGAAGTGGAACACAGACTTTCGAAGTTACTCCATTACTTAGAATGAGCATATAAACAGTTAGAACTTTGATTACCTAATTTACTTTTAGGCGACAGTGGAACGCCGTAAAAACAATGTTTATGTTATGCGTTTGCGAAGCTATCAGAAATTCTAGGTATAGGAGTATAGTGATCGCGTTATGGGCCGCCAAAAAATGATAAATTTGTGGCTAGCGATAACTATTAAGCCGCATAAGGTTAAAAAACATCATCCCCATGGCCATGTTCAAAATAGAAATTGACATATTATATATCGCCATTAGACATGCCGAAAAATTTAAATTTTAAACCAACTGTGATAAATTTCCTTCCAAAATAATTTCCCGCTGTTGAACAGGGAGATTACAAGCATGCGTTCTACTACAACTCTGCCGATCTGTCTGCGGTCAGTCCGGTTACCCCTGTTAAGTTTATCCTGGGTATCACACAGGCTCAAATGAATGCTGCTTCATGAATACGGCGACAACTCTATTTATATCCTACCCGTGGTATTGAAATCACCAAGCCTCCGGACAGAACAGTTTAAAGCTGTTATCTCTGGGCAACTGTTTCAAGGCATGTACCAGAGTTTCACCTTAATGAACCTCGAACAGAAGTCATTTAGAACCAGCACGTATTTCCAAGCATAGAGGGTTAACTTTTGGTGTACATTATAAACGTTTTAAACAGTGTACTAAGAACGAGATCCATCCACGCTTTGCAGGGTTCTTTATGAGGCTCCGGAAACTTTTGAAGGGTTTAAGAAGATCCGGTCTGCAAAGCGTGCCCATGAGTACGCCACAAAATATACGCAATAATGACTCAATTGCTTGGCGCAGCAAGCGCGCACAAAATGCAAAATATATAATCATTTCTCGCGAGCGCGGCAGGACTTTCTGGAAGCCTCGGGGCGGCATCGACCACACTGACATGGTAAATCTAAATTGCGCAGTTTATCAATCTGCTGGCATGCGGCGTTTCAGTTTTGAACAGCAGCAAATTCTGTTGCGTGCAATCGTGCTATGTTATCATTTCGATATCATTTCGAATTTGCGTGACGCTAAAATAATGCGCAGGAATTTTATGGTTATCAAGCTCCCCTCTCAAACTAAGAACTAATTACCATTTCATGCGTCACTACTGCTTGCATATTTACATTACTTTAAAAGATAAAGGGGAGCATGCGAAGCCACGGAGGGAGTTTTGCTGACATAGTTCGACGAAGCGAGAAGCTGTAAAGTCGCTTTCATCTGTTGCATTAATCATTTCTTTCATTTGCTCCATCCACACTTGAACCAAAATCCATTTTATACCCGAAGAGTTAGCATCAATCAGTACGAACTATTGAGACACTGAGACAGTGTACTGGGGTGAGTTTGTGATAGTGAAATTGTATAGCGGAGGATTAACCGGATATCTTATCTTTCATGATGTGCCATCATTATGGAGCAATAATCGTGAATTTAAAATTAAGGGCTCAATTTATTGGATGCCTCTGTTAATGATTATTATTCCGTCCATTGATGATGTTTAGTTTTCTGCCCTGTCCGGTGCAGAAATAGGAAATTTGCGATTTACAATTAAAAATTTACAATGAGAACACCTTTTGCGAGACTTGAGGTACGAATAATTTATAACTAGTGGTCTAAAATTTTCCCTAAAAGCGCGGCCATTCTTGCGAAATTCAAATGAGGCATTTTACGGCTTCTCGATATAAAAGCAGCTGCGATGGACGTGAGCTGTTCGATAGCTTCAATGAAACGATAAAATCTGGTAGAAATTACAGTTTTGTAGGCTACGCACAGTTGAAGCGTTACCGGATTTCTCAACAAATGTTATAGAACGCCGCTGTCTAAAATAAGAAAAAGCTCTTTTCGATGCTTCCATCTTCACGAAACGCCGAGAAATGTTTTGCCTATTTTAGGCAGTTTCTCCGCCTCATTTGATGAGAAGTTATTCGAAGATGCTGTCACACTGATCCTTGGTGATTCGTGTGTCGTGTTATGGTTAAAACGCACTTCAGATAATTAGGGAAGCATATGGAATTCCAGTGGCTTATTTGAAGCCGGCCGTGTCGTTGTTGTCGAGCTGACGGCGTCGTAGATCATATACTCTGAAGTATCCAAATATCCACGTCGATACCCTGTTATCCGACCGATTTTTGTGAAACCACAAAACCGCAGCACGTGCTAACAATAGGAACCGCCGTGGAATTGAATTTCAAGGAGAAGAAATATTTGTGCTATTCGAAAAAAGACGCTTGGCGGTTGTATCTACAGCTTTCTGCCGTGGAAGTTGAGTCAAAATTTTCTAGGTAGTAAAACTTGCGTGTGCATGAAGAAATCTACGTGAGCGCCCAAACAAGGCATCAAATCTCTCAAAACAATTATTCGCCACAAACTGTAGTTCCCGAAACGCAAACGAAGATACCATAAAAAACGAATTTGCTTTAGTGCAAAAGGAGCCTTTATAATGATGGTTAATCGTCGACTTTTCAGGTCAAAAAGTGCATAAGACCATGTACAACTTACGATCCATTTGCTAGATTTCGCTGAGCAATTTTACTCGAGTTGAAATGCCGAACAATAGACCTTTCCTCTTTTAGCTTTCAAGCACGCAATGCGTGACAGTAGTTGATTATCAAGCAACTTTGAGTTGCGATATCGCTCTGCTTAGAAGTGATTTTGTTTGTAAGAAAACCTTGCCGATTCTTTTTGCTTCTTTGTTAAACTAAATCGCTCCTGAAAATAGCAAAATCACAACTCAAATTGACTTTGGTAATCCGAAATACCATCACGCATTGTGTGCTTGAAAGCTAAAAGAGGAAAGGTCTATTGCTCGGCATTTCAACTCAAGTAAAAATTGGTCAGCGAAATCTAGCAAATAGATCGTAAGTTGTGCATGGTCTTATGCACTTTTTGACCTGAAAAGGGGTTTAGATAGGCTAGCGAAGAAAAAACAAGTTATGGAATACTTGTTGAAACATTTTGTGCATGTCAAGGAATAAAATATGGACGTTTGTTGATTGATGCGCACGGAAGTTAAAACCCACGATGAAATAAAAGCAAGCTCCTATGAGAGCAGTTTAACGACACAAAACGAGACTGCACGAAAATTGGCCGTACTTATGCTGGATGGGTTCATTTTCAATTAGCCCCTGGAGGTCCACTGTGAGAACTATTCATTATTGACACATTAGTCATGGAATTATCGAAGTACTTGGAGAACGTAACGGAGAGTGCCATCCAAGGCAATATGGAAGCTCTAAGAGCTTAAATCAGATAATTTCTGCCTATCGGGAAACCAAATACCAGGGTCATATAGGTGAAAGAAACGCATCAACATGGTGTGGGCCAACGCCCCGATAAATGCACAAAGGTTATGATTGTTTTTTTACACAAATCGAATTATCGTAATGAGAAACAACGCCTGGGTTAACTTCAAAGATTTAATTTCGAGAACCTCACGTTTTGCAGCTTCTAATTGACGTCAATGTAAGAATGAATTTTTCTAATTAATCACTTAACCTGATGATGGCTCGCTGTCGTTGGACATTAGTCTATCGGTAATTGCAGGGGTCGTGTGCCTTCGCAAACAGTCTGTGTAGGTTATTCAATATATGCTGTAGTTAAGAACAGATAGAATTACCCGGCGTAATAAAACACGCGTTCTACCCTCGCTCTTTTGAAAGTTATAAGCGAAAAACATTAGTTCTATTACGCGTGTTTTAGATATTTTTCGTGTTTGTAAACAAGAAATGTGTCTTTGTTAACGAAATGTCCTTTTTTCTTAAATATTTTCGGATATTTTCAAATAGCGTGATTAGAACACATAACATGTATAGGAGGAGGAATACATATCGAAAGAGAACAGTTCATAGCCATCCAGTATACCAAACTGGCAAAGCAGACCAGCAGGTGTCATTCAAAATTTCTGTTCACCCCATCATACGTTCCCACGACATAATGTTATTTTAGACTCGCGATTTCATCCAATTATTTTCATAGTGACGCGCGTTATGCAAATCAAACGATCGAGAGATGTTTTATTGCATTTAGTGAAAGCAAAAATGTTGTTAATGTAAACGTAACATGCTTCCGTAGCTGTCTTGCGCGCGACAGCCTGCAGGGGGGGTTGTGGGCGACGACGGGAGGCCCGCATCCTGCCGCCGCCCGATTAATGGGTTTTCCTTCTGCCGTCTGAAGATATTGGATCAGGGGTGTGCAATTGTTTGAATTCTCTCAGTTCAATTCCTCTCCAGCGGTAATTTCTCTAGGGACAGAACGCATTGACGAACGCGATCTCCCCTCCCTCATTTGAATGGTCGTATGCGCACTGCACTGGTGTCGCTCGTTCCGACGCTCTTTTCACACGCAATATATTGAATGAGATCCGACGTCTGTCGTCGACTGAAAATACTCCACGTGAAACACAAATGAAAAAAAAACACATGAAAACGATATCGTTCCCATTGCATCTTCGACATGTGATATCCCTCTTTATTTGCCAACCTCGGGACAAATCCCGGTTAGAAAGGAATGCTTCTTGGCTGATGTATTTATTCTCAGCCTTAAGACAGCGTTAAGCAGCCTTAAGGCAGCGTTCCCACGAACGAATTGCTAGAGCCGGTGAAATTTTTTCATCTGTTTTTACCATGGCAAATCATGCATGCCCTTCCTTCGATGAATTTGCCTCGTTTTCTAATCAAATAAGAGTGACTGAAAGACCACTTTTATACATAAAGCAATTTTTCTTTAGCCAGGGACAAGCTCGAGGTTCACGAATTCGACATGAGGTTTCCAGTGGCACAATCTGACGCTTCTGATGACCAACATGATGCACCCATAAGAGACCGATCTGCCTTATGGCCAGGCGGAGTCATTCCATATGTGTTTGGAAATTCCATCAGTAAGTGCAACAAACTATTTTTTAGAACTCCTTTTCCCGTTTTACCAAATCAACTTTTTCGCATTTCGAATGCTAAAAACTCCGAACTCCTCATCCTAATTTTAAAACCATATCTACTGTGTGCGTAACTAGCTTTTTATAACTTATACAGCGTTGCTTTGTCTCTCCGAAATGGAATCAAATATTTCCCTATGTTTTTTGTTACAAAAAAAGTTTTAAACGTTTGTATCATTTTCATGAGACGCATATTGCATGTTTTGCAAAGAACAGCATGTAATTCTATCGCTAAAAGTTGGATTAAAAAAACCATGTAAAAATATCTGTCCGTCGAAAACAGGGTCATATTTGAAAAGGCTTAGCATAGAATTAGGGCGGCCGTCATCTTTTTGAGATGGTTGAAGATTTTTTTAAAGGGGTCACGATAGGATTGCTAGAAAAGACCGTGTTGAGATGAACTATTTCGACATTTTTACGCGAGCAAAACAATTATAAGTTTGAAGAAGAAGTTTAAATTATACGTTTTCGCGGCAATGTTCACGGCTAGTCAACCAGGGCGTTAATCGGCGCAATAATTAAATAAAAAAGCAGATATAGTGAAGTGAAAGGTACGAATTGCACTTATAAAAGCGTAGTATAGTTTCTCAGGCCAACAAGTACCTTGAAATAAATTTCAAATTTGTTCCACCAATTTCCAAGCTCGGTGTTGGCTTTAGAAGCAGGCTAAAAAGAATGGAAAAACATATGTGTCTAGCAAACAAGGTGGTTTTGTAATGTCTTCGAGTGCCTTCTGGTGAAATACGAGTTCTTTGATGTTTTTAGGAAATCAAATATGGTTTCAGAAGCTGATTAAAGGGGCGATGAGTGAGTGGGAAGCCAAGACATGCATAATGTTTCGTCGAAGAAAATCACACGATAGCAATTACGTCCTTTTTCATATTGGAAATGGGTACGGAATGAAATCAATCCTGGTATAGCATGCGTTGAGCCAATCCCTTTGAAATCGTGAAGTCGCAATCACAAAAATGTTTGGTCACTTATCCCCCCCCCCCGATCAATACTACAAACACTTAATTGTTAGTCATTTGCCACGATACAATCACGACATTGAATCAGGGGGGTTGAGAGGGTGTATAATAAACATTAAAAGTTTACCGAAAGAAGTTTGAACAAAATACATACTAAGATTCCTTTCAACTAGCTAGTGCTTTTACCCTACCCTATTGCCCGGTGGCTGACCTACCCCTCTCCCCATAGTTGGTCCATGCATCCCCGAGCAAGCACGTCCCCCATAGATTTAGTCCGCAACCGGCCGCAGGGCAGATGCAAGATGCGATTTTATAGATATGGAGTAGCGCATCTCTTCAACCTGTCTTAAATCTTGTTGGAAATTTTTAGATGCAATTCTGATGTTGGTATGGTAGGTGGACGGCAGACTGTCTCGCTTGGTACCGGCTGCGCACACCACAGCGTTGTACTTCATGAACTCGGCCATGTTGTGGGTTTCTGGCACGAACAAAACCGCCCTGATCGGGACCGCTATGTCAAAATCATTAGAGAGAATATTATCGATAGTAAGTCGAGGTCTTACCACACTAACGATATCAAATTTGAGTGGCCCGGACTGCTTTTATAAAGGGATGACCGAATTGTTGATCAGATTCGTGTGTTTTGGAGTAAACTACGTACGATTTAACTACTTAAAATGTAGTCAAAGGTCAAAGGTCTTATACAACTGACCTCAGATATGACAGCTGACTAATCGCATTGTCCACCCCCACAGTCGCCGGATTGAGAGCATCCTTGTTCATCATCTTTTTTAGAACTTTATTTTGCGTTCCGCAAATACAGCACCCATAAGATTAACAGCCTTGGAGTGCCGTACGATTACAAGTCGATTATGCATTACGCACGAAACGCATTCAGTAAGAACAGGAGAGACGATACGATTGTATCGAGAGATGGAAAAACGAGGAATTTTGGAAATAATCATCTCAGCTCCCTCGACATTTTACAGGCGAACAGGTTATACAAATGTCCAGGTAATGATATACATTATACTGTAGAGATCTGCAATTCGACAACAAGTCTCGTGTCTTTAGCGATATTTTGAAATCACAATAATTTATAGGAGTTATCTATCGATCACGTAAGACGCAGCAAAGGTTCATCCATCGTCACCTCCTCCTCTCTTCCCACCTGTTTTCCTTTCTTTTCCACCTTTTTAATTCTTTATCTAACCCACCCTCCTGTCTCGAACACACCCCTAAACTCTACCTTCTTTCCCTCTAACTTTTCTCCCTTCTCTCACCCCACGCCACCCCCCCCCCACTTTACCCACACCCATTTCCCCTTCATCACTGGTTATTTCCCCTCTTATACTCTTAAATTTCCTCTCCACACTTCTCCCTCACCCATATCCACTCCACCCTCTTCATTTCAATTTATCCTCTTGCTCCTCACTTCCTAACCCACCCCATATTTTCCTCTTCCACCCCACTCAGTCTCCTCCTTTCTTCATGACCATGACACTTTTCGCCAACTATTCTCCCCTTTCTGTCCCTTGCGGACGTCACTAAACGAAATCCACTCTTTTCCCAACAGATAAAAACAATCTATATCCGAGTTTCCCAAAAGATTTCGTGTTCTCATTTTCGAGACTATCGGGTCACAAATGCACGTGGTTGTATGAGCCACACGACCGCTACTGGCGACGTGTCTACCTTTGCGTCAAGTCGGACAGGAGACTAGTAAATATTAGATGGTCCAACAAAGGAGCTATACCTCGAATGACGTGTACTCGTATCTACAGCGAAGCGAAACATTATTACCTTGGATGGAACGATAACTACCTATGTGTACCGAAGAAGTCCTATAAATTTATATGGTCCACAAATGGGCCTCTCTCAGGCTATCCATGTATGCAATGGAGATACACTAGGGATAGACGCTGGGGGAGAAATAAATATTTGTGTGCTAATAAGTCTGATGAACAAGGTAAGCATGGACACTCGCATAAAAGGTTAACATTCCCAAACATAAAGGGCAGCTACAATAGCGTGGTGTTAATCTCTGCACAGACGAGTTTCTCTGCACAAGTTATCCTTTTATTTGTTCGCATACACGTAAAAAATTCGAAATTTTCCCTTGACAGAGAGGCTTTTTAAGGGTTGAAATGGGTTTATATTATTTTGAGATAAAACCGTGTAGAAAGACTTCGTTGTGAACATTCAAACGAATAAAACTTTAAATGAGTGAATCATCCATTGAGATACTGGACTCCCACGATTCGGGCTGAAGAGGCTGCCGTTTTTAAATAAAGTTTTCTTATCCCATTTCACCCCATTCCATTCCTTTCCCTTCCTCTCTCTTCCTTTCCGTTCCATTCCCTTCCATTTAATTCTATTCCAATGTTTCACTCGGAAGGCGCGTTGTGTAGCGAGGTTCGTGTTTTCTGTTTAGTTGTGCATGGTCGTTGGTCGCCGTGGTCCTTGTGGAACCAATGCACGAAGAAATGTGGCACTGGATTCCAACAACGAAAGAGAGAATGTACCAACCCGCGCCCAAAGAATGGCGGTCGCAGCTGCGGCTCACAATCATATGAAACCAGATATTGCAACAGTCAAGAATGCGATGGTAGGATATTGCTAGATATTGCTCGCAGTCAAACCAGATATTGCTAGCGGTCTTTCCCTGATTCCAACAGTCTCGAGTAAGCCAGGTTTGGTGATAAACATTTCATGTGATAAGCTATCACACATGAGGGATGTTGAGTGATATCTTATAGCTCTCGAACCCTCGAAATAACGAAGTTGGAACAAAGGAGAAGTGAAGAAACCATCCCTGGCACCCTCCTTAAGCTTAATAGTTTCATACGAGCTAAATCAGGTGTTTCTGAATGCTACTTTGTTAGGAAACTGTTATATCCAATAGTGATACCGTATAGCTTGCAGTAAAATATGCATTAGAAGGGAGATATCCTTGTCCCCATTTGGTATTAGCTAATGACCTGACAAAATGGTATGTATCTTTTCCCCCATAGCACTAATTTAGCCCGTTGTTCCTTTGTCTAAGGGGCTGTTTACATGAGCCCGGTTACCCGAGATTCAACGAAGCGTGAGATGACTTTGAGGTATTAAAATAAGTCTTTATGACACCAAACAAGCACATGCTATTGTTGTGGTGATTATACGACGGCCAGCATCATGTTATCTGCTCATTTCAATACCTCAAAATCATCTCACGCTTCGTTGAATCTCGGGTAACCGGGCTCATGTAAACAGCCCCTAAGTGAATAACTTGGACAAAGGAACTTCCCCGAACTAGTCACGAACTAATCTAAGTAATTTCACCGACCATATCATTAGGTCCAGGTGTTTTTGTTATGATTTAACTTGGAGGTTGAATACTACGATGGTTAATTTTGATGTTTGCTGATATGCTATCATCGTCAGTGCGATGTAAATGACTTAAAAACTTCGGGGTTTTAGATCTTCCAAAATGGCCAGAAGATTTCACGTATCGTTACCATCCATACACACCCTCGAGCTCCACCTGCATCAGGACCTATGAACGTGCGAACTACTTCCAGTGGACCAATTACTATTTCTGTAGCCGCTCGGGACGTCGGGATATCAATATGAAATGGTCAGACAACGGACCAATCAGGAACATGAAATGCGTCCTGATTAACGAACCACGGGAACCAAGACAACATGGATGGAACAATAATTATTTGTGCGTTCCTAGGCGTTCCCCTTACCGGTAAGTATACATACAATTTAATGCCATGCAATGCCATACCATACCATACCATACCAAACGATACCATACCATACCATATACCATATTAATACCATAATTATACCATAGACCATATTAATACCATATACGATATTAAAACGATATACCATACACCATGTAGCATATACACACAACCCTGCTAATTTATATTTGCACAACTTCATAGCATGTTGCACAACTTCCTAACGCATAATTAATTTCGTTCCTTAACAGATTCAGGTGGTCCCATTCAGGGCAAATCAATGGATTGGAATGCATACAATGGCTGGCAAAGAGAGGATTAGACGGATGGAACGATAACTACTTGTGTGCAGATAAATTCAACGGCGGCCAGCCGACAGTTTCTAGTAAGTTCAAGTCTCTCTGGATGTTTGCTCTGAAAATGAAAACTTTGTGTAGAACTGTACAGTTAAATGACCTGGTTAACACTTTTCAAACGCTTCGTCGTTTCCACGCTTTCCAGAAACACATCTTGAAAAGTACATGTAAATCATGTAATATTATGCTGAACTTTGGCATTTCTTGTTCTTTCAGCCACGACAAGACCTCAGGCCATTCATGGCGGGTGGACCACCTGGGGAGCGTGGACAACATGTACTAAATCTTGTGGACGCGGACGCAGAAGGAGGTACAGAAGTTGTGCTAATCCATACCCAAGTAATGGCGGCCGAACTTGTTCCGGTGCCCGAGAAATCAGAGAATATTGCAACCAACAGGAGTGTCCTAGAGGTTAGATATATTTATATCACACGTGTATGTAATCTCTAAGCGGTTTTCAACCACCACCATCTTAGTTGGTTCTCTTGGAATGCAGTAATGAACTTTGCAATGGACTTAACTAAGATGGCGCTTAATATGTGAAGGGGAAAAAAAGAAATAAATGAACGATTATTGTTCGCAGATGTGCGACTTTCCCCTTTTGATAGATGTGATGGAGGGGTAGGTTACGGATGTTCAGATAAATGCACCTATATATCAGAGCAATCAACTATTCGCTCGTTGGCATCTTTCAAATGGAGATAATTACAGGAAAAGTCGCAAATGTCAACCCGCCTTATCACACATGCGAGATCTTAAAAAACGTAAAATTACGCATCAACGATCTCGAAATAAGAATTGTCATTAATTATTTAGTCAATTTGTACGTCATACAGATCTTTTTGAATTATTTTTTCCATTCCAGAGTGTTATCAGAAATATACGGAGGATTCCGGTTCATTTCGTGCCCCGCAGAATAAAAAGGGATCTTTCACGTGTTCCTGGACGATAGAAGTCCCGATTGGGTACAAAGTCCGATTATACTTCAGATCGTTTACTGTGGGAGGTCTGTAGAAATATTACGTTAGAATAGTTTTGTTAATCGTCTTTAAGCTACTTTAAAATTATGTTTTATTTTGAAACAAAACAAATTATGTTTCAACAATGGTGCAGACGTGCAACAGGAATTATTCTAGCCAAATTCGATCTAGCAGATATGATCTAGCAGATATGATCTAGCAGATTCAATTTTTAAAGAAATTCAACACCACAGGTGGAAACTAGAAAATTGCGATACATTGTCAAATGTTTAAGATATTGTTCTGAGAAGTTCGCAGATTTCGTATAACACGCAGAAAAAATAAGCGTTTTGAGCCGAAAGAATCAATGCAAATAATTATATACAAAATTTGTCGACATTAATTGCATTTGTAACGCCTAATTTTGAGACGGTGTTGGATTTCAATCCCAGTCTTTCCTCGGTTATGATTAAGCCTATGGATGAGTTAATCCATTAGAAAAAGCTCCAACCTTAATTTTCTTGGGTTTTGTTTTATTTTGTAGGGGGCAGGCCGAATTGCTTACGAGGCGCTGATTACGTCACCATACGTGAAGGTCAAGATGAGAACTCGCTTCTTATCAATTCCCTGTGTGGGTCCTTTTCTCAAAGATACATTTACAGTTCCGGGAATAAAATGCGCGTCACTCTAAGGTCGGCGAACATTTTCACTCGGCCAAGCTTCCACGTGTCATGGATGGCCATTGCGGTTCCAACGAGAGCTCCCACTAGGAAGACTGTGGAAGGTAAAAACGGTTGAATGACCGGATGTTCGATTCTGTTCCACTCACGGACTCACCCCCTCCCCCCATTCCATAATGTTTATCAACATTATATTCATCATCAAAATAGCCACTATCTCAAGGAATACAGGCTATATACACATCTCACTTGACCAGTTTTCAAAAATCCAATGATAGGATTGCAAAAAACATGATGAAATGTTAATGCCTTAGATAGTAACTAAACGCGAAAACTTTAACTTCAATTATAAAACCCTCGCTACGAGGTTTGGAAGTTTATTTTACGCTCTGTGACCTGTTGTATCAAGCCCGTTTAGCTTAAACGGTGGATAAGTCAAAACTAAATACACTCTTTTACGGTGGATAAGTCAACACTCACAAAAAACAGGGAACTATTCAGCGTAGCTTGAACAAGGCCGAGGTAATCACGACTACTGATCATCATCAAACCATCATCATCCGGATAATTATATCATCAACACCTTATTGATTATCATTCGGAACTAACACCATTGCTATCTCCAGAACCACAGAGAGGGATTCCATATTACCCCAGCCGGGGACTCAAATCTTGTGCCTGTCTTTAACATTTGTCACACCAGCCCTAATTATGCTTAGTCTTAGGAAATATAAGTCGGGTACATATGAAGTATAGTTTATTACAGTTATTGGTATTGTAGTGGAAAGATATTGTAATGAAAAGTGGATTTCTATTTCAATGATAACTAGTCTATTCCGTGCTGTAAAATCGATTGAATGAAAGCCTTTTTTCTTTTTTAGAGTGCGGGGGAATTTTGAGAGCGTCGAGAGGCAACATTAGCTCGCCAAATTTTCCCAAAAATTATCCAGCTCGGAAGGAATGTACTTGGATAATCAAAGTTCCCGTTCATAAGTTACTCAAGTTGCGTTTTGTGTCTTTCGATGTGGAGAACCACGCGACATGCGGTTATGATTACGTTCAAGTAAGAGATGGTGCCACTTCGAGATCAAAGTTGCTCGGGACGTTTTGTGGGAAAACTTTGCCAAGTAAGTGAAACTATATTAGAACCGTGAGGTGATGCCCCCTCTCCCCTTATTCTGATGGGCCCCTGCCGCATGATTTCTACTACCATCAACCACACTGCACCAATATCCTCGTATTAAAGTTTGCATGGTAAATAACAACAATGTATAATTTTCAGTTTGAAGGTAATTCACGTATATTTTTTGCTGCAAAACAGTAAACTAAACGAACCGAAAGGTTTTGGTAAAGGACCGAAAACTTTGCAGTAATAAAACATACGTGATATACTTTCAAACAAATGGTTACATACAATCACGTCAGACCGTGTTTGTCTTGTTAATGTTCTTAGAACAAATCACGGCTTTCGCAAACAGTTTATGGATAAAGTTCCGTTCGGACGGAAATAAAGAGTTTAAAGGTTTCAGGGCGGAGTACAGGACGAAACAACGAAATGTTGGTAAGAGTTGAAAAGTTTTATACAACCGGCCCCAGGTCTTCATAGACAACCCAGGATTTAGTGGTATTCATTCTAAAATCCCGTTTTCGTTCTCGTGTCGTTCGCGCGTGTATCGTTCGCGCGTGTATCGTTCTCGCGCGAGTCTACTTGGACTACCACTTTCACACTTATCATAAGAATCTAAAATTCCCTATGTGTGACGTCATATTGCGCAAAATGCAACGGCGGCAAGATAAAGCTATGAATGACATCAGTTTAATTAATTTAAGAAAATCTTACCTTGACAATTGAATTTTCCCCTGGCAGGATGCGGTGCCGGAAGATGGAAGCACTACGTGTCGGAGGAGGACAACTCTGAATATTGTTACCTGATCAGATATCGACGTATGACATGGGACGCTGCTCGAAGAGACTGCCAGAGAAAAAAGAATTCGGATTTGCTCAGTATAGCAACGAAAAAGGAACAGTGGTTTGTCAGGAATGAACTGATGGCTGAGACGAGATATTACGAGCTGTGGATGGGCTACAACGATAGAACCAGGGAAGGACAATGGGCCTGGAGCGATAAGTAAGTTGGGAAATGGGGGCAGGGTGGGGGCAGGATGGGTGAAGACCAGGGCGTCCCTATAGGCTTGGGAAGGGGGTGTATGTTTTTTATGTTCGTCCGAAACCAGGGTGGTCCAAAAGACTAGGAGGAGGGGTGTATATTATTCATATGTTCGTCCTGTGCCTGACTGATCTCCTCTGATAGCGGCGATTGTTTTAAAGTCAAGTACAAACGTTCTCCCAAAACACTTTTCAGGAGCCAAGTGAATTTCAAAAACTGGGGAGGGGGGGATCCGAATAACGGAGGACAACGGAAAAACGAAGATTGTGGCGTGGTAAAACCAGACGGCAAATGGAATGACTTTCCGTGTAATCATCGCTTTATGTATATTTGTAAAAGAAAGATTTCATAAGGACTAAGGTGAGTACCTGGAGCGCTTGAATAATACAAGGAAGTTCAATCTTCATGCTCATACATTAACCTACAAAACTGCAAACTGCCGAATTCCATACCTTTAAAACATTTCTTGAATTGTTCCCGAGGATTCTCCGTCTCAATTCATCAATAACTAATTTCCACACCTTTGAACGAACGCATGAAAGCCAAATATTGAAAACCAAAAATGTCTTCAAACTTTCATACAAATACATTAGGATTTTCCATTCCAATCTTAAGCTGTAGATAGCTTAGACTGTAGATAAAAACAGCGTAACTGCGCTGAATAAACGCTGCTCTAAACGCGAATAATCTTGAATAGAATGTCAATTTTACGGCATTCACGAAGCGATTACCCGAGAACTTCACCCATCAAACTGGTGAAGATTTGATCGCACATGCACTGATTTTGCATATTCAAATTATAGAAAAAAATTTCAAATCCCAAAGAGCAGCTTTACCTTTTTATATTCTAAATTCTTTACAAGATCTTCATTGTTCGTAAACAATAGTCTATAATCGTTTTTTGTCCGTCAAACAATAAGTACAGACAGTGATTTACGATCCATATTTCAGACTGGCGAAACCCGGCTGTCTGAAATCGCCAGTGTAAAACTAAAACCATAAAATATGGTGGCATCCAACGATGAAAGAGAAGTTATTTATCTTTCCAACAATATATTTTTTATGTCATAATGGCTGGGTGTAACGAAATAATCGTGTTTTAAACGTCGTTCACGGTTTCAACGCTGGGAATTGGACACATGCAAGAGTCCAAGCTCATAATAAATTCACTTTTATTATCTTCCAGAATGCTGTGAATGGCACAAAGACATAAAAGTCTAGACGTAGGAATATTGTATCGTCTGTCAGCTTGCTTTCCTTGAAGACAATTTCACACATGGATGGACTAAATGCATTTAAATATTGCCTTATAGAGAAAGTCGAAATATCTTTCGACAAGATGGCAAAATACAGAAAATATAACTAAAACTATAGTTAAAGTTGCATAATGCCAATTTGTATATTTTATTGGAGAGGTTTCGTGTTAATAAGATAGTATATGAGTAAATGCTGAGTAACTGCTTGTTATATTGCTGTGTTGTTTTCATTTTGGCCGCCCGATTACATGATACCGGCTACACGGGTTAGGCCCGTTTCAGACGTCAAAACTTTTCATGTGCCGAACCTAATGTTAATGAGCTAAAGTCTTTGTTTAAGCTCATTGCATTTGATTCGGCGGATGAAATGATGAAAAGTTCGACGTCTGAAACGGGCCTTAAAAACCAGCGCGCGAAACGACTTTGAGATATTGAAATTAGTAAATAACACGATTCTGGCAGTGGTGTTGTCACTCTAGAGTTCACTGTGTCAACTCGACTGTAGAATGTGTTGGTTTGTTTGAAGTTTGATTTCAGGAAGACTTATTTCAATACCTCAAAATCACCTCACGCTTTCCCCGGCCACCGCGGAGGGAGGGTAGGTAAGAGTGCATTAGCATTTCTTTCTCAAAATATGTATTTCGATTCAATTGAATTCTACATTAAAAGACAATAATTTAAAAAGTAAGGAAAGGACAATGTGCATTATCATGTCTTCCCCACCAGAAATAATTGAATTGATTGATTGGATTGATTCCTTCCTTTGATGGGGCCTCATGCATCGCCTCTCCCTTGTGACTTATAAAAGTCAGAGAGGACCTTCCAAGCTTTTGGCGCCATAAAGCCTTCGGGTGGGGTTTCTCCCCGTTTGGCGAGTTCACGCATGCGCGTGCCGGAGATGAAATCGTAATCCTCCTTGTTCGCGGGCTCAAAGAAAGCCATGCACTTTCTCTTCGTGTTGTACGCCGCGACACGGAACGGGACGATTTCCAATTTAGTCAAACCTGGTGCCATCGCTAGAACCTGAATAGAAAGAAATTCGGGTTCTCTTTTAGTGCAATAATCAAGTTACTGGAAAAAAATAGCGCATATCCGGCCAATAAAAGCCCAGATTACCCACCTTTGCACCGTGGGTAGGTTCGTAAAGATCTTCTTTAGGACTTTTCTCCGGGTGGGGCATGCCGGCCGGATCACGACCCACGATGTAGAAACCTACGCCAGCTGCTTCACGAGCTTTGGCGTGCCATTGTACCTGAATAAACAACAAAATCATCAAATCTTGAATATCCCATCCCATGCCACCCCATCCCATGCCACCCCATACCTCAGTGGGTCCTGCGTACATCATAGGCGAGGGGAATATGGCGAGCACGGTGTTTTTAGGGTCCAGCACTCCGTCATTCAAGACCGCGTGATGTTGTTTTATCCTAACCGGAAGTGGAACGTCATCCTGCTTGGTCCAGCCTCCAAGAGGATGAAGAAGTAAAACTGGATTCTTATAACCTCGGTCAATCAGCTTCTTGTGGGTATCCTACAGGAAGTATCACTGAATTACACCATAATCGAAGGATACATGATCTGGGGCCGGTTGTTCGACCCACAATCGATACGACACAACTTACTTTCATTAATAATGCGTGTCCATTGTGAATTGGATTTCTCAACTGGAAAGCAAACACCGCGTCAGCATTTCTCTCTCTGTATTCGCGCCTAAGTTCATTTGGTGTTTTCCTGTAAACGTCTAAACCATCCTTCCATGTGATTCGCTCAAACACTTCGAGCTCACCGCCGACTAACCAATCCCCGGCCTCGTAGCACATCTAAGTAAACAAAAAAACGATGGTCGAAGAATATAAGAATTGCCTGAAGAATCTAACTAACGATGAAACGAAGAATCTAGCTGTTACCTTGATGTACGGATGTTTCTTGGTAAAGACACCCCATTGTCGGCAGGCTCTCTCATCTTTGCGATGTTTGTAGAACTCTGGATCGCGTAGGATTGCAATGGATTCGCCATTGTATGTGAGACTCAGAGCAGGCGATCCTTCAAGTCTCTCCTTATCCTCGGTGGTCACAGGTAATACGATTGGTACAGTCTGGTTGGATACCTCATCTCCTGAAATACGGTAATTTGGGTTGAGTCAAATAAATGCAATGTTTCCCGCCAGGGAAACAAGTGAAAAATTGTTGCCCGCTTCTTGTCATATAACATGGTAAAGTGGGTTTTTTAAATGAAATTGTTGTGTAACATGTATGTTTTTGTTCCTCTATGACAAAACACTTAATGTACACTACCTCAGGAAATAGTGAGTTTTGTTTCCCTCGAGTCTTAATGTTTCCCTCGACTTCGTCTCGGAAAACATTCAGACCCTTGGGAAAACAAAACTCACTATTTCCCTCGGGAGCATACATTAATAAGTGCATATTATTGTGACTTTACCCTTCAGTAACACTCCAAAATGAAGACATTGCAGGTACTCGTCCTCCCTCATGAAACCCTTGAGCGGTGTGGCCCAGCCTTCTGACAGCACCTGAATCCACTGACGATCGAGCTAAAAAAAACATAAAAAACGTCGAAATTTTAGAAGCTGTTCTTCTGTACCAGTCACATGCTCGTTTGTCTCATAAATGTAAGTTATTAAAAGCTTTTTTTCCTTCCAGAGCTTACAGCTATTCACAGTACAATGATAACTGGAAGCTGCACCAACCTTTGTCAGTTTAACTTCAGGCAGCTTTCTCGCCTCTTTCATTTTCATTTCAACTTCGTTTTGAGCAACGAAGAGCTCTTGTACTTCTTTGACAATAGTGCTTGGTAATATTTCCTGTAAAAACAAGTCGTTAAAACAGATCTTGAATCAAGCCAAATTAATAATCGCACTCTCGAGCTGATTCTGTACCTTCTCAGTCAGCAAATCGACGATTTTTTGCACGCATTCATTCACCGAAGTTTCGCCGGCTTTCAAAACAAGATCGGGATTTTCTGGAGCTTCGAATGGTGCATCGATGCCAGTAAAACCTAGTGAATTATTTTGAAAATACTCAATGTCATGGCTGTTCAACTTTAGTTGGATTTTAGCAGATTCAATCCTTTAAAACACTGAACATTATGCTGTATCGATATCTGTCCTGCGTTGGACAGTTGACAGTTCCACTCCAGCTGCATGTATCTGAGCTAACTAATCTGTAAAAATTCCATGTTCGGTAAATCCGAGATCCTAACCTAATCCCGAGGATTAACTTCGTGTATTTAGTTAGGATTTACTATACATGGAATTATTACCACTGTTCTCGTCATGCGAGGTCACGTGCTATTCACCTTTGATCTGACCGGCGCGCGCTTTCTTATACAATCCCTTGACGTCACGTTCCTCGCAAATTGTCAGTGGGGTGTCGACGAAAAGCTCGAAAAACGGGAGGTTGGACTCTTCGTGAATTTGGCGAGCACGATTTCGAAGCTGAAAAGAAATGATGTAAATAATCGTATGAAGTGTTAGTTGGCAACCATATTTTCATGTGGGTCCCTTCAAAAATACACAATTTGCATATATAAACTGACTAATTTCTTATCCTGGCGAAAAAGTGTAAACAGAGGAAGTGACTATTAACATTGCCAAAATAACATAAGTTTAGTTACCAAATATTACAAATTTAAAAAGTATATAGCCAGGCTTTCAAAGCTTGCAAATTTTTCTATGTAGTTGCACCCTCTTGCCTAGTTCAAGTTAGTCTATATGGTGCAAATGTCCATTCTCTAATCTTGTTTTGTTAACTGTAAAAACCTAGTGTGTGTTAAACTCGAGAGTTCTACAGGCGGGAAAGCTCACTCACTCGCTTGTAAGGACTAATAAACGCGGTCAGGCAGACCATCCCGGAATCGGCGAACAGCTTAGCAACCTCTCCCACTCTCCGGATATTTTCATCTCGATCCTCGGGCGAGAATCCGAGATTCTTGTTCAGTCCCGTCCTCATGTTATCTCCATCCAGTGTATACGTCGGTATGCCGCGACGGCACAGGTAGTCTTCAAGACCCATGGAGATCGAGGTCTTTCCGGCACCAGATAAACCTTTTAAACAAAAAGTAGACAGTGATTATAAACAATGATTTCTTGCAATAACTATTACCCTAAATAAACGCTTTGAAAAGCACTTCGAATGAACTGTTACCCCTGCTTAAAGTACAAAGTACAATTACAATAACTGTATACAATAATCCCATAACTACTCCAATAAGTATACAATACCAAGGGCGCTTGCCTTTAAGCGTCCAAAATGGTCAAATTCATATTTTGAATTGAAATACATTGTTTCTTAGAAATAAAGCGGTGAAACTGATTTTCCCATGCTAGACAGATGTGAATAAGGACATACTTGAATGAAGAGTTCTTGAAACTCTCTAAAATTAAATATCAGTAATCTGTCTGTACTGAAATTCAGCTGGACCGGTCTGACCGTTTTTACCGTATAATGCATCGGGTACTTGAATTGGAGTACTCTTCCTGACAGTTTGGTTATCATTTTGAATATGTTTCTTAAGCAAAGATGTTGCTTTAAAGACATGGGAATATGATGTTGAGAATTCAATTTAAGAAAACATCCGACACCTATACTCACTGCCAGCCTTACTGTACCGAAATGAATTTTTCTATTTTCGTTCTCCTAAACGCCATAGAACCAGCGCGGGCCTATTTAAGCTTTGAATAACAATCTTTCAGTAATAATAAACTCTTGTTTTCCCCGTCTTCCCCCCCCCCTGCTTTGCAGCAACGGATACTAAAGTAACATATGGAAGATTTACTGGACTAAATGAATTTTTCTATTTTCGTTCTCCAAAACGCCATAGAACCAGCGCGGGCTTATTTAAGCTTGGAATAACAATCTTTCAGTAATAATAAACTCTTGTTTTCCCCGTCTTCCCCCCCCCTGCTTTGCAGGAACGGATACTAAAGTAACATATGGAAGATTTACTGGACTAAAAAAAGGATAAACCTATCTTAGCCCATCCCAAAACAAATTTTTATTTAATTTGCTTATCCAATTAGAAAAAACCATCAAAATTATTATGACTAATACACTTGATGTTTTTCCGCGACATATAAATATTTAATATCCTATTAAATTTGATTTTAAATCAACTTAAATGGGGCAAAAAAATATTGCTTCCCGAGAGCATCTGATATATTCAGTGTCATATTAATTGGACTTAAAATTGAAATTTCATTCACCTGCTGAGTTATTATTAACTGTGCTACAGCCATGGGCTTCGAAGAGACAGAAGACTGGATTGCATTATTCAACAAGGTAGTGTTTCCCGCATCGCTCTAAACTTTGTCAGTAGTTTAGTATAAGCTAGAATAAACCTTAGTATTTTGGAGTCAGTTTTCCTTTTTAACTTCGGGACAACATTTGTAATCTCAGTGCTTTTCAAACGTCTTCACGGGGATTAAAAATACCCCCTACCCGCTGCGGTTGATAGCGCTATCCCATGCGAGCTTTATACAACCGGTCCAGAAAATATTCCTCATTCTCCAATAATTGAAAAAAAAACAAAATGCTATCGCGGTTGAATCATGCCTACAAGTTTAACTGTTGAATTATGAATAAGCTATGAAACTAGAAGAGATTGTTAAATCGACGTTTGTCTGAAATGTGTGAATGACTGCATTGAAACGCGCCTTTTCCGATTTGATATTTAAGTTTAAGAAAGTGAAACGACTAATGTGGAGAACATATTCTTAACAGAATATAGTGCCTACAGTTATCCATCAAGTCAGTTTTTTTCCGTGTATAATTCCTAATTATCCTGTGGGGAAATCTCTCACTCAAATGAAACCAAGAACTTACTGCAAAAAATGTATTTCATACTCGTCAACCTTAATAATTGAAAGATGCCTTACGAGTTACCCTTACCCAAGTAATCTTTATGCGAAAGCTACAAATTTTCCTATATGGGTACGACGACAATACAATACCCATTTCAGAACATTTCAAAAACCACGAGAGATAACGAGGTCCCGGCAGCCAATGGCAGTAATATTTTAGGGAAAGCAGTAATTTCTTTAAATAACACTCCAAAACTAAAATGGACTCAGTTAGTGAGAATGGTCCGTTATAGTCTCCCCTTTTCATACAGTCATGCGCAGTATCCAGTCTTTAGCATATGGCTTATGAACAACTTTAGCAAAATACTGTATGCCTAGAATACAAAATTGGCAATTCGCCAGTTTTTGATATCTCCAGTCTTACCGGTCAGCCAGACGGTACAACCACGGAATCCAGCCTTCGTACCCAGTACTTGACCGCGCTTGTCCCTGGAAACATGATGAGCCTGGTACGACACATTTGTTGACTTGACAAAATCCTAAAAGACATGCAAAGAATGTTCATATCTTGTTTCCGTTCCAATTAGCCCGAGTTTATATGAACTAAGGCAAAGATATAAACTTAGGCGTTCATTTCTGCCTGTGAAAAAAAGTTATTTGGCTCAGTTGTTTCCCTCTAAACCTAATAAAACAAGACACACATTTTCTAGCAGTTTTCTCCCTCGAGACACGAAAATTACATGTTGAATATTACACTAGCCGGAATTCACTATGTGAAGGTCAACCGATTCGGCGTTACGAAATGAATTCGCCGTCTCAAAATATAGCATCCATCATTCCTACTCGTAAAAATAACCTTTAATCTCAGTTTCTACAAAACGATGTCCTTACCATTTCAAAAACAGCTCTGGTCGACTCCTTCGCGTCGTATGAAGGCATCAGCAGTTTGTTTAACGGCGATTTTTACCGCAAATTTAAGGCTTCGCGCTTGTGGGTGAAGCAATATCATTCGATCTGCGCGCTTTCGCTGTCAGGGAGTGCGTGGGCTCTGATGTATTGTGCCCAACGCGGTCTGAAGTGCGATCTATATCCGCGAACAGCTTTGCGCACCACAAATTAAGAATTAACATTGTTTGACGCAATTTTATATTGGAAGTAATTAATATCAGATGAGTAAGATTAATTAGCATTTTTCTTGTCAATAGACTTATGTGCTTGAATTCCTTTTTGTTTGAGGATATAATATAATGCGCGCGCGTTTTGCCACCCCCTGCAAATTCAGGAGTCGAAACTGTATCCTGCTTTCAGGTGTATGTAAGGTCTCTGAGCATCAAAATCTGAAACATGCAATTATGCAAAACTGAAAGGCAAATTTCAGTGGGCCTCCCATAGTCCTATAACATAATAAGCAAAACTGATTTTCACAGAAGCTGCTGTATAATTTGATTTTAAATTTTGTGCGATTATATGAAAAAATTCCAACTGAACTTGGTCTGGGAAATCCAAGTCAGGGAAATCCAACATCCTGCTAAATTAAGCACTTCAGAATGCCCCTATATAAGAGGTTAACTTTCCATTACAATTATACTATAGTTATACTATATATAGTTGAAGGCTGTGATGTGCAATGTCAGAGGTTCGAATGAGCAAAACCTGTCACGATAATAAAGCATTTACAACAAACATTGCTTCTTAAGACTAAGCTAATGGTAATGTCATGACTAGCAAAACCAACATGTTTATATAATCCAGACGAAAGAATCGCAGTTTCACATTTATAGGACAGAATCGCAACATTATGCAAGTGACTATATGATGGAGAGTGAGGGTTCATTACAGTGGGATTAGAATCAATGATTAGACTTCACATTATATCTAAGTATTGAAATTATTTTATGGAATGTCAGGCCAGTTCGACAAAATTTTGACATGTTTCCCAAAAATCTATTGGTTTATTGTCAAATTTTGAATAAATTTTTGAATATCATGTTATTATTAGTTTATAACCATAATATTACTAGTTAATATCAGAACTACTACACCGAAATTGTATTCTACTACAGAAGTACGTCTAGTAGGACACGATATTTTACCGGTCAAATAAACTTTTCATAAACAAATTTGGGAATAAATCAATAGGTGGTTTGTATTTCATTGATCTTGTCCCTCTAAATAAAAAAAACTGTCGAAGCGTATCCTAGCTACCTAGAACACCTCATACAAAAAGACACTGTGGTATTAAAATACACTTCAATACTTACCACATCATAAATTTGAGACATAGTTCAATGAATTTAGAAGGTATCTTAGCATCCGTAGGTATCAACACGACGCTACAATTCGATCAAAAAAACAATCAACAATTTAAGCTTGACAATTTCATTTAGATTGTCAATTTGCCACGTTGTCAAATTCGCGATTATTCTAATCTTTGATTTATATTGTCATTTGTCACTAATTTGTAACACTGGGGAACTTCAATTCATTTTAATCAATTGATCGAAAATGCCCGTGGGCATTCGTGAGCAGCGGTGTTGCGGTTACTTAGTGTAAACAGAAGTATAAGAAAACAACAAGCACTTCCCATGCCACAAAACGTCGAGACCTCAAAACCGGATCACTTTGTGAACGTACGTGGTTTTGCGTAGTTTGGAAACTCCTCGGCTGCGATCTTACGACGTTTCGGAAAGGAACTTTTGACGTAAGAATTCGGTGGCCGTTCGTCACGAAAAGTGAATTCAAATTTTCCAGACGTAAAAGATTGAATAGGACTATAATATTTGACAAAAAATCATTTTGATAAAAGCATTGCGTGCACACAGTCAAAATTAATGGTTCACTACTTGTGTTTTTGGTTTAAGCCAATTTCTGAACCGGTAAATAGGACGCTTATAAACGGGTAGGACAGCAAAATTACGACGAGGGAAAACAATACATTCATTACATTGAGCAAATGAAAAAAAACCAATGAGATGAATAAACCAGTTTATTCATCTCAATAAAAGCTTGAAAGGAATTCATAATAGAGAAAAGTTCCAAGCTTGATTCTCGTTCGGAGCGGCGAAGAATTTTTCGAAATCACAAATTTTACTGATTTATTTCAAGGAGTTTGTTTTTGGCCCTCGCCGTCGCGTTGCCTTCCTGAATTCCCCAACCTTGCCACAACGAAAGTTTCTAAGAAACTGACCGACATAGCAAGGTAGTTACCTCTGCCAGGAAACTACTCGGGCGGGCGGCTGGCTCGAACTCGATAGAAACAATACTATGAAACAATGGGGGCATAAGGACAGTTATCGTTAAAGGTAAGATATCTTAATTAGGTTCAGTCTAACCATTACAGTGGCAAAGACTGAAGGTGTTTTTTAACTTTAGAACTTTCCTGGATTGTAAAATAACAGCGAATTGTTATTCTTCACTTTTCAGTACACGGTATTAGTCATTCAGATGAGTGTTTGTTTTAACTGGTTTCATCAGCATCGTAATCGGGATTTTTCTTCATGATTGCAAAACCTTCTAGGAATGGTGTGAGGGAAATATCTAAAAACAAGGGTTAAGGGGAAAACATGCTACAGATATTCTGCACTGGGAATTTCCTCAATAGCACCTAGACGCGAGCCCTCATGATTTGCTACGAGGTGCTTGGTTACGAGGCTGCAACAAAACCACACAGGAATGGGATATGGACTGGGGGTGTGATATGAGCTACTTGAAAAAATAGATTGATCAGTACACGTTCAAAGGATACATTCTTCAGTCGCAAGCTCAGCCCGTTCTCCGTGAGCTAACAAGACAGGTGTTGTGTGCGTCTGAAATCCTGTGATCGTCTTGGGTTTTCCCGCCTGGCCGACAACATCAACCGCCTACAAAACGGTAGAGTAATCACTCCAGATTCTGTATAGTTAAGTGAGTTATACAGGCGTGCGGGCGAGAAGGAGGCCTGACTAACACATTAGTCATAATAATCATACATACCTGCCCGACTCTGACTGAGACCTGCATTGGTTGAAGGTCGGTGTCAAAAGCTACCAACATCCTCGGTTGCATGGCAGACACCAGGTAGAACAGTAGGTAATGACTCTTACTTAATATGGCTGAAAAAGAAAATATCGATGCTGTTTTAACTGTTGCTTACTCTGGTAATTGCTAGTTAACGCACAAGACTTCAACCTATACATAACTAAGATAGCTTTATTCCAATTTCTAGTTTCCACGGGGAGATGTGTTACCGCTGCCGAATGCATTAATCTCACACACACTACATGGCATCACAAGAAATTTCCAGGTTCTGCCTTTTTCTATCCCTAATGCGATTTCTAGAGGGAACAGTTTAGACTCGACAAAACTGACCAGTATCAATACGATAAGTCGAGGCTACTTATAGTACTTAATCTATAAAAGAAAGGCCACCACTAAAGAGAACATTTTGAAATATGGTGTGTTATAATATTTTGACATGGATAACAACGCTGTTTTAATGGTCAAATGCTTGTCCTATGTAAAGTTGCAAGCATGTTTCGTGCCCATAACCTTTAGTTATGAATGTCAAATATTTTGACATGGATAACCACGCTGGTTAAATGGTTTAATTCATGTTCTATGTAAAGTTGCAAGCATGTTTCGTGCCCATAACCTTTGGTTATGAATGTCAAATATTTTTACATGGATAACCACGCTGTTTTAATGGTGAAATGCTTGTCCTATGTAAAGTTGCAAGCATGTTTCGTGCCCATAACCTTTGGTTATGAATGTCAAATATTTTGACATGGATAACCACGCTGGTTAAATGGTTTATTTAATTCAAGTCCTATGTAAAGCTGCAAGCATGTTTCGTGCTCATAACCTTTGGTTATGAATGTCAAATATTTTGACATTGATAACCACGCTGGTTAAATCGTCTAATTCAGGTCCTATGTAAAGTTGCAAGCATGTTTCGTGCTCATATACAAACGTTAACAATATAACCATGCTTTGTTTATGATGTACACATCATCAGAAACACACAACTCTGATTGGCCAATTCTGTCCTTAACTACAATTAAACGTTATCTAGTCTTTTATACAACTGGCCTCTGGTATTTTAAAAACTGATAATACTACCATATAAAAGAAATGCTTACTATTCTTCATGTCAAGCCCAGCGACTAAAACAGAAAGTAATCCAGCGACTGAAACTGGTGACATCAATGATCTGTCACAGTGGTAGGGTCCTATGGTCAATGTACCCTTCCCAAGATGAACGAGACCCTGAAAGACACAAGAAACGAGAGAAATAAACTTATGTTGACTTGACGTGCGTGGCACTGATCTCAAAATTACCCTGGATAGACCTGTCAAAATCTAAAACTATTTTGAGCGAGACTTGGAGCAAGTCTAGTCTGTCAGTGGAGTGTAATCAACCCTGAACTATTCAAAAAAAGGGGGGGGGGGGGTGTGTGAAAACGACCTTAGAATAGACATTGGATACCACTTGAAGTTTTGTGACGTGTTTTCTAAGGAACTTACGTTTTCAGTTTACAAACATGGTGAAAATTTAAAATCTTACCTGAGCTAACCGGACCATAAATAAATTGCTTGCATCTTTGTTATAATACTGAGCTAACTGCCTCAGCATTCCAGCCAGCCTTGCATTATTGGTACCAGCAGCAACGATTCCCATCGCGAATATCGAGTTATGTGCCACCTCAGCATCGTTGTCATGAGACAGCTTGCTGAGCATGTCCATGATACTGAGTTGAGGGTTTGATGCAGAGAGCATGGCCAGTGCCAGTGGCACGGCGCGTCGTATCACTGGTTCACCGTATTGAAGCTTGAAGAGTAAAGTGAGATTGGTCGTGAAAAATTTATATTAATTTCAGGTTTAAACACTTCGGTGATCTGGGCTGTCAGGTTTGACACTATGAAAGGAGACAAAACAACTTTCATTCTATTATCTACTACAGCACCTCTTCTAACCTCGTATCTCTCTCTCCACCTCCAGCCTTTTACCTCTCCTCTCTACTATCATCCTCCAGCACCACTAAACAACAATTTTCCTCGTCGCTATCAACCTCTTCCTTCACCAAATAACAACCTCCTTCACTGCAGGATCAACTGTTTTTCACGATCAGTCACATCCCCCCTCCAACATCATCATCAACCCCCTCCCTACCACAAACTCACCAAATGTCTAAAGGTGCGCAGCGCCATTTGAGCCCCAATCTCTTCTCCCATAGCAATCAACGAGATCCCCAATACTGCCACACCCTGATGACTTCCATCCAACTTCGGCTTCGGTTCCTCGGCTTTTGTCTCTTTTGGGGCGGCAGCTTCCTTTGGCTTTCCCTTGGCATCTTTTTCTCGGCTGTCCGACTCCTTCGGTTCCTTCTTCTCTGTTTCTTTCTCCTCGTAATGCTCGCTACAGATGTGAAGTAGGTTCTGAATTTTCAACACATTGCCAGTCCCTGAAAGGAATTTTAAACTTTCGAGTTACGGTTAGTTGCAACAGAGTTAATGCGGAGCCAAGCAAACCACATCAAATTACATCGGTCAATTTCACTCATTTCCCCACGCTTTTAAAGACAATCACACAGAACGATTAGCGGAATTACATACCAGCATACGAACATATTTCAACCAAGACAGAGGCCCATTTGCCCAGAGGATCTGGAACAGCTTTTAGAGCTTCAAGCGTTGTTTCGGCCTCCTCTTGTTTACCTTATTTAGGAGTAAATAATATAGTTTTATAATCACTATAGCAACAACTATCGCTTTTACAAATATTGCCCCAAAAATCACGGTCACAATTTTCATCGTAATTAACATACTCAATCACCATTACCACCCCACCCCTACTGGCATCTAAGTACTCACCCCCCCCCCTCCTCCCCTATAAATCTCTATACATTCCATGGACAAAAATAAGCGACCTCAACTCAAGTGAATCAAAACAGAGAAATTTACTTCTAGTACTTGTTACCGGATCACCTGGTATCATAGGGAGAACCTAAATAAGTATCATTACCTAAATAAGTTAGTCCAATACCCAAAGCAATGAATCGACAATGAGTGTCCTTTCTTTGAACTTCTGTTCGATCCATCAACGCCTGAAGCAAGTACGAACTGACTTCGCTGTTGCAAGTGCTTGCTGCTATTGTACCACAAGCCAAAGCTGTTTGACCGATGATCTAAATAGAAGACACAAGATGAAACATGAACCAATCAAAATGCTGCAACTCTTGCAGATCAACCAATCACGGACGCTTTAAGGAATAATGAACCAGTCAAATGCGACATAGATACATACTTCCATGGTAGAGCTTTTGTCAGAAAGGACGGGAAATAGCAATGACAACACGTCCTCTCGGTTAGAACCAGCATACGCAAGACCGAGGCTATGAGGAAAAACCAGAGTTAGCTGTTTGAAGCAACATATATTTAAGACCCGTTTATACATGTTGCGATATTCACTGAAATTTTTATCATTATTAAGCATATGTCGGCCAAGAAGTTCGGCTTTCTTAGTTCAACTTCTTTGAGCAAGTTTTAAAACGTTTTCAAATAAAATTTCAGGCGGCCATATTGTTGTCACTAGTTACAAGATTATGTTACTAGATTCAGGCGAACAGCCCCCATGACCTTATTAGGAGGCTCGATCCTCTAATTCTTACCCAACAACAGCACCGATGCGCATAACATTATTTGAGTGCAGGATATAATCGGACAACAAGGCCAAGGCAGGGTCGCATTCATTGCGCACTCCCGAGTTTACAATACCACATGCGAGCAACGCTCCAGCTTTTATATAATCCTCCGCCGAGTAAAGATATTTGTCAATCTGTGTCAAGCCGCCGTCGACATCCCAGAGTAGGATGAGACCGAGAGATGCCGTTGTACTCATTATACCTGGAGTGAGAAACATTTCAGAAACGATAAAATATAATCAGGACAAAATCTGGCGAAGTATTCCAATGACTGACCAAGCATTTGCGATCCATCGCTAATTTTCCATGCATGCTTACCCATATCCTTGTTTTTGTAAATCCATTTCGACTTCTCATCCGTGAGCAGTTTATCAGCACCAAAGCCAGCGTTTAGGAAAGCATTGACGAAGGAGGAAGCAAGATTCTGGCGGGCTGAGTCTACCGCGACATTGCCGAATGAAGACCCTATAAAGGGACATAAAAATTGCTATAATTTGACGTAGCTATAGAGTTCATAACACTCACATTCTTCTAGTTCATTCAGTCATTTATTCTCCTAAATTATAATTTACTTCCTGTATAAAATACATGCAACACAAAGGTTCCTAAGAAGAACCTTTTGCCAGAAATGCAAATGAAAATGTCTGAAATGTTTGAGCCCATGCAAACTGAACATTACTTACGGTGACTTTCGAGTTGTGTTTTGTATATGTCGTCAGGAATCTTTGGTTCCATAATGTCAAGCTAGATACAAACAGATGCATAAACAATTTTCCACCATTATGAGGTGAAAATAGATTTTTGATTTGGAAATGGTGGGGTTTATATCTAGTATAATAGACACAGTAGAGATATCCTACCTCTCTTGCGAGTGCAAGGAAGTTACTATTGAGATGGGTGTTGGATAAAATCTCAGTCAGTTCTTCATTTTCTTCCATATCCTCTTCCAATTCGAGGAAGATCTGTTGCCTTGCCAACATGTATGCAAGTTGTTTCATCATGAGCTTGTTCTCGGGACTACATGAAAACACATGTTTAAAACTGAGGGTGGCAAATGATAAGCATATTTAGAAAGTATAATACAATACCAAGGCAGACAACGATTCACTGCCTCACATATGATATGCAAGGGAATTACTGACGTTTTGACCTGAAGGTCTTTGTTGGAGAAGGTTGAAAAAGATTATATTAGATACATTTATGATGAAAAATGTGTATGACAATTTAACTAACTAATGTTAATAGATTGAGTTCAATATATAAAAGGTTGATAAAATTGTCACTTATGAATCCAGGTGCAAATTACATTACCTTCCAGTACAAGAAAGGAAGACATCTTTGATCAGGTCAATGTTGTTCAGTTGAATTGCAATTTTCATGGCCTCGGGATAACGATCAAACTTTTTATAGATTGCCAACGAGCATTTTAATAACTTTGTGTCATCTGGTTCAGGAACGTAACTCACACAACTGGAACACAAAATTCACAGTATGATTCATAATCAAATAGTTAGACATTTGGTATGCAATATATCTATTTGCACTACACAGGTTGTTTTTTCAAAAATAAATTCTCCTACTTCAGGCTCTATTGCATGAGAACCTTGATTACATAATAGTAGCCATTAAAACAATCTGCTACCCTTTGAGTGTGAAAATTAATGTCTTGTAATAGTGCTGGTATATGCACCTTGTAAGATAGATACAAACTCTTTGATATGTAGTACTTTCAACAATATCACACAGATAGTCCAGCCTGTCTATCTCCATGAGTAAATCACAGGCGTCTGTCTCAGCATTGTGAGCCATAAAGTATGGGACAATCTCTGTAGCCAGTTTAAAGAGACTGTCAACTAATTCACCAGAAGTTGTCCGTGCAGAATATTCAACATGGATTTCTTCTGAAAGATGCCTAGGAAATTTAGAAGAAGAAATGAAATAATGGTTACACAGGAAAAGAATGAAAAAGGAGAGGGAAAAGGCAGTAGGCAAGAGAGATAAAATTTAAGAGATAAAAATATATAGAAAACTTAACAAATAGATTACAATGAACCGTTGTCTGTTCAGTTATAGATACACGGTATGACGTCATATGTGATAAGAACAAAAAAAGTGGCCACAAGCCGCCGGGGCGAGTGGTCACTCTTTTGTTCCTATCACATATGGCGTCATACTGTGTATCTATAACTGAACAGACAATGGTTCATTGTAATCTATTTGTTTTATATAATAAAACTGAAAAAAATCCAAAATTAAACCGGTAAAAAGAAAATTGCTGTGACGTCATTCCGTGCGTCTGTCCTCTTATAGATCATGGCTCTCGACCAATGAAATTGCTTGAATTCTTTACGTTATTATATAAAACACAATATATACCTGACATATTCATGTCCCCATGATTCTAATGCATCATTTGAACCCATCATGTGATATTTTAGACATTCTCTATCTTCACTGATTGTCATTGCCAAAATAGAAATTATGTCTGCCAGCAGAGTCTAAAATGAGAATTGAAATGAGTCTGGCTAACTCTTATTCACACTGGTAGCCTATTTAGAGTTTCATTCCAACAATGCCAATACCAATGCCATTCCAACTTGTTATTCAGGCTCAACAGAGACACTCTGAGGTAAATCCAATACTCAGAATTCTTGTACCTTATTTTCCCGATTTGTCCATTTTTCAAACAGTTCTTTCATCACACCATAATGAGGACGTAAAAACTTCAATGGCTTTGGAACAGAAGTCATTGAACTTGTGCTGCTTTTGATCTGTGTTCGTAACAGCTCTAGGCTTGGCTTGTGTAAACTCACATTGCTTTCCTAAAAGAGATTGTCTTCAATGAAAGAGTTTCAAAACAATTTTGTGACCCAAACTGAAGCTATCACAAACACTATGTTAGAACTCAAGTTGCTATATACATCTATGTCAATAGATAAAAATTTATGACCAATATGGCATGCTGTTTTAGGGTGTTACTGGCCCCCATTTTCCTGGTTAGTTTTGTTTTACCATAGCAGAATGTATGTATTTTAAGATATGTCGCTGAACGGGGCTTATATATTAGAAATAAGTGGCAATTTGATGTAAAGTGTATGGTATTATAAACTTAGTCATGTCCGATATGGTCATATGGACATATATGGCCACATGGCCACTCAAACCAAACCTTGAGTCTTTCCACCAGCATATTCAATTCCTCTTGTAGCTGTTTATCTTCTTCTGTCTGAATAAAAAAATTGACATTAATTAGTCGCAAGTCGCAACAATTTCAATGTAGAGCTCCTTATTAAAGTCTCTCAGCACCACAAATCATATAATTTAAATTGATTTAGATGACACCATCAAAAAAACAAAATGCTTGCTGCCGTGGTTCGTGTCAAACGTCCAATATGAAGTATAATTTAAACATTTTAATCACAGCAGTCTTTGAAGAAAAACTAAAAGTACAAAGAAAACTATTAAAATTAACGTGTTGGTACTTTAAAGCACCACTTCAAACCGTCTTCGATTACACCCTAGGATAGAAAACCGCCGGGGAAAATATCATGCGATAAAATAATGTACCAATTCGGGCTCTTCTTCTTTCTTTTTGGCATTTTTTTCTTGTTTTGCTTCATTTTTTTGCTCAGTTTTCTTCTGCTCAGTGCTCGTTGTCGGCGCCATCTTGGAAAAAATTTTCACTATCCCCAGCCTAGTCCCAGGCCTTGTACTAAGCGCGCGCTGTTAATTATGCACAAAATGTTTAGAACTTGAAATTTCAATTTTCAAACCATTGCTATGGAGGGTATCAAATATTGTACATTTTGTACATTAGAAACACATTGCTCCCAATCTTACCCCCCCCCTCCCTGTGGGCAACCTAGCATTGCCCAGGCAATTGAAATATATTGTGAAAAGTCATAAGTAAATAAGTCCTCTGTCATTACAATTTGGAAAATTTAAGAAAGCACATGATCTGTTAAAGACTGTTATATTGTGAAGTTATATTTAGAAAATGTGGACTGACACGATGACACAATGGACATTTCTATATGAGCAACCGAAAGTCTGTCCCTGATCATAACCCTGAATCAGAATATTGGTTATTGTTTATAGGTTGGTTTGCTCCCAACCACAGCGAAGAAAACATACATCTGCTTGTATTTGTATATATAGGTTAAACATAAACATGATTTTCAATCACTAGATATGTAAAATGGTTTGTTCAATTCATTTGACATGGTGTCTTTTATTAGCACAACATTTACAGTTACAAATGAAACCATGTAGCTGGATGCTAATTTTCAAAATTTAACTACAAAGCATTGTCTTATGTCCAATCCATTTTGTTATAAAAACACCTTTGGTGGCAATTAAATTAAATTTTCTTCAACTGGACTTTCATTACCTTGAGCATCAGAAACTAAATCACTTTCTTTGAGAGACATCATCAATTTTATTGAACATATTGCGGCTACTGTCATAAGCGCAGAACACAAAGCAAAAATGGCTGTAATTCCTTCCCCACTGTGTGTATCATGCAACACCAACAAGACAATTGATGCAATAACATTGAGCGGTACCCTGAACCAATTGATGATGCCAGCATGGTGTGCCTCTGGTAGGACACGCCGGCGAACCCAGTTCATTGCAGGGAAATATAATCCACATCCAAACTCCATCAGAAGAAATGCCAGGAATGTTTTTCTTGGATGATTTGAGCTTCCAAAAGATGATGTCAAATTTGATGCTAGGCCCAATAATATTGCAACAGCTATGACTCGCACAGGTGAAACTTTTCGTGCAACGGCAGCCTCGAACAAAAGCCCTCCAATCATAACACAAGCCATGAAGCAAGAAAACACAATCCCTAAAGGTGGCTTTGCTGGATCCAAGACAGGTGTCCATAGAAATACAAACACAAACATGACACTTTCAAAAAGTGAAGTCACTATACCAATCAGTAAAATCTTTGAGTTGGTCACTATCAAACGAAGACTTTCTAAACAAGGTGTTACTAACTTTAACGACTTCCCTCCATAATTTTCCTCCCAATTTGTAACCATTAAGATTCCTGCTGCTAAAAGAAACGGTATTGCAAGCAGAAATGGTGACACTGGTCCAAGATTCACCCATTCTGCTAATGTATTTGCAATGACGCCAGCCGTTATTGCTATAACACCATTAAAAAAACTGGCTTTGGAAAATGTGACTGTGATCCACTCTATAGGGAAGTCATGAGTCTGGGTGTGCTCATAAACGTACCATGCTTCAAATGTTGAAAACAGGACAGATGTCGATATACCTCCTAAAACCCGGCCTATGATCAGAACCACATAGCTACTTGAGGCTTTGGACAAACAGCAAAGGGAATAGGTTAAACAGAAGAAAACGCAGGCTTTTTTGCGGCCACACCTGTCTGCAAGGTAACCAGAAGCAGTACCAAACAAAATGCTAGATACAAAACCACACACATAGATTATAGCTATTTGCGTGTCGATGAAGCCATAATGGGAGTAGATCCGGTAGAGGTAGGGACTCTGCAACCACTCCGCAAATAATGCCACAAAATAAGCACCAAAGTATGTTGATTGGAAGCTAACAAATGCTGGATTACAAATTGATTGCTCAGCAGGTGCAATTTTTAAGTGAAGAAGGACTGCAATAGCAACAAGTATCACCAATGATAGATAAGCAATAGCCAACATCTTTTAATACTAAAAGAGAAATATATACAGTCTACAGATTACCCCTCCTTTTCAACCAGATTACCTATACTGTGATAATGAATAGATGCTAATCAATGAGATAGTTATCATTTTTATACAAACAACTACAAATTTATACCTTTATGATTGCAAACTGCCCATACTTTGTTCCTGGACATGTAAATACAAATCTGATCGAGAATTTATTTTAAGAACATACCCAATGGACAAGAAATCAATAGTTAAACTTTTTTTTAAATGCCACGTTGATCGAGTTTGAATGTCTATATTATTGTTGTCTGGTTTGTTGCCTTTTTGCCACCGTCATTTAATAACGATTATTTATAACCCCCGGAATTCTACTTAATTAATATATTTGGACGGGGGGAATTATTTCGTCGAGTAAAATTTTTCATCATAATAAAACTACCCTCTATTGACCCTTAGGATTAACTCTCAATAACCTATGATATACATCAGAGTCCATTTTCATCAAGCGTTTTGTTTTGATTTTTGAAGAAAAATTATTGCATCATGATTGCGATCAAGATCGCACAATAATTACAAAACAAAACAATGGCGTAGTTGTTTATTAAAGCAAAAACATCACGCACATCAAGTTTGTGACACGAAAACCGTTCAAAAATGACTAGCCAACGTACTATTGGCGAGCTAGACGAGATAGTTTTGAACATACTTCGATCGCTTGATGCAGGAGAAGTTATCAAATGCAGTCTGGTTTGCAAACGATGGAACCGGGTAGCTAATGATAACAGTCTGTGGCACGGTTTGGTTTTAAATCGCTGGCCCTCGCAAAGGGCCGTACTTGGTCAGGTTTCCACGATGACTTTGCAGTGGCAAAAGCTTTACAGGTACAATTTAGAAATATGAAATTTCTAAGTGCAAAAGATCAGACTGCTGTTACGTCGTAACCAAGTTTATTTGTGGAAAATGAGATGTTGAGGGGATTATAATTTATAATACGTCACAGGTGTTGCGTCGTCGTTTATGTCATATGTCATTCCCGTTTCCCTTCGTTCTAAACCCTTTTGCTGACCCCTAACAGATGACAGATCATAAACACCATTAATTTTATCATGAAAAACTGCATCTTTTTATACATGAATCACTTCTTTTTCTCATTTCCAAATTCATAGGAATTATTGATTGTTGTCTTTTAGTTTAGTTTTAGGAAAGTACAAATATTGTTTCAATTTCGTATTATGTACAGACCTTCATCCATGATAGATGTAACATCCAAAAACACCATTGAATTCAGCATGACCATGAGCATTACTAATAGCATGTGAAAAAACTTTTAATTTTCATATTGGTGGTTTTATGCTGACCACACCCATTGTAACTTGACCCTACTCCTTGCAGCTTGACCCCACCCCTTGCAATGAGAAACCAAACCTCCTTTCGTGATGACCTTGGAAATGCATTTCTTCATTTTACATTACAGAGATTTTGCTTTGTTTTCTTATAAGATATCATTTAAAACACCTGGTCTGAAATTACAACTGTGGATCCTTTTGCTAATCGCAAATCCTCTCCCCCCCCCCAGAAAGACCAGATATTAGGTCGCAAATGAAACTGAATGGACTTCAGTCCATGTGTAATTATTGTGCATCAACATAGTGATAAAGTTGTATGATTCAGAAGCTACATATTATCAGACTCATTTGCAAACCATTCTCACATGTCTTCCTCACATTTACTTATTGCGCTGTACCACTGATAAATATTAAAAACAAACCATTAATAATCAAAATTTACTAAGATTACTAATAATTCAGGTACCTTCAAGGGATTGGCAATTACTCACCAGATGATATGAAATATTTCATAACCTGCAAACTTGTCGAGACCATTTTGGATTCGGAAGAGCTCCGGCAGGCCGTGTTTCGTGTCATGGAAGATGTCACATCTCGCTGGGAAAAACCTAGATTGTTTGAGCTCGAAGAGACGAGCCCACGGTTTTTTAACAGCAACATGGAGCTGTACTACGATACTCACGATCTCAAGTGGGTGTTTGTCGACCGACGCCGAGAGTATGTCGACGACTCTTTTACCATTCGCCTGAATCAAGATCGCATGACGAGCCGTCAAATGAGGTTTATCAGACCATACCAGGTCATGGCAAGCTGTATCATGATGTACAGATGGTTAATTTTATTCCGTTACATGTTCACCGAAGATGTCGGTCTGGCCTTCTACAGGATCTGGCGTTTTCGGTTGAAACATTCCGACACGAGTTTCATCTTTGAAACCTACGACTGGAAGGCGGCGATGTCTTCGACATTTTCACACGGTTGTCCCGTGTCTACAAAATTCAGAGACGATGGCTTGGCCGTACTTGATATGCTGTCGAGCCCGTTTTTCGTGACCCACCCTTTGGGTAACACTTACAAAATACATTACGAAATTGCTTTCCCTGTTTATTCTGAGTCTGTGTTTTCCTCGGAGAATGTTTCGAGAAGTTCCAGCATTGAGACCTTAGATAGTATTAAATCTGAGCCTAAAATTGCAGATGTTTCGTTCACACCTAAGGCGAACGAGCTTTCGACCACCCCCAAAGCAGAGGAATTTTTAATCCGACTGAAACCGAGTGAGTTGTCGGCAGGTTTGACCGCACCCAAGGCAGGAGCGCTCTCGGTCTTGCAAAAGACTGGAGAACTTTCCGGGGCGGCCGTGGTCGCTTCCAAGGGAATAACTCACAGCTTTAGTTCGGACACTTTGAGCAGCTACAGCGGGAAATCAGCGAACGAAGACGACCAGGAGAGCGAGGATAATGGGGACGATTCTGGATATTTTTGCAACTGCGAGTACTTTATCCATCGCAGTAGCTGGGAATACGAGGAACAGCAGTTGGTCCAGGCTGAGGTCGCAACAAGATGGGAAACAATCATAGACCACCCGCAACCAACGTTTGAGCTGGTTTTCGATTCATACGAAGAGAAGTGGTTGTTCTGTCGTTACAACCCTACGAACCTCAAACGTCCTGCAAAATTGAACAGACAGCTCGTTGAAAAAAGCTTGGAGTTGGCAAAACCAATACGAGAAGACGACGCTGTGGTTAACGAGGCTGTCTCTGCATCGATGAATAACATGGAAATTGACGACTCAACGTCGACCAACGAGACTGAAAATCTCACCGACCTGGCGACTACAAGCACATGTGTTCTTACCAAGGACACTTCTGTACCGGAGTGCGCAGCCAAGGCGGTCGCCAGTATGCCTGGGACGAGCTCCGACACCGAGCAGACCAACTATAGTTTGGGACAAGAAGCGATGCCATCCAGCTTGACGTTGTATAGACTCGTATGCTTGTTTGACTTGGCATCTCCTCAGTATAAGAGCTCCGAAGAATGTTGTGTTTGGTCAGTTTGTTTACAACATCGACTCACAAGAGGCATGATTCAGTTTCAAGACTTGAATGGTACATCAACCAGTTTCTTATATGCATAAGGCATCTACAAATATATATGCAAAATGATTGAGTTGTCATGCTGGTAGTTCAGAAAGAACATTGTTGCAAAAACGTTGTCTCTTACTAACCGTTCACTTTGTTTCCCAGTGTTGTTTCCTCACCGAAAATCACACTTTGATAGTTTCTAACTTTAAAAGGAAAATATTTTCTTCAAAAATTTCTCCCTTTTCTGACATTTCTAAAGAGTTAATGCATGGTCAAATTCAAGCCAGCCAGAAATATGTTTCCTAGTCTTCCCAGGTTTATAGAAATAACTCCTACAAATCAGCCTCAAGAAACCTAAATATTTTCTTTTTAATACGCAGGTTGGCTACGTGTGTTCGCCACCTTAAACAGAGAGCAGCGTCTCTACTGCAGTGACCTTGCTGTGATGTCCTTGAATCAGAACATCGGATTTTTGGACGATTCCAAAAGCCTTGGGTCTAACAGTAAAGTAAAACCTGAGCAACACTCTTCGACCTCCAGCGACAATCAAAGCGAGGTATCCTCGGATGGGTCTTCAGAGGAAGAATATGGAAACCCGCTGGAACGGTTCACGAAAGATACCTGTGCCTTGCTACAGCTTTTGGTGAACCAGAAATTCGCTCACCCCTATGGAACAGTTGCTGGGGCCGTGGCCTGACCTTTCAAGGCCGTTGCCACCGACGGTATGATCAATGATCATTACCACTTCCTAGATCTTGCATCATGGACCAAGGGGGGGGGGATGAAAAGAGCATACTAAAATTAGTTAAATTTCGACGTAAGATTGTGATTTTGTGGTAAAGTGCCAAAAATTTAACCTTGCAAATTTTATATACTTTCTAGCGCGTTAGGAAATTGTCATCCCTTTCCACCTAATGTGGTAATGAACAATCTTTCTGCGTTCTAACAAAGTACACAAAATGTAACGGCTTGCAACGCTGTACACATTGCAATTCCACTGAATTTGGTATGCTTTCCCCAGGAATATACTACATTGACAATATAGTCTTAACACTTATTCACTAGGAGCGAGCTAGTAAAACAGATATATTTATTTAGTTTTGTGGACTGTCATCTCAGAACGACGTCGAGATGAATAGTGTCAATAACCCACAAATATATATTTGTATATAAAATATAGGTTTGCATGCATCAATACTACAGTTGAGAATGTTCGTGAGAGATGGACCACTTTGCCCATTCTGTCGCCAGAAATAGTATAAGCAATGCAGGAGGAGTTAACAAAACGTATTAATTTGTATTAGTTAAAAAAGAGTGCTGGGCAACAAATAAACAAATAATAAATAGGACTGAAAATCTTATTAGATTGCTATTTATTATGACGATTGGTACTAATGTTAGTACTCTACAATGGTATTGTTGTTAAATTAAGTCTTTTTACAATTATTATGTATCTACTATGTATAAGGCGGTCAATGACAATGTCTTAAATAAAACGAACTAATAATATATTCCAAAAATACCTATCAGATCTATAGAATCTACTATCAGAGGAACAGAGCCTCTGCTTTTCTATTTTGAACAAATTTTGCATTGTAAAATAACAAATCAATTATATTGAGGGCCTCCGCTAGTGTAACTCGCACTTAAGTTTCGCTCAAATCGATTTTAAAAGGCCAATCCGGTGAGTATCACGACCTAAGGTAATACTCAAAAACAGATTGTAACAATGGATCGTAACTCATTATCCAGCGGATCGCACCAACTGACTTCTCACATATACTGGAGAGATCTATCGAAAGCCAATTCAAGGGAGACTTGTACCGCACTATAAAGCTTATTTTGAGCGAAACATGCAGGTAATTTCCGTATACAAGCTTATCGTGTCAGGAGGAACGCTAAAAATGCTAAAATTAGTTCTCTATATGCAGATTAAAATCCCCAACTAAAATATGCTAAAATAAAATGTCACTAGTCTGAGTGTAGACGAAGACTGTTTATCTTTAGGACAGTAGTACTGGTCTAAACACCAAATAGAGATATACCATCATATCAAATCTTTAGCCGTTACTTAGCAACCGTTATGGGATAGTTTTACCCGCAAAGTGGGCTTGTTTCTACGAGATTAAGATGCATTTCGCACTATGGAAAATTATTAGCCTACCGATACCGATACTTCATTAGCTCTAAACAATTACCTATGACAACCATATCAAGCACAAATAATTACATCAATACAAGCTAAGCTGTGACAAAAGCCCGCATAGTCTACATCAGCCTGAATTTAAGTCAAGACCTACAATCCCATAAAAACAAGACCGACCTCATCTCATCGTCTCATACTTTACCAATCCTTTCTTCGACTTTCTTTTTCTCGTGATATTTTTTCATACGGCGCACCATCTCCACTGACTGATTTGCCAGGTAGCTTTTCTTCATGCCCCGTGGGGCAGAACCGCGGAATTTGATGCGAAATATGAAGGTTACCTTAGAGCTGGTCATGCCGTCACCAACAGGTCGTATTACTATACCAGACAGTTGATCATCCGCCCTACAATATAATGATGCAATTTTTTTAAAATTGGCCCAGGCCTATAACGTCAGGTGGAGTGCAATGATATAATGAATTGAGAAATCTTATTTTAGTTTACTAGTAGTACAGTGCAGCATCTCGTTCAGTGTCCTGTTGAACATCCAGTTAAGCATTTAGATCATGAACCGGACATACAACTGGACATGCGCTGAACGCGTACTTCAAGTTTATTTGGTTTAGTTTATATTAATTCAAGGTAATGACCTGATAATATCCTTAGATTGTGGTACGCTAGGATGAGTTGTGCTACGGAACGCCAACAAATGATAACAATTGCTTTCTTTGTCGCTCACTCTTTGACTCATCGCTTCCAAAAATTCTCTTTTTTTACAAAATGCTGGCATCTTCATTTGGCTAAAGAAATGGACAGATTTTTACATTAGTCGGCGATATTTCCTAGCAGAACACATGAGAGAAGGCCATGAAAATGATGATAGGTCCTTCTAGAAAGTTTGCGATTTCCTAGAAGTTTTTACTTTGCGAATCTTGATGGTGTTTCGGATGGGGGAAACTTGACACTTCCACCATGACTTAACCGTATTGACTGGCTCGTTCCTGTACTATTTACACATTGGATCCCTATGCTTCTCTTTTTCTAAGGGGTCTCTCTTACGGTAGAAATTCAGGACAATTTATTGTAGAACGGATTCGGACTTGAAATTTAACTTTTAAACAGAATGCACAGTTAATATAGATTACCTGTAAATAACTTTGAAGTTTCCATTTCCAACGGTTTCAACAACATCCAGATGCAAATGCAAACAATCCCATTCTTTTCTGTGTTTGATTTCTGTTATGAGTTCGACAGCTATGAGAGATATAAAAATACAAAATAAACATTACTGATCCATTTTATTCTTGTAATATTTATCTTTTGAGGTTAATTATCCGAGAATGCGGAAATCACATATTTGTCAATTGTCACGTAACATTGTCACGAAATCTTGCATGTGGTTATACCTACAGATTTTTGCTTACATTATATTTCCTTGTATTTTAAATGCATGCATTGCCCGTTGGTCGTGACGCCGTTGTAATTGATTAAAGCCGTGGGGACCATTTAGTATGTGCAAAAAATTATCTCTGTTTTCTTTGTATATAGTGCAAACTTACATGACATTTAGCGAATGTAAATTTTTGTTTGGCGCACAGCTAGTAGTGTTTATCTTCCATCAAAACATTGAAATGCTTGCTTACCTTTTTTAAAAGGAACAGTATCAGCAGTGAGTTCAGCCTGAGAATGATAAAAACTCGTATTCAGATTTATAAAGGATGAAACCTTCATATATGAAATGAATAAAAGACCGGGGGTGCACCTCTTAGCCTAAACTAAGAAGATGCAGAGTGCGTGGAACTGAATTTGTGGTATAGAGAAATCTCTCACCTTTAAGACCCATGTTTTGTTATCTTCCATTTCTTTCTTCCACACGTCGCCTTCTCTCACACTTTTAATCTTCTGCCAACACTCGCCGCTTTTGTCCGCCTCCCAGTTCAGTATCACATCGAGATCTTCCTCCTTGATCGGATTTCGCGAGACGTAGGGTCGAGGCTCGTGTCGTAAGGAAGCGCCGCGTCTGAGAGTTCCGGCAAGTGACCCTGAGTGAGGGTGAAAATATACCCTATTAACGTTTTATCCAATTCACACACAATACAGCCCCTTATGGAAAGCCACAAGGGGTGTCATTAGAGCACGTTAATGCAGTTGCATTCGCTTTCTTTTAAAATGTTTCGGTTAAGCTCATCTAAGGGAGGATTTTCATCCAGTGCAAAATGTCGCGCCATCGATAGCTTTTCTTTGAAATGCAGACAATCAGGCGGGACTCGGGGACTGATCCCCTCAAATGAGCTTGACACAACACATTTCAATAGAAAGTGATCGCAAAAAATCGATCGCGCAACATTTTCACTCTGTGGAAGTCTGCCTTAATGGGATTTATTTCGCTTGTCGGTTTGTATTTCAAAAGAAAGCGATCGCAAAAAGTCGATCGCGCGACTTTTTTTACTGAATGGAAATCCTTGATGCATTCATGATGCATTTTATGGAGCGATCGAGGTTGCATAAAACACGATACAACTCATACAAGTGTCCGTAAGTAATACTAATAGTACGAAGCTCAGCCGAGAACTCGCAGCGAAGCAAAACTAGATTCTCCCAATATTCCCCTAATGATATGCAGCACAGTTATGCAGGTATAATGTTCGTGACAGGTGTACGAAAACAATCATTTCCGGTCATGTTTTTGACGCTCATAGATAACTGTTCCAAAAACAAACATTGGGATAACGTATAAAATATCCTATTAGCATAACTGCCTAATCTCATCTTAGCGCATAATAAAATTTATCTCGCCTACTTGAATAATTACGGTGATTACGCTAAGGAGAGACATCGAATTTCTCTACGTTGCTCAAGTTAGCAATGCGTTTTCACCGTTTTGTGTTACATAAATTGTTGGTGAAGAGAACTATGCGTAAGGGCAGAAAGAACCGGGATTGTATACGATGTAGTTTAACAAAGCTATTCTACTTTCCCACGCCTCAAGGAACGAGATATGTTCAAGAAAAATCTACACGTCAAAACAACCGTAGCACAGGTGAATTAGCTAGATACCGCGCCAAAAATGACAAGTGACAAATTGACCTAATGACCCTTAATATGGCCATAAATCATGATGCACAGCAATTCGCTACGTGCAAAATTTGCAAACAATACGCCCCGCTTAGGAAAACGTCAAAACAAAAAATAAACAAGGCAAATATTAATCTTTAAATAGATAACTATAAATCTTCTTTGGAAAACCGCATGCATCGGCCATAGGGCCATACCAGTACCGTAAAGCACTTGAACCTATAGCAACCAAACCAGGCTATCTCTTTCAGTACAATCAGCGCGAAAACGTTCAAAGACAGTGGTGATATTGCAATACAATGTGTCCAAACATAGTCCAAAAAAAATGACACTGATGTGACATACACTAAATGTCCTATTGTTATAATTTGTATGCCTGAGCGCTATGCTAAAAGATGCAGAGACATAAAAGTCCACTTACAATGAAATCATTGCTTAACTGACAAAGCAGAGGCTTTGTAGTATATTACACATAGTAAAATTTCATTAAATTCCCTAGTGCGTAATCACGCTTGTTTAACAATGACACCAGACACTTTATAGATATGACCACATCCCCAAAGCTTTTTAGGCATGATACTATTACTACCTGTCTACCTCCCTCTCTTCATCCCACGAATTGGGTCTCATAACATGGCGATGGCATTGGGGTCGATGTGAGAAATGGAGCGCACGTCCAGTTGAATGTAAAAGTTTTCGGACCAGTATAAGTTTGGAGTTAACACCACCCCCCCCCTCCCCCCACCCCGAGTACTTCGCAACAATCCATGGCAACCTTGAGCGTTTTGCGTCGGTTTTTGCCCACACAACCTTCTGCAGGGGTCTCAAGGGGTAGCGAGCGAGGGCCTGCGAGGCATTCGTTTTATCTTAAGGAGCTAGGCCTTGAGAGGTTCAAGGGGCTACTACGTTATAAATGTGAACTTTAACTTTGTTGAGAATATAGTGAATGTTCTGTCACTAATTATTCAGACACGATGCATGACTGATAATTATGTTCCATCATTTAAGTATCTTTTCCAGGTAATTGGGACAAGAACAACGCGATAGCCTAATATCCAGAATTCTTAGTATAACCTCTCTTCATTTTATTATCAATTATTGGCAAAACCGAAAAACCAATATTCAGTAATTGGACTATTTTAATAATTGTGCATAAATTACAAAAATCCTTTGATGAACCAAGCCACGCCTGATATAATAATTAAGCTTTACCGCAGAGAACCAGGGCGTAAAGGTCTGTAAATGTGCAACAATTTTTCATCTAGATAAATTACATCGATTCGTCGTGAGCCAGTGATGGCTGGTACCACAAATGTTTGCATTAAATTTCGCAATATTGCTCAAATTATTGCATATCAAAAACATGCTTGATAACATAAAACAAAGACATACAAACAGAAACAGGTGAATTTATAATCTTCTAGCAGAGATAATTTTAAAATCGGCTATTTATTGTCTAATTAAAAGGCACTTTTAATCTCAACAAGAGAGCTGTAGAATGCAGCATATGCAATATATACAACTGATCTCGAAGCAGTAATCTTTTAAATCCGAAACAACGCCTCATTTTGATACCCAACTCCGGATTTACAGTTCGGTGATGAAAATCAACATCAGCCTTATTCACAAAAGATGCCAATCAGTTGTTAACCGTTCTTCCTCTAGTTCCAAATTAATTTCTTTCAATTAAGCTTACAGTAAATCTTTATCTTGGAAGCAAAGAAACGTTCAGCAAATCGGAAACCGTTGCCAAGGGAAAAATCTCCGTGTTTCGTATAAATCAGCACACCGAAAAACTTTATTAAACCCTGTCTGAGCCTGTGTATTGAACTTTTTCTCGACGTATCTACTTGAAACTTGAGAGCTCTTCCGACTTAACGAAGAAACTACATGTCATTCGGCTGACGCCAAGTCGGTCGAGACAAACCAAAAAATCGGGTTTTATCACTCGTGTCATTGAAATGGGAAAGGAATAATGTTTCTACGCAAGCAATCGTGAATTTGAGTTACAGTATGTGCTCAAAGGGCGTTCATTTTAGCATACAAAATACATTGCCCTTGCCTACCTCAAGTAACAATCAACAATAGTCAATATTATAATTTTATTGCATTCTCACGGCAAACCAACTCTATGACAGGCCACTTCGATACGATTTCCTGACCTGAATGATACAAGGTCACAGAGAAGCTCGCTGGACTAGTTTCTGATAAGTAATCTTTGTAACGTCTCCATTTCAAAGCATTCTATAAGACCGGTTTCAATTGAATATTTCAATGGAGGATCTTACCGCATTTATTTACACAGATCTCTACAAGAAGCCGAAGCATTCAACTTAAATATTCTCCTCTGCCGATAAATATTTAATTCGTGCAAAATTCTTGACTTTTAGGATAGAAATCGATGCTTTATCGCCTCACAGAAGTATAAACATGCTACAATATTTCGAAAGTTATCTTGATACAAATAATTGCTACACTGACAAAATTTGATACAATATATTCCATTCAGAGAAAATTTAGAACACATCCGTTCGAAGTTTACTTATTCCAGACGTGTTTATGTGTGAAAATTTGCTGTCAAACTGTGCCAGATCGTAGATTTAATCAACAAAATATACTACGGTGGGTTCAACCACGCTTTGCTTAAAAAAGAATCCTTACAATTCATAGGCGTTCAAACCGCGCACACTGAAGTCTACACACTTTTTCTCGATAAGTAAGACCGTGTCTTATTCACCGAACCCTTCACCTGGTGTTTTATATTCCTACGAGCTTACAAGTGATTAGTTAACTTGTATTTCGACGGGATTTTACTACTAATATAGGCGGTAACTTTCCCTTGAATTTAATCCCACGCTAGCTGTAAGTAAACACTTTGGCGTCGACATAAGCTTTCGCTCGCTAACCTACAAGCAATTTAATACTCTTTGCTGTTTGAGAAAACTGCAACGGACCGGAATACTAGGCGATTTCGATACAAACAACGTACCCTTATACGGTTTTGGTCTCCTTCGATTGTCAACAAGCAATATCGATTGTTCGTTGTCGAACATAACACTTATACAAGTCTTTCTTCAAAGAATCAAAGTTAATATACACAAGGCCATAGTACAATCTGGTCAAACTGCAACTTTGCGAACGTTCTAAAATGTAAACAAAGTTTACAAACCTGTTCTACTCAAAGAGGCTTGGGATGCTGACACACTCCTTCTTTCAAAGTTCGTAGGTGAAGCGACTGGAGCCAACATGACTGTAGCTATCGACGAAACAAAATTTAGCTTCGCTTTCAACAAAAATCGCGCACAGAGAAACTGCTTATATCCTGTCAACCGTATCCTTCGATCTTCTGACCCGTTTTACCCGCAACAACTCAGGCGCTGACGCAAATCAAGCCTACGAACACCCGCGAATTATCGGTTTTAACTGAATTGGTGCTATTTCCGGAGTGCTTCAAAATCGCCCTTCAAATAAATTGCATGAGATATCGTTTGTGCTCTTGATTCAAGTCCTAAAATAAAAGAAACTATATCTTATTTAACCTTCTTGGCAAGTGACCAATATTTCGCACTGAGTCACAAAGCGACAATATTTGTGAATGGGCTAGGCTGGCTTAATACGCTGTTGGACCTTGAGATGGAAATGTGTGGGCCTAATTAAATATTGCCTGTTTATATCTTTATTCTTTAAGTTCATCTCGTTGATTCGCCGTTTTTTCCAAAAAATGGGCCTACCTAACGCCCCTACGTAAACCGCCCGGCCGCCCTTAGACATGGGCAGTGATGGGTTGGATGAGTGAGTGACTCGTGTCAATAATGAGGCATGGTCGGCATGGAATATTAATGAGAGGTGGGAGGGTAGCCTGTAGGCGGTCCCTAGACAGGCCTGGTGGGAGGGAGGCACGCTTCACGAGTATGAACATCCGACCACTCCAAAAAAACCTCGAGAACAAAACCGCGATTGTTCATTTATAGCTCGAAAAGTCACGAGATGCGGTCGCGAGGCTACAATTCGGGGAATCGGAACTGCGAGGGCAGAATTTCACAAAGACTCTTTCATTTGACCTTAGCAACTTAGCAGAAAGGAAGTCGAATGTTAACAAAGAGTTCTCTCATAAACATTACGTGCAGAGCAGGATTGTTAAATCCGAAAAATAGTTGAACTTTGCTTGAATGGCAGCATTCAAGTTTTAGATGTCCAACCTACCCAGCCATTACCGATTTTTCCATCCTCAAAATTGAAAAACCATAACTATATTAAAACGCTGTCGCGCTAAGAAACCTTTCGCGCTAAGAAGCAGATTTTTAGCAGGTAATATATTTTTATATTGCACTGCTGCAGGATTTTATCAGCTTAACAAATTGGCTTGAATTTCAATTTAAAAACAAAAACTATTATTAAAAACACCACAGTTCTTTTATAAGTTTATTTATTTTAAATATGCATTTTATTTTACTATTAGTTGTTATAGTTGATGGAGGAGACAACAAGAAACAGTCCTGAATGATTCAGATTGCCAAAGTATACTATCACTTTGCAACAAATGTCTACATACAAACATCTACATTGTAGCAATCATAGCTTTGCTATATTGTGCATGAACTATTGTGATACTTATTTGTAATATATATTAATTTTATAACTATTTGGATTGTGTGAAAAAAATTACAAGTACTCACTACAGATCAATCATCAGAGTGTTGCTGACATCTTCCCGACAAGCTGAAGTGAGAAGACACAGGTGTCCCAGTATATTTACTACAAACATAGCAGAAATCTGCTTTGCAAGACCAACATTTTATATGATTATTCCTGGCTTCTTTCATGTTCCTCTGTCGGCATCGTGGACAGAATTGGAGTTTTAATTGGTGTCTGTTGTTAGGTTGTCTCATTAGCTCGTTAAGTCGCTGGGCCTCAAAAGGTACCGGACGGTTTGCTAACATAGCCCTGCCTCTTTCAGCAATATCATTTGCGTCAATTGCTGCACTACAGTGTTGAAAGTGGTCATATCCTTTAATTTTCCACCCTGTGAATAAAACAATAGATAAATCAACCCATAAACTGTATTCTGACAGTGCCAAACAATGAATTTGTTGGTACAAAATTTCATGCAAATTTTCTGCCAAAATTAGCCAGCTAAGAATAGGCATTTTATGGGGATTATTGTCATTATCTGATTTAGTATGTTTTTCAACTCACCGCATCGGAAACAAAACCTTTGAGAACAGCGAGAGCAATGCATCATGTCACAACCATATGATCGCTCAACCATCACCTTGCAATGTGGACAACGTTGATAATTTCCAAGTCGTTTTTGTAACATAACAAATTCAAAAGTTTTCTTCGCATCACTTTTTTTCTTTCCCGTGTCATTCCTCAGAGGTGTTTCATCTTCATGGGTTTCCTCACCATTCTTGCCATTCTTTTTCGGTTTCCTTCGCTTGGCTGGTTTCTGGGCCGATTTTGGTTCGACTTCCTCCCCTCCACAGCTTTCCATGCCATGCCAAGTCATTAGGCAATCCGTACAAAATGTGAAAAAGCACCCACCACATTGGGCTAACCGTGATGCTGCATCCTCATCTTGCAGTACCACGGTGTTACACCGCGGACAATACAAAACATCTATCATACCATCTAACGTTTGCTGGAAGAGCAGTCGTTCCCATCGTTGAAAATCTTCATCACTCAGCAACTCTCGAAGGATCATTGGTGAGATGGTTGCAGGGCATTTGGGTTGGGGGCACTTCAACCTTTTTACTGTTCCTTCATTAACATTCATTTGGCAATAATCGAGCAAGCATTCAACACAAAAATTATGGCCACAGTCTTCGAGAAAGTGAAAAAAAATCCCTTCACGTTCTTCAAAACAAATCTCACAGGTGTGGGTCTCTTTTCGAAACTCTTGTTGGATCATGCTAAAGTCATTTTCCAGTATTTTTAAAGCACACAATTTTGGGTCTAGGAATTCTGGCAACCCACGAGGGTCGCGAGGGACACCAAGGTCTGAATCGTATGGTTTTAAGGACAGGCTCTCATCCGCCTCAAGATATTCAAGTAAGGAATTCTGCAGCCAATCCACCCAAGGATATATCACAGGTTCACCTTTGAAGCTTGTTTCCCAAAGTTCATCTAATTTCTCGCAAAGCAGTGTGAGTTGGTAAGCATCAAGCCACATGCACGATAAAGTGAACTTTGGTTTTGACTCCGTGGGGTAATTGTGAGGAAATGAAAACTCCAGTGTCAGTGGGGTTAGGTGGGAGACTGACAATGTCAGACATGTGTGCTGCTTTGATTCAGAGCGCTTAAAGTGAATTCTTTTGACAGGCGATGTTGGTTTGTCTGTTTCATTCTCTTGCTCATCGTTTGGAATATCCTCGTTTTCGTTCGACGGCAACCAAGCGTTTATGTGGATTTTTTTCCCCACTAAGTTGATCTTCACTCGAATTTGATAAATTGTGCTGCAACCGGCGTATTTCCTTTGACAAAAGTCATCTCCAAATATTGATGACAAAGCCAAAATCTCATCGTCTTGTTCGCCTGACAGGCCTGACATACACTCTGCCATATTTTGTAGCCGTACTTCTCTTCAAAATTAGTTCTGTTCTGCAATGGTAAAACTTGCCAGAGAACTGTCAAAAAGTACATACTATATAAACGCGACGCCTACACAATTATTTGTGATGCAATTGCACCACAAGATGTAAACAAACATTTTGACTAGTTTACCCAAAGAGTAGGAAATGCTACCTAAGCGAAAGTTGGCCGATCGTAATTTTGAAGACGGGGGTACGGAAAAAGAGGAGCCGGCCCGCGCCAAGGGAAGAAGGATCTCTTTGGCGGCTTCGGCGCTTCAAACATTAAATATTTCTCACCCGGTACAATTTATGGTAGCACCCTTGAGTGCAGCCTTCACCCTGATCAAAGAATACGTATTATTATTTATTGAAAATGAGTCAAGAGTTTTGATTGGCCAGCAGCTGTTGGCGAAATCGTCATATCCGCTGGCAGCTGCCCAAATTTGGACAGTGACGTCACTTCGTCGGATATGAAAAAAATTATTGCACGTTTGACGTCACTTCGTCAGATATGAAAAAAATTATTGCACGGTATGACGTCACGCTAATTTATGCGGCTTGTGCCAAAACCTAAAAGCGGGAAGATACGAATGGCTAAATCAAAGAAAAGGTAAATTTTTGCAAATAAATAATAAAACAATTATTGAATTCGGTTCTCGCAGGATATGAGGAATTATCAAGGCCTCGGTTTGTGTTATCCGCCTCAACCTTCGGCTTCGGCAGATAACACAAACCTCGGCCTTAATAATTCCTCATATCCTGCTCAACCTCATTCAATAATTGTTTATTATCCATTATCCATCTTGTATCTATGCTCTGATATTGAAAAAAAATGTCCCCGTCCCCTTGGGTTCGTGGTTTCCAAATATATATTTAATCAACCGTCAAACACATGTGGGTAACGTATTAAATTATTAGAATACAATCACGTTTACATCAAAGTTTACTTACCCCAATTTATTACTCCGGCGTCAGCGACGGAGTTGAAAATTCGCCTCGGTTTTGTTTTGTTGTTTTTTTTTTTTTTTTTTTTATTTTTCGTCGTCGCAAGTCCGAAATGGCGCGAAACATTTTAGTAATTAAAACGTGTATGTGACCGTATTTATCTACGTCCCAGTCTTATCTCCTAAGAGTTGTGGTGCACAGCTTTGGCTAATTTTCGGATGCGCGATTCGATTTCGCTCGCATGATACGGCAATTCCTCCAAGAGGAACAAATAAACCGTTCTTTTCATGCTTTTCGATTAAGTTTAGATTAAATTGGGGTAAAAATATATTTAATACATGTAGATTCTGGTCCTATTTTAATAATATCGCTGCTATTTCGCCGTTTAACAAGATGATGTGGTCGTGTATGGGCGCGTTGACACGTCGTAATTTGCACAGGATTGAAGATATAATATATAAGCGCGAATGCCAAAAGCAAAGTGTAACACAAAGCGAATGTATCATGCGGTTTATTTACATTTTTGAACAATTAAACTTCTATACTTTTTAAAGTACGATGTGCTTCTGAATTTCGCGATCGAACATTTAGGTTCGCATGCAAGGCATCTAAATGCGAATATGAACTGTATTGTTTATGTTCAGAAGCTCTATATTAAAGACTGGCACGTGCGCCGGAGTTAACGCCAGAACAGGCGTCTTGTCTAAATTTAAAATGTGCCTAAAAGTATTAAAATTAGAAAAAGTGCAATTACTAAACTATCGGATTATAAAAGTCATTGCTACTATATAAAATGAAATATTTTAAATGAAATTGATTAAAATTCCAATTTTTCTCCGTTTTATGGCTGTGGTAATCGTCTATTCTTATGTCTGTCGATGATGTAAAATATCAACCTTACTGCCAGAAGGATGTTGAATTGTGATTTCGGAACTTAGCCGGTTTCCATCGCACCTTCCCCCAATGTACGTAGATGCCTCCTTACGATTTCATTTAACTCATCAGGACGAGATGTCACCCGTTCAAGAAATACTCCCGGAGCGTGCAACACTTTCCCACTACCTGATGTGACACGCATATCTTCGTCAAAAATCCTTCTCAAAATTTCAACGTTATGGATATGATCGCAAGCAGGTGGTCCTATTCTGTTGGCGAGTTGCTTCAAAAGTAACACCAGCCCAGCTATGGCAGGGGTGGCAAATGATGTGCCAGCACGTGCTGTTGTTGCTGTTTTCGCTTTTGTTTGTGTTTTTTCTGTTGTTTCTGTCGTTACTGCTAGCGGAATATCTTCACCAATAGCATAAACGTCGATATGCCCGCAAGAGTTGAATTTAGATTCACGACCACATCTGTCGCGGGCACCAACGGATATTACACTTTTAAGTCTAGCGGGAAAGCACGACTCGACTGCATATTCGCCAAGGTTGCCGGCTGCAGCAACAAATACCACTTTTTTCTCCGTAAGACTCAAAATCTTTTTCTCAATTTCATCCTGGTTCTCTGTGATATCAAGCGATATTGAGACAACATCAATTTGAATATGTTCATGCAATATTTTCATTTTTATATCATCAAGTGCTTTGAGAACTGCTTCAGAAAAACAACGATTTCCTTCAGTCACTCGATAGGCAAAGCAAGCTGCACCTGGCGCAACGCCTTCATGGATAAAAGTTGTTTCATCTATTTGAGCTGCCGAGCCAATTGCAATGCTAGCACACAAAGTACCATGCTCATCAAATCTATTTGATAGCGTTGGCAAGAAACAATCAATGGAGGTGATCTGTTTTCCTAGTAATGTGGCATATTGACAGTCGACAGCAGAATCAAGAATAGCGATGTTAGTTCCCGTGCCATCTAAGTCGGTTCCAAGAGATGTCCTCAATTTCCACAAAAATGACGCTGACGATGTCGATGTTGTAAGTGCTGCTAGAGCATTTGAGCTTATGACATGTTGGGGAACATCTGTCGTAGTGCCGGGATATCTGAATGCAACAAAAACAATCACAAATATGCCACCAAAGACGCAAGCAACAATCCAATGTTTAATATCAGCCAAACTCAAAGAAACATTTAATTCCTTGTGTTGTTTCAGTTCAGATTTCTGAATTGCTCGTTGTTGATAAATTTGAATTTTTGCCCGAGCACTATATCTTCTATGATCCCAATTAAGGACAAAAGTACGCAATTCTGAAAGTTTAACTACTTTCTGTGAAAATATATCGGCACCAGTATCGCTGTATTTATTGTTTCGCAACCGAAGAACTTGCAAAGAGCTTAGGTACCCAGTTTCAATTGCCTTAGCGAGTAACTCCAAACCAGTGTCGTTTATTTTATTGTCTGACAAATCAAGTATACTAAGATTCAAATACTTTAGTGCGTCCAAAAGCGATGGCACATCTTCATCAGTGATGTCATTCCTAGATAAATCAAGTCTTTTCAGGTGCTTGAGATGTTTTATTCCATTTAATAACATTGTAACATTTGTTTTGTCGTAAATATCACTCCATGTCATTGCAGTTCTTGCAGATGTGGAAGAGATGGGAACACCGATGCAATACCACTAGTACTGCCATTGTGTGTCAGGGTAAGTTCGAGTACCTTCAAACTGTGAAATTGTTTTAATGCATTTACGATTGCCTCGGCACCTTCATTGATGGATTCATTCGTTAGTAGATCCCAACTAAGCGAAAGAAATAACACTTGGAGGTCTACTAATGATTTTAGCCCTTCGCCTAACTCTTTTACGCCAGTATTTCCGCGAATACCGTCGAAGTCAAAGGCAATATACAGTGATAAATTTCTTAAGTTGGTCATCTTACTTATCACAGACACAATTCCAAAGCCATCATATCGCAGATTCGAAAAAAAATTGAGCTCCAATGCAAGCTCTGGAACGGCAACTCTTTTTATTCCCTGAAGCATTTCAGTTGCATTGTGAAATCTACAGATACGGCATATAATCGACAAACTTTGTAAGTTGGTTAGGTACCTCAGTTCCCCAAACAATGATGTCATGTTTACGCTCCCCGGAATGTTCCCGATGAGAACAAGAGTTAAACTTTTTATATTCCTCATGTTTCTAAATTGGAACTGCAGATTGCCGGGAATATTATTAAGACCATTAAAAACTACACCCAGCTTCAGATGATTTAGGGAAGGAAGGTTTTTTAATGCCATTTCAAGAACTCCATCTCTGATAACATCAACGTGAACCAACAAAACAAGAGAGGTCAAATTGCCAAAGGACTTCAATGTATCAGCTAAAAGCAAGACACTTTTATTATTCTTGAACGTCATGAACGACAATTCCAGGTGTTTGAGGCGTTTCTCAAATACGGAAAGAAAGTTCATTACTGACATTACGGTCATAACACCAGCGTCTTCTCTTACCGCAGTTAGCGACAGCCAGGTTATTTTTGGTCCAACTGCAAGATGTTTTACATCTACAATATCCAATATTTCGTGCTCGTAGAGTTTAAAATAATCTTCAATCACTGAAATACACGATGCAATTTTTTCTGATACTAATGCCTCTATGTCTAATTTGTACAATGGTGACCTTAGCAAGACATGTCCAATATACCAGCAGTCTTGTTCCATTAACGCATTAACATCCAATGTCAATGAGTTACTTTCAGTTATTACACCAGCTGCCTTTAACAAAGGGACGAAATTTTGCCCAGGCTGGTGAGCACATTTTATCATATAAAGTTTATGATTACGGTACACACTTTCCACTGTGAAACTAACAAATGTTCGAGAAAGATATTCACTGTCATAGTTTTTGGCGTTTTTGTTGCCAATTATGCCTAGAAAAAACTTGTACACTTCGTACATAGAGGTATGCTGAGCGTACGAAAGTCGTTCATTCCTTGGCAATGTGGTCAAATGGAGAGCAGCGAAAAGCTCTTGAAATGTGGGATGTGAATAATAGTATTTATATAGCCTCGCACCGTCGCTATCATCAATAGGTACCACCTTGAAAAGGCTAAATTCTTCAAGTTTAGCAGATATGTTCAAGTTAGCAGGCAGTTCATTGAAAGATGTAGAAACGAGGGCGTTTTTTCTCATGCCAGGCATCAGCCCTTCAAAGGATAGTTGATAAATTTTCCGAAAGATGATACATAAATTAGTTTCGCTGTCCACATCGTAAAGGCAGTTTCTTAATGAGCTCGTATTCTCTGTATACCGTTCTTCATTTTGCCTAATAGTTAAGGTGAGAAAATTCAGGTAAAGAATTGTTTCAGTATCAATGACAGACAGAGGGTCGTCATTTTCTGTCACGAGTGTGACATATACTAACATAGATAAATGCAGTGGTAAATAACAGGACTGTCGAACATTTTGGTAGATGGAAAGATAATGATTGATGATTCGTCGCTTAGCTTCTGGGAGCTTTATTTGTTCAAGATAACTCCGTATACTTGCGCTTCCAAATCCAATTATTTCAACTTGTCGATCAAAATAACCTGTTATGTTTTCAACAGCAGTTGGCCGTGACGTTAATATTACGATTGCTTTCTTCAAAGAAATTTTCTTCAGCAGATCATGAATATAATTAGAAGGTTCATGGTAATCATCATAACCATCAAGCAAAAAGATAACACCTGCTCCTACTTTCGTTTCTATATACTTCGATATTCGCTTGATGCTATCGGATTGAAAAGACTCATCACGACAAACTTTAAGCAGCTCTACCAAGCTGTCAATTCTTTTTAGTGAATCACGAAGATGTATTTTGACAACAAGATAGAAACGCCTATCATGTAACAATATCTTAGTCATGTATCGTGTGACAGTAGTCTTTCCAACACCAGGCCTGCCGAGAAATAGAACTCTATTCCCTTCTTGAACGCTATCCAGAAATTCACTTAAGGAAACAGTCGCGCCCTTTTCTTCCATTTCCAAATCCACATAACTAATCTTCAGTTCACGTAGTTTCTTTGGCAGAAAAAGGGTGGTTTCGAAAACTGGTTCCCTTTCATATATTTCCGATAGTTGCTTGTAATATCGTTTTAATGTTCTAGGCCGATAAGGTTCGTCCAGAACATTAACATGTTCGCACGTGGTCCTTATATCATCAGAACGGTTAATCAAGCCAATATTACGCAACACTTCAGCAAGAAATCTACAAGTCACCGGATTTTCGGTTCCTCCCTCGAACCATAGTTTTATTATTCGTTTAATAGAACTTTGCGGATTCTGTTCAGTACGTATTTTTTCAACATCGTCATACATTTCCATTCCCAAAAGTTGCCTGCCAAATTCCTCGCTTTGGTAAATCGAAATTTCTTTAGAGATATCTTCGTATTCTATATTTCCATCTCTGTCAATAACAGGAAATTTAAAAACAGTCTGTTCATCCAGAGCAAAATTTGCCAACTGCGATGTTGTTATTTCGCTTGCTCGATTTCTGTCTTCTAAAGCAGTGTCTGCATCGCCACCGCGACAGATGCAAATTGCTAAACTCACAACAACTTGCAACCCAAGACAGAGTTTTGCCATCATCTTTCACGAGTCTCAAAACGAAAAAAAAACTCACATCAGAATACGCTCATTCACGATTCAAACTTGGCATTTTTGGCAAGTAAACACTTTAAAATGCGACTAAAACCCTTTAAATGAGACTAGATATCACCTAAGCGTTTTTGTAAAAGCACCGTAAAAAATATAATATCAATAAGAGAAATATTTATAATAATGTCAGATAATCAAACCTACTATATGTCATCAGAATCGATTTCTTCCTTGTATTTCTTCCTTGCATGCAGAAATGCAGTGCGATCACTATTCACTATAGGGTCTGTAAGAAACCAAAATGAGTTTCGTGCATGACCTCAGTCCATGGCCATTTTTAATACATTTTCCATACATTCAGTATGATTACATCATAGTACCATAGGCATACCAGGTCTCATTACTAGGGAGGTGGGAGCTGTAAGCATTTCGCTCAATTACACCTATTGTCATGACATCATAAGTAAACGTGTTGTTGGTACAGTTGATTCCGTTGGATGAATCATATTACTTTATACATCTAATGCCATCAACAACATACATTTGGACTTAAATTATTGGACAAATACCATAAAAAGCAACAATTAATTCCATGAAGCCCTACGTCTAAACTGTATATTTACAGTATCTAGTTCTGACAGTTCCCATGCAAAGTCTAGCAAACTGCATGTCGAAGTTCGAACACTATATACATGCAGATGTATTTTATTTGTTGAAACTTATTGCTTTAGCTGTATTTCAAGCGCTGTTGAGAGTGATTAAATAGTGGGATGATTTCTTACAAAACTAAGTGCTCATGCAAAGTTCTACCAAGGCAACAGAAAAAACATTACGAGACGACAAAACATTAAGCAGCACATGTAAGCATAGGGCGCGTTAGCATGCATGTACTGGGTTGCTCATTTTGCAGACTTTTTACACGTGATTTGTTACAGGGTTAAACTAACCGGCTTGTCACAAATTGACCTCACTTCACAAGATGTTTACATGAGAATTGGAGATAAATCAGATAATTTTGATTCATTTAGTGCAAGTGCTGATTGATGGATCTAGCTTGCTTTAGAACTATTGTAGTTTGTATAACCTATACATACATAATTATGTTATCTCAATTTTCCTATGTTGTAGTCTATCATTTGTTTAGAGTTATTTATGTATTTTTAATCTGTACACATGCTGATTTTTGGAAGTCAGCTTTTGCTGAAGTAAAAGATTTATAGCGTGTGAAAATAAAGTTTAATCTTATCTTATTTTGTTAAACACAGATAGTTAGATAGTTAGATGGTATAATCAATATACAATTATAGCGGTAGGATTGCTAAACAACCTGCAATTATTGGTTAAACTAAATATTAAATCCATATGCAGTAGGAAGTAGATAATGTACTCCCTACGCCACATGCAGTTATACAGGGTGTATCAAAAAAAAGGTAATCCAACTTTGGTGCGCTATTGTACGTGAACTACTTGTTCTATTAACGAATTTTTTTCACATTCCGAAAGGTTATGCTTTTAACTATCGAATGACATGTTTTTGATACCAAATGGTGAAAAAATGAGCAAATAGGAGGCTGATAAAAAGTGTTAGTCGAAATCGCATATTTTCACCTCTGAGAGTTGGGACTAAAACCATTGAAAATTAACTCAGTCTCTTTAGGACTTAATTGAAGAATTTTGCTTTTGAATAAACTACCCGCATATGCATATTAAGTAGGAATAAGGAGAACATTCCAAGCAATGCGGCATAAAACCAGTGCAAGCTGTGACATGTTCATGATTAATTGTTTTTTTCTTTTGTTATGCACTGCTTTAATTAGGCTCAAAGGTGAAAATATGCGATTGCGACTAACATTTTTTATCAGCCTCGTATGTGCTCACTTTTTCACCATTTGGTATTAAAAACATGTCATCCGATAGTTAAAAGCCTGATCTTTCTGAATGTGAAAACAATTCGCTCATAGACTGAGTAGTTCACGTACAATAGCTTGTTGAAGTTGGATTACCTTTTTTTTGATACACCCTGTATATTTCAGATAAGAACGTCTAACGTTATAAAATAGCTGTTATTTCATATAAATAGACAACATATATAGTGGCACCTAGAAATCTGATGTGAAATGGGGTTATTGCTATGCTGTTTTATAGCACTGTATTCATTGTGATGCTTGTGAGCTCTTGTGAGTTGTGTTAGACAGTCGGAACAGGCATAAAGGCGAATAATACCAATAATACCATATACCAATGGCAATGTAACAATTTCTCTAACCAAGGGCTGGTTGTTTAAAACCCTTTAACGACGGGAGGCCGGTTGTGCGACTCTGGAATAGCGATTGCATCACCAATGGGATCGCGATGCAGAAGAATAGTAATTGTTTTACTGTTATAAAATTGCTTAAAGGGCAAAAAACAAGGGATAAACCTCGCATAATTCAATCGTCATTGTAAATACCCATACAATAGCTTGTGTACTAAACGACGGCCGGGGGAACTCTAAATGACTAAATCGACCTAAAATACCATGCATCAAGCAGTAAATAGCGCGACAAATTGAGTGATTTCACTGACACAAACCGTGAAGCCAACCCCAGGTATAAGAGTCAATCACAGAGTCAATATGTTCAATATGAGCGCTTAATGCATTATGAGAATAATACTTTATATTGAAGCACTGAGAAAAGTCTGAGATTATAGCTCGGTGTATTGAAGAGCTTGCGAAGGTCAACATGTCGGAATAGAATGATTTCCAAATTGTATTTTTACGTTCCTACTCATATTACTCATATTACGTTCCTACACAAAGTAACTTTGTTCTGAAAAGACAAAGTTGGAGGTGTGGCTCTCTCCTATATTCGCTCCTTTTTTATGAATTTGTATCTAAACAGTTCTTTTTGACCGCTAGTGTACAATAAAAGATTGATTGTCACGATTCCTGATAATAGCAACATTTGAGTAGTTATTTTTGACCGCCAGTGTATATTTTAATAGAATGCTATATATTTTAATTATTTTTAAATAATTTTGTAAAAAGGTATCGAAAAGCCCTTCCCGGGAATACCTTATTGGAATAATAATAATAATACCAAGTCTATATATTCAGACATGTACAATCTGACATGATTTATACAATCTGACTTACATTGTAAACATTCCTCCAAAGCCCAAATACGTTTCATCTAATGGTTATAGCTCAAGCAACAATCAGTCCATGCCTTCGTCGTCGTCGTCGTTTTGGATTACGTAATGTGTAGAGCGAGTACTATTTGTTCATCGTTATTTCCTTCTTCTTGGAGGATCAAATTTCAAATCACAAAATGAGAATCCCCGATTTCAAATTTGACAACGTGGCAGATTATTGTGTTGTGGTGTTGGCTGTTGCGGAATGCTTCATGAATATATTACCTTGGATGGTTGCGCATCGCCACAGGTGGTTTGGAAATGATTCGTTTTACGCGATTTAACAGTATTTCGAAAATATGACTTCGAGGTAGCGCGTTGTATATAATATACACACAAGTAAAATCTATCTATAATCGTGCAGTTCGTGCGTTTTATACATGCAAGTGCAAAATTACGAGCAACTACACCATTACAAGATTATAATCCAGTTTTTAGTTCATGTGCTTCTGAACCACTGCTAGTTAAAAACTTCAGAAAATATGACTTCTATAAAACGGTGCAGAAAATATTTATGAAAAAAGAGATTTAACTTCGTAAACAAGCGATTAAAAAAATAATTTAAAGATTTGCTTTAATCCGGGGTTAAGCTAACCGCCTTTTGAACAATCAAGCCCTGGCGGGAAAATACTTCTTTCTAGATATTCGTTCACAAACAAGCGGTCTGGATCTAGTTTGGTACAGACATTCCGGAAATCGTCGAAGCTCGGGTACACTTCTTGTAAGGCCTGGGGACCAAGCTTATGTGCCTATAAAAAGTTATAAGAAATCAATTGGACTGTACATGTACAAATAATTGATAATATAGCATGTGTCTAGATGCCATATAGTTTAGTCTAGAAATGCCAATGAAATGGTATAGTCAGTAGGAGAGTCCTATCATGCAGTAAATAAAGCGGTTTAGCCCGCCAATGCGTGTTTCTTGTAAGCTGCACATATTCAATATCATGCAGGGATTCGGCGGGTAAAATTAATTTACTAAAGTATGAGGTACTTCGATCAGAAGCGTGATAAAGTTATCAACTTTTATTAACCTTTCCCCAATGTGGTCGACCACCGACAGAAAACATAAGATCCTCGTAGAAATTCCAGTAATCTTCGTATGCAACATCTTTACCGTACGGCCTGAATTAATATACCGAAATTAGTCAGACTGGATACTCTGGTCGTCTTATCAACGGGTTGCTTCAAGCTAGGTTATAATTCATCCGAATTTATGACTAACTTCTTCAACTTGTTATAGTTTGTTATTCAGTGAGACTTCACTGTTTATTTGACTGTATGTCACAACGGCCTTTGTTAGTTACGAATTGTTGATACGAATTAGTTCTGTGAGGTTCTTCGACAAAAATAATAATGGGAAAGCAGTCTCAAGCAAATGTCGCTTTCTCAAGATGGTTTATTTTGCATGCGTGTTTATGCGTTTCCATTCCTCTACCTACCGAAACATTATGATACCAATAAAACAAACGTCTCTTCCAAACGCAGGACTCAAATAAATATCATCTTTCGCCACAAATCTTACTTCAACTATACAAAAAGAACAATTACGTATTAACACGGTAATCGTTGCTTTTTCAGATTGAACGAAGGAATTCTTAAAACTACTCAAGAAATCCAATTGCACCAACCTGACATGCATGCAATGTTTGCTTTTCAATTGGTTTTCTATAAATAATTTCTTAAGCTCTTGTGGCCTATGTCAAAGATCTCCGAGTTGCTCTGACAATTTCGTACCCAGGGACCTCTCTCTTTCGAACCTCTAACTGCAGGTATTTATATCTATACGACTTTCTTATTAAGTACCTGGCATGTGTGCGTAAAATCCTGATTCGTCCAGCCATTTTTTCAGGCTTTTTAACACGAACACCGTTTTCTCTCTAAAGTTGAAGTAATTAATGCATGTGTTTTTCCGGTTAAGTTCACGCGTAAGCAATCAATAATTTTTTAGTTGGATATTTGATGCGTCAGGATATTAATGAACGCCACAAACCTTGGAATCGCCCATTCGTTGACGTACTGCGGGAAAAGGCAGTTGAATGTGAAAATCTAGAGCGAAATTTTTAAAGAAATTAACATTTGATCACTAAAGCCAATTGCAAAGCTGCTCATCCTCAAATCTCTCTCAAAAAGTCATGTTGAACTCACATTCTCTGCCTCGTCAACCACCTCTTCAGGCTGGGATTTCAACCACGTAAAATGATATTTGTTGATGTACGGCACCAGCCACGTGAAGAAAGTACTAACAGAAAATACAAATACGTTTCACTCAGTCAAAAATTCAACTCTGGGGAAATCCAGTTTCATTTTGACACAAACCTCAGCCAGTGCACGAACTGTAGGAGATGGAAGCCAATCAGGTAATCCCAAAACCAACTACTTTTTATCTTCACAGGCTGTTGGAGAGAGTAAAAACGCCTTTATTCATGTTTTGAAAAACTTTAATAACTCATTTTCTCGATTATTCTATTGAGTATTCTCATACACCATCTACCTTATCAGTCTTAACCACATCCCAGACAGCAACGTGATTCGTATGAGGCCACCAGTGGAATTTATAATGTTCAGTCTGTGACAGATCATTCTCAAGCCTATCCAACACCTTCAATTACACAATAATTTCAACAGTTGATATATAGTTTCAGCGAAAGGAGGCTGGTATTTGAATGACATTTTCCTCCCCTGACCCCTGCACTGTGAGTATAGCATTAACTTCTATCTAAGCAATCATTCTTGATCCTCCTGATCCTCCTAATCAAGAGTGCATCAAACTCAGAATTCGACAGCCTAAATCTAGGTGGGATATTCAACGGATCAGTGCTTCCTGAAACATGCTAAAAAACATGCATTCACGTGTGGGAGAATATAAAATGACTTAGAGTGGTCGAATAAGGAAACATCTATTAGGATGGAGGTTGAAAGGGTGAACAGTTTTAAAACACCGCGAAATACAACAATAGTATTATTTATTTATCTCGTCTAACTTTCCCGCCTTTCGCTTTGAGCACAATCGATACGCTTTCTCACATTGCCACGTTATATCCAGTATAATCCCTACTGCTCCAACATGACACCTGGCCGCGTCAAATATATCCTTATTCACGTTGTTGTTGCATTTAACGATTTCTCCACTGGCATCCATCAATGTCATCTCTGTAACCTGAATTTACATGATCAGTGAGGCTTTTACCTCGCTATGTGACACTGAGTTAAATGGGACCGTCAATTAAGGAAAATTCACAGCAAGTTTTCTCAAACATTTGTCCGGCGAGTAACTACAAGTAATTAATGCACTTGTAACAACTTACGTGGGTTGCTAAGACACCGTGCCTCACGCCAGTACCATGTGTTCCCGTTCCAATCAGACCAGCTAGCGAAATGTGGGATACTGAAGGCATTCTAAAAGGTAATTTCAAGACCTTACTCTGTCATTCTTACTTGATGGGGATAGAGGGATTAGAAATGAGAGATAAGAGAGTTTGAACTTACAGTGAAACCGCTAGTCCATGTTTTAATGCCTCTTGGTGAAATTCATGCAGTGTTATACCAGCCTCGGCTTTGATTTGTCCAGTTTCTTTGTTTACCTGGTGGAGGGTGATGATGGATAAGTATGGTTAACTTGTTATACAGGAGTAATAATCGGAGGATAATAATGGTGGGGAATAGTGATGATGGGTAGCTGGGTAATGATTAGGGGCTAGTTATGACATTTGGGATTTGGGATAATGATAATGGTGGAGTGAAGACAGTCATAGGACGACTATAATTTGATGGGAGTGATAATTATAATTGTATTGATATATTGGTGGCAGTAAGGTAGTGATATGATATTCTAAAAAACACTTACAGCGATGATTTTGTTAAATTTTTTCAAACAGATCATGTAATCTGAAGTGCATTGAATATCTGATGGCGAACGTCCATTGCCAATAACTTTAACTTTTTTCTTTTGCTCTGACGCTTCATTCAAAATCTAGAAATTTTTTATCAACTGTAGAAATGCAATTTCAAACTACAATTTCACAAATAAATTGCTACAATCGGCAAAGAACGTTGCACGGGGACCTTGGTCACTGATGAGTGGTGTTCTGCGTGATACTTGTTGTGTTTGATTCAGTATGGGAATCATGGGAAAAATTTATAAAGTGTGAGAATAGAATCTAACGAGACGAAAGATTTTATTCTCCTTAAGACACCTATACCAGAACATATGTTTGGCAGACTATACGTTGTGCAAAATGTTTTGGCAGACGATAACTCATTCATTTTTGGTCATGGTTGATATACGAATAATATAATCGGAAACCAACTAGGCTAATCTTTATTACAATATAAAAATTTTATCGTTTACTGTGGAATTTTACACACAACAGTCTGTCAAAGTTGGATTCAAATTTTCTACACTCGGAAACCGCAACAAAAAAACTTACGCCCAAATATTAGGGCAGTAAAGTTCATTAAGCTTCCAAGCTAAACTTCTTTACCTGCCGAATTTCGTCCAGATTTGATGGCTCAAAGTACAGCTCAGGATTACATTTGAACGTCTTCGACCAGTTTGTGAACTTGTGTCCTTTTATGCCGTTCTTTGGGAAAAAACAAGAACAATTTCGCTTCGCAACAATTGATCTTAGGAAGGCAATAATTTTCGTAAAAGATCGGAATGAAATAATTCTTTAAAAAATAAGCTTACAAGGCTTGATGAATCAGTTCTCTTCACGGCTCCAGTGTGACTTTCCATTCTGATGAACTTTGTTGATCAACTGCAGATCTAACAAGTACAAACTAAGGTGGTTCTCGCTCGCTGGCTAGATATATTTGGACGTTCCCCTTTGACAGAATTCAGCAGGCAGGCGTTTTTCTATATATATCATGCAGAGTCGGTAATCCATTCTGTACGTGACAGATCCGCGCAGCATTGTAAGCCAATTGTCATGCACGTCTGCTTGTTTATTTTTACACTTATCATTTCACACTTGTTAAATTTACGTGACAGATGCAATCAGGTACTTGACCATATACTTTTTGCGCGGTCGAGCTTAATTCTGTCGGTGCCGAAAATCGAATTAACTCCCTAACGTCAGGTTTCTAGGAAGACCCTTTCAGAGTCTTTAATCCACTTGTGAGTGATTTGGGCATTTGATCACTCTTCAGAGCATTTTCCATATTCCTATACTTTTCGGTATATATACGCATCCCTTCCTGAACATTTTTGGCCAAAGCCAAAATGAAATAAATAGAGAAACAAGACATGACAAAAGTATTATATTATATTCCCTGGGATATTTACCTTCCTCTCAACGTTCATGCCTGTCTGCAGGCATATCTATGTTCAAGATGTTTATGTTCCTGGTTTGGTGAAAAATTGTTTAGAAATAAAAGTCTTTGTTCGAGGGTCACGTCTTCAAAATTTCAAAGTCTCGTCTCCATGCACTTAATCATGCAATCACCGTGAACATGTCAAAATGGTCGACATAATGGACGACAACACAAATGTATACATCTTCAGGCGGTTGTATGAAAATCTTAACTTCTAACGTTTGCATGCAAACTACCGTGAACCAAAGTCCATCAAAGACGTTTTAACGTTTATTTTCGGTGACGTTTGCTTTCCCAAACGTTACATTCTATAAGTTCACTAACAAAACGCTTTATAACATTTTTAATTTTATCCTATTCGACATTTTGAACAATTGTTAGTCATTACCGATGTCAAACATATAGGTTTTCACTTTACATCTTTCTTTGTTAGACAACATTTTAACTTGAATCATTGTAAATTTAAATTTCCAAGGTACAACTTTTGAGCGAGCAAATCGTACTTTTTGTCTATAGAACATGACGCTTACCCAACGCAAACGTAACCGGAAGCCAACAACTTAAACGGTTTTTTAAATGAAAAACAAAACGTTTGATTCGACACGGTTCACGGCGGTAGCTTGCAAACGGTAGGACATTTTGCGTAGTTAAATTGAAGTTAACACCAAAATACTGGGTTAGAATTGGCGAATTCTTGCCATATATTATATATGGTTAAAATTCAACAATTTTTTTTCATACAACGTACATAATCCAAATCGGCAAGAGAGACATGTTCACGACAATTACGACAAAAGTTCGACAATTTGTGCACGAGGGATAACAAAAAACACTGGAACTGATGATTATTTCAGTTCTGGCGGGAAAAGTGTTCTTTCTAGATATTCGTTCACAAACAAGCGGTCTGGATCGAGTTTGGCGCAGACATTGCGGAAATCGTCGAAGCTTGGGTAAATTTTTCGCAGGGCCTGGAAACCAAGCTTATGTGCCTATAAAAAACGAAACGGTTATTAGAGGCCAATCAGGATATAAGAATCTCAATCACTGATCTACACTAGAATAGTCCATATCTAGTAGAGGTCAGTGTTTCGAACAGCTTCGTTGGGCGAAACGCTCGCCAATGACGCTCACCAAGATCACTGATCTATAAATATACGGAGGTCACCGGCCCAGACCATTAACCTTAGTATTTTACTCGGCAATGGAAGAGCCTGCCAGTTGATAGGTTACTCAAACTATTTAGTTTGCGGGCATTCAGGTTCGCGTGTGTGTCATTCGCGGAAACCTCGCGGAGCTGATAAAAATTTCGAGATGGCGGGAAACCACGGTGAAGCCGTAGATTTTGTTCAATAATAGAGCCTTTCTGCTCGGAAAACTTGGGTTAAATATTACTCCATGAGAATGATATATCATCCTTTAGGGGTTATACTTTATCGAATCATAAACTAAGCGAGTGATAAAATTGTAAACTTAATATTAACCTTTCCCCAATGTGGTCGACCTCCAGCAGAAAGCATAAGGTCTTCGTAAAAATTCCAGTAATCCTCATGTGCGACTAATTTACCATACGGCCTGAAATGAAATGGCTGGTTATACTTCCGTTGTCATTACTGGTTTTTTAACAAGCTAACAAATTATCCAAGTTGTTAGTTTTCGCATTTTGCGATAGCTTCCTTTTCCAACATCACAACATGCAGTATCTTGTTAGAGTATATACTATAATTTGCCACAAGGAATCACTTTGTATTCGTTATGCACCTACCGATACATTATGATTCCAATGAAACAGACGTCTCTTCCAAACGCAGGACTCAAATAAATATCATCTTTCGCCACAAACCTTACTTCAACTATACAAAAAGAACAGATATGTATTAACACGGTAATCGTTGCTTTTTCAGATTGAACGAAGGAATTATTAATACTATATTCAAGAACATCATTTGCACCGACCTGGCATGTGTGCGTAAAAATGTGATTCATCCAGCCAGTTCTTTAATTGTCTTAAAACATATGGTGTTTTTTCTCTAACGTACAAAAAAGCACAATGAACCATGATTTAGCTGTGAAGACATATTACAAGATTTTACTGATAATGCATATGAATGACTTAGGGCCGGTTGTTCGAAAGGCGTTTAGCTCAAACGGTGGATAAGCTAAAATTTAAAAGTACTCTCATACACCTTGTGAATGACTGAACCTGCATTTTATGCATTAAATATGTACATTCATTGAAAATTAAGCTATTTACATCAAAATGTTCCACCTCACCTGTCCAGTAAAGAGATCATTTTGTTTTTCATTTTGAACTTATCCACCGTTTAAGCTAAACACCTTTCGAACAACCGGCCCCAGGTGTATGAACTGATATTGTGATGCTGCTATACCACAAGTCACCAACTGGGAAAGCCGAAAAATTAGCTTAACCAGTCTGGCTTCCTTTAGTTGAAAATTTGACTTGAAAAATTATTTAACATGCACAAACCTTGGAATCGCCCATTCGTTGACGTACTGCGCGAAAAGACAGTCGAATGTGAAAATCTAGAGCGAAATTTCGAAAGAAATTAATATTTGATCACTAAAACCAACTGCAAAACTGCTCATCCTCAAATCTTCCCCCAAAAAATCATGTTGAACTCACTTTCTCTGCCTCGTCAACCACCTCTTCAGGCTGCGATTTCAACCACGTAAAATGATATTTGTTGATGTACGGCACCAGCCACGTGAAGAAAGTACTAACGGAAAAATGCAAATACGTTTCACTCAGTAAAAAATTCAATTCTGGGGAAATCCAGTTTCATTTTGACACAAACCTCAGCCAGTACACGAACTGTAGGAGATGGAAGCCAATCAGGTAATCCCAAAACCAACTACTTTTTATCTTCACAGGCTGTTGGAGAAAATAAAAACGCCCTTATTGATGTTTTGAAAAACTTTAATAACTCATTTCTCGATTATTCAGTTGAGTATTTTCATACACCATCTACCTTATCAGTCTTAACCACATCCCAGACAGCAACGTGATTCGTATGAGGCCACCAGTGGAATTTATAATGTTCAGTCTGTGACAGAGCATTCTCAAGTCTATCCAGCACCTTCAATTACACAATAATTTCAACACAGGTTGATATATAGTTTCAGCGGAAGGAGGCTGGTATTTGAATGGCATTTTCCTCCTCCCCCCCCTGCACTGTGAGTACAGAATTTGTTTCTATCTAAACAATAATTCCTGACCCTCCTAATCAAGAGTGCATCAATCTCAGAATTTGACAGCCTAAATCTAGGTAGGATGTTCAATGGATCAGTGCTTTCTGAAACACGCTAAAAACATCCATTCACGTATGGGAAAATATAAAATGACTTAGAGTGGTCGAATAAGGAAACATCTATTCGGATAAAGGTTGAAGGGTGAACAGTTTTAAAACATCGCGAAATACAACAATAGTATTATTAATTTACCTCATCTAACTTTCCCGCCATTCGCTTTGAGCACAATCGATACGCTTTCTCACATTGCCACGTTATATCCAGTATAATCCCTACTGCTCCAACATGACACCTGGCCGCGTCAAATATATCTTTATTCACCTTGTCGTTGCATTTAACGATTTCTCCTCTGGCATCCATCAATGTCATCTCTGTAACCTGAATTTACGTGATAGAACTTCATTCTAAGCCAGATTTCCATTCGGGGGCAAAATGTCACGTCATTGACTTTAAAGAGCGTTTTCATACAAAAATCCGCCCCAAAAAGTAGCATCACACTTTTTATCAGTCGCACGGATAAATTCATTTGGAGGAAAACGAACTTTAGCGATAGGGTTAGAATCAATGACATCAGGGGATGCATATCACATTAGGGGTTGCACCAGAAACTACATGGTGATATAACCACAGTTGTGACTCACATTAGTTGCTAAGATACCATAATTGGCACCAGTGCTGTGTGTTCCTGTTGCAATTAGACCAGCGAGTGAAATATGAGATACTGAAGGAATTCTGAAAGACAATTTCAAAAACTTTCATTGGCATTTAAATCCAAGCAATGAAGTGAACCACAAACTCCAATTATCATGTCACAATATTTTAAACATACACCCCCCCTAGAATCTGTCGTATTGCATGAAACCCTAAAATAGAAGGGATAAACATACGGTGAAACTCCTAGTCCATGTTTTAGGGCTTCTTGGTGAAGTTCATGAAGTGTTGTACCCGCTTGTGCTTTGATTTGTTGAGTCTCTTTATTGACCTGGTATTAGGGATAAGCAGGGGCGGATTAGCGTTATGAGTGTCACCGGGCGATAGGCCAAAAGGGCCCACCTGATGACGTCATTGAAGGAAGACAATATTGGGATTTTTTTAATCGTTGTTGCGCAATAAGCCTCGTTTTCGTGCAATATGAAGGCACAGCCACTAAGTTTCGAAATTGGTATATTTTACTTATTTACATAATGTGCGTTTATGTATGCTAAACTAAAGCCGCTTTTAGTAAATTATGTCACCTGAATATGATGACATCGACGGTCTATATTTATCTATAACATGAGTCAGCAAAATGTTCGGAATGTTTGCCATTGTTTGGTATGCATTGGGCTTGTGTAACACGGGTAAAAGTGCAACTTACGATACAATACTAGTTTAACTCTGTCCCGTACTTGCAAGACATAATTTCGGTTTTCCTGTAGTTCCAATCGAAATCGTGATTTTATTTTGTTGCTATTATTTCCAATAGGCTCGATCGCAAACAGGTTTTGAGACATTGCAAGCTTATAACAAGCACCCATAGCCAGGGCCCCCTTATTTTACAAGAGTGGGGGCCCACCGGGGCATCGCCCGGTAGCCCGGTGGGCTAATCCGCCCCTGGGGATAAGGTGTGATTAATGCAGTTTCATCAGTAGAAGGCACTGGTAATGGCAAATTAGCTATAATGTTCAGTTGATGATGATGTTATTGATTATATATATATTTAGTTATTGTGATGGATCAGTGATGATAATGGTGAGTGTAAAGGCCCATTTACACTACAAGATTTGTCGTATACAATTGTACCCTGGCGTATGTGAACATATGAATACAAGTATAAACATGACACTTTAAATTCCACCCTGAACAATATAAATGAAGATTGTGGCATAGGCCCTATTTTGCACCTGTCAGAATGATAATTGCATGCAACGTATTGTGTAATCTAAATAGGCCTATGATGGCAGGGTAATGATGATGATGGCAGAGTGATAATTATGATGGTTGGGTGATGATAATGGTAAGGTTATGTTGATAAAATTTATTTCATTATACAATTGTAATTTTGGCAGTACTATATTTGAGGTGATCATGAAAGTTGTAATAAAAGTGGTTTGTAATGGAGTAATACTAACACTTATGGCAGTGACAGGAAACGGTTAAGGTCTAATATTTAATGAACACTCACATCAATAATTTTGTTGAATTTTCTCAAGCAGATCATGTAATCAGAAGTACATTGAATATCTGATGGTGAATGACCATTGCCAACAACTTTAACTTTTTTCTTTTGTCTTGAGGCTTGATTAAGAATCTGAAAGTGTTCATTTAATAATTTTAAATTTGACCATACCATTAATGACTCAATGAGTAATATAAAAAGCCTGGTTGTATGCATAATAATATCATTCAGCAATGTTTCATGATCTTTGTGATTGATATGTAAAGAGGGAAATTTTTCTAACAAAGACATAATTAAGGTAATGACCGTAGAGATCAATGTAATATGTATGTTTATATAAAGCATCACATGATTTTGTAACTTTAAATGTTCGCGGTAGTTACATAATTGACCGAAGGTTACGCAACGCAAATAACACGAGTTACACGACGAATGCACGTGTTTGTACCACAGTACCAGCTACATTAAATTTTAAATACTAGCCCTTTTCTACTGGGACTCGTTGTTCGAAAGGCTTTTAGCTTAAACGGTGGATAAAACAAAGAAACGATAAAATTATCATATCACATCCACATGACTTCACATACCTCGCGAATTTCGTCTAAATTTGATGGCTCGAAATATAGTTCGGGACTGCATTCGAATGTTTTCGACCAATTGGTGAATTGATATCCTTTTACACAATTCTTTTAAGAGAAAGAAACAAGATGCATTTCAATCTGCTACAACAAAGACAAAAGTCGTAGTATATAGAACTGTATTTACAAAATAAGCTTACAGGAGTCGGCGAACCAGCGCTCATCTCTGTATCCATGTGACTTTAATTACTTTAAGATACCAATCGAATCGATGACAACTTTGTTATATATTGTGACGAAAGCGATTATGTAATGTACTAAATGCGATTGCCGAGATGCTGTTATTATAAATTGTATATTTCAGTTTAATACAATATTTGCAATTCAAATGATGCTGTCTTTACATAAATACCTCTTTATCGAAATATGAAATGTTTTCAGTGCCGGCATGTATTATGCATACAAGTACAAGTTACATGTGTTTCAATAATTCAATTCATTGTCTTCCTATTCCCAACCTGCTTCCTTTTTCGAGAAATTTGAAATCGATATTTCTAGTAATTTCTACTAAATAATTAAAAAAAATCCCAAAAGAATCTGCTTTAAAAAATCGCGGTGAAGCGGGAGATCACTGCACATGAGATGCGCAGAGCGAATTTGAAAGAAATTTTTTTGTGAGTTTTTACGAAATCACAACAAAAACTTTTGTATTCAATGTTTTGGTCGTGTTTGTTTTTGCGTGTAAAGACTGGGGATGACTTAGTTTTTCAGCTTTCGCCACTGAGCTAATAATTCTTATATAGCTCAGTGGCTTTCGCTCAGAAGATAGCGTTCCAGTTTTTTTCATTACACTGGCCCAGATCAGTGGGTTAGCCAATCAGAAGCGGTGGTGTTATTTCCTCTCCCCACTCCTCTTCCTCTTTCGTCATGGTCCAAGTGTTGATCCAATTTGGAAGAGAAACATAAGCAAAAATATTGCCGCGATATTAGTTCACGAAATCGAAATTTAATGGAATTTTTAATCCTTTCCATGGCAAACAAGAGGACCCCGAACCACAAGATTTGCTATAGTAGAGTGCGAATGTCTTAGAACGCGCGTAATCGTTGATAAAACGGCGATACGGCGCTTGAATTGTCGGTGAAGAAGCAAGATAATTATGTCCATGAATCGACCATCAGTTGCCGCCTCAGTCAATAGGAAGATGATTCGACAAAATTCCTCCGCTTCTCAGGCCGTAGCGAGTGCCAACGTAGACCTCACGAGTATTTTTGAATGCCCTGTTTGCTTTGACTATGTTTTACCACCGATTTTGCAATGTTCTAGCGGTCATTTGGTTTGTTCCAACTGTCGCCCTAAACTACAGTGTTGTCCTACGTGTCGTGGACCACTTGGAAGCATACGGAATTTGGCAATGGAGAAGGTGGCCAGCACAATTATGTTCCCGTGTAGATATAACTCTGGGGGCTGTGCTGCCACCCTTGCTTTTTCAGATAAAACAGAGCATGAAGAATCTTGTGAGTTTAGACCCTATACTTGCCCCTGCCCAGGGGCATCATGTAAGTGGCAGGGGGCTCTGGATGCTGTTATGCCCCACCTTATGCATACACACAAGTCCATCACAACCCTTCAAGGTGAAGATATTGTCTTCCTAGCAACTGACATCAATCTACCTGGTGCGGTTGATTGGGTAATGATGCAGTCATGTTTCGGACACCATTTCATGCTTGTCTTAGAGAAGCAAGAGAAGTTTGAGGGCCATCAACAGTTCTTTGCCATTGTCCAACTCATTGGCACACGAAAGCAATCAGAAAATTTTGTATACCGGTTGGAGCTCAATGGTAATCGTCGGCGACTTGCTTGGGAGGCGACACCTCGCAGTATCCATGAAGGGATCTCATCAGCAATTTCCAACAGCGATTGTCTGATATTCGACACAAGTATGGCACAGCTTTTTGCTGAAAATGGCAATCTTGGTATAAATGTGACCATCTCTACATGTTGAGTTGCACTAATAGGATAACTTGTTTGGTAACTGATATTGATGGAGACTTTTGTTGTGGGAAGCACAGTCAAGAATGTTGAGTGACATCAAGCGATGGAAGAACAGTATGTTGCTGGTTGGAGGAGTGTCCTACAGTACAAACATTTTAGTGACTGTTCCAAGTATGGTACCATGCATTACTAGAGCATTTAAAAAACTTTAGCTGGCAAAACTTTGATGGGATTTACAATAGATTTGTGATGTTCAAAACAATTGAGTTTTGTTAAGAGTGACCAAGTAGACCTGTTTGCAAACTTCAGGATTACACATGAAAAGCATAAAAAATATGATATAAATATTTTCAACTGATGCTAAAAAAGGTTTACCAACACTTAATCTACTTTCACAAAACATGGATGTTGTGTTTAATTTAGTTAAACTGGTTTGTTCTAGAAAAAGCTGCATTGAGTTATAAACCATCATTTTGTATTGCTTGGTATTGGTAATAGAATTATACATCTAGTATTTGGCAGTAAATTTGGCCTCATCTGAGCCAGTTGTTGAAAGCTTTTTAGGCTAAACAGTTGATGGGTTGAATATATTACAGGCATTCTTCAAACAATTGAACCAAAGTACACATAACACCAACTTGTATAGCGACAATGGCAACAGCAAGAATTGAGTTCAGTCATTTACAATATATATGGAATTATTTAATTTCAACCTATCCACTGTTTAAAATAAATGGGCTTTGAGCAAAGTTTCCCTCCTTGCAGGAGAAAATTGTTATATTATGAAAAATCATATTATGCAAATAGGATGATATAGATATTGTAAAAATAATTTACGAGGTATTTGTTGAAAAATACAAACTTTATCAAGCTTATTAAATTTGGGTTAAAAGAACTTCACATTTAATTTTTCGTAACTTGATGAATGTGTGGAATGGTCTTCTTACTCTTGTATATTCAGGTTATCTATGTTGTGGATACATTACCATAAAACCAACCATTGGTATTGTAGTGAGGAGATTAAATTATATTATATCAAATTATCTATAAACTAAATTTTGTACTAAAATAATTACATTAATCTAGGTACTGTTAATAACTAACAACATTTTCTTTTCTGATGACAATGCTTTGGTGCATTGAGGTCGACACAATCTCCACTAGACATTGTCCTTCCCCCTTTTTCCTCACAATCACCATCCAGTGGTAAGCATGTATTCAAAATGAAATCAAAAACATTCTCAACATTCTTGCCAGTCTTTGAACTTGTTTCAAAATACGGCACAACATTCAATTTGTCCAATCTTTCCTTATTCTGGGTCTTGGCCAAAGCTTTACCAATGTCAGTTGAAATCTGTCTTGTGGTATCATTAACCAGGTCAAGTTTGGTGCCAACAACAACACACAAGCAGTCTTCCTCAGCACTTTGTAACAAGGGAATATGTCGGTCTTTTAAGACATTCAAAGAGTTATGTCTGGTTAAGTCGACAGCTAAAATTGCCGCTGAAGCACCACGGCAATAAAACGAAGAAAGCCCAGCATATTTCTCCTCTCCTGCGGTATCCTAAGTTATAGAGTAATATAATACTATAAACTGATATTTGGTCAAACATTCTTTAAAAAATCAAACAATAAGTTTATATGCTCACCCAAATTGCAACATTATATGGTCCCCATTGTTTTAAAATGAATGATGCACCGATAGTCTGTTGTAAGTGAAATTAAAGTTGTATTGCAATTTTATATCTTTAATTTCTTTACAGAATTATGAAATCAAGTACTATATTTATCATGCTTACTGATGTTTTGTTAGTGAAAATGCCTTCCATATATCTATGAATCAGTGTGGTTTTGCCAACTGAAGAATCCCCAAGAATAACAAGTTTCAGATCCCTAAAAATAGCCCAAATTGCTTCATCATTATTCTTTTTTATGCTTTGTAAACTTGATGGAATAAACTATTGTTAATTAAACCAAATTGAACTTACGCTTTTCGTTTTTCCTGCCCGTGTGCCATTCTTTCCAAATTTAAAAGCTACAAGATCAAGGCCACATTTAATCAATTATCCTCATTCAAGTAGTCAGAAACAAAGAGAATATGACTTAACCAGGGGCAGGTTGTATAAAACTCCTTAACTACATTTTGCATAGTTAAATCCAAATTAACTCGGAAATACACGACTCTGATTGGCCAATTCTGTTCTTAATTACAGTTAAACATTAATTAATCTTTTGTACAACTTCCCCCAGCTGTTTAGTCAAGGAGCCTGGCACTTATAGGATATGGCTGCTATTTAAAAATTGCACCTATTCATAAAGAATATGAATATTGACAAAAACATTACTTGTAATTTGGCAGATACAAGCCGTACTTGAGAGGCAATGTCACAGATGTGCATACATGTTACCCCTCTTTAATGTTGTACTGTCTTATGCCATTTAACGTTTATTTTCTTATTTAAAAAATTCTGCAAATATAATATAGGTACTGGGTGGAAAAACTAACATTTGTTGGATGTATATGACTAATAATCCTGATGTATTAGAAACTAGTATCCAACTAGTCTATGTGTTCAAATACAGGATATCAAAGAACGTATTTCGTTTGAAGAAAGTGAAAATACTTTTTAATATGGCAACAATAACTGCTGATGAGTTCATATTTATTTCAGGTTTAAAACTATATGATCAGTTCCGTGTGTATAATCTTTGCAGTTAATATAAATTAAATTGAGCTCGAGTCTGAGCGATTTTCAAAGATGTCCAGCATAATTTAAAGTAAATCAATACACTTACTTACTAACACTGTAAAAAACTTCCTGTCATATAAAACCATACAGGGGTGATACAGCTGTATCAATTCATATTCCACAGTTCACACATATGAATATTCGATATGGGATATTACATCGCTCTTATTCAGTATGATTGTACACAGTATGTTTTATTGTGTATCGTTAAAAATAGCTAGGAGCCACTTGATATATTACAACGTTTTCAAACACGCTAAAATTCGCCAAAATACAAATAATTTGAAAAAAAATTGATAAAGTGCTCATTTTAGTTTTCATTTTAACCCCCCGGAAATAGATCTTGGCCTAAAGTGTTTCATCAATCTGGATTCTGCGGCAGACGACAGGGGGGAACAAAAAAAAGCACCGCGAAAATGTTCGCGACTGTGTTTCCACTTCTGCAATCTAAAAATGTTTCAATAATATTTTAATGTTTTCTTTAGGCTAAAACGTTAACATGTCATAATTTAACATCTTAACCGTTAACGTTATCAGAATACAATCAAATTCTTCTTTGCATAAGACTAATCCTTAATTTCCAGCAGTATATACTAAAAACGCAATAAACTATTTTGTGGTACTGCGAATAGCGAAGTTTTCAGAAGTGCATCCATTTTACAAAATCTGGAAATTTCGAAATGTTGTCATAGCAACAAACAACGACGCTGAGAGGAAGAGAAACAACGAAGTTTGTAAATAATATTTTTTGTATATCCTCGTTGTTTTACGCAAAATGCCGTCGTTATTGGACGAGCCAAGCGAAAAAACTGAATGTAAACAGAATTTGAAAGTTGACGAGGACAAATGGCCCAGGTAAGAATGTTGGTGACTGTTAATATTGCTTTTTATAACCTTTCTTTATGATGAATGAACAGATGATGATGATGAGCAATCATAACACTACTTTCATATATTGATGTGAGCTATCCACTGTTATCACCACATATCATTACCATCAACATCAGCACCACACCACCATGGTCAATACCATTACAACCAACCACTGAACCACCAGTCCTAGCTATCACAATGATGGTAATCACCAGTATGCATGACCATGCACTGTTATATAGTATGGTAAGGATCCCCAAAACATCACCACAATCATCATTTGTTGTCAATCTTCATCATAATTATGGCTACAATCAATATCTGAACATTGCATGATTAATCTTTACTTGCAATACTTGCACAATCATAAATTTTCTCATCATCTATCATCAACATCTCTACCATCACAATCATTGTCATAACATGTTTTGGGTTAAAATTGTGTCATTTGCTTTAGAATGACCAAAAAGGTCCTCCTGGATATCTGCAAACAACAGAAACTATACAGAACACCATATCTCAATGATGTTCTTTATTTGCACTACAAAGGTACCTACTGTACATGTCATATATGAGACAACAGAAACTTTAAGAATTTAGATTCCTCTCCAAGTTTTGCTTGTGTGAGAACAACGATTATACTTGCAAAGTAAAATTATCATGTTTGTATATCAGCGCTGTATGTAGGTCTGCAAAGATCTCAACATGATGTGTGGTAACTCTTGAAAGCTAATTGCTTGAAATATCCATTCTTTTAATTCTCAGGATTTGGTAAGATAGAAAACTTGGAGGATTACACAGGATTAAAGTGTCTTTGGTTAGAATGTAATGGTATCAGAACAATAGAAGGACTTGACAACCAAATTGAATTACGTTGTCTGTAAGTGAAGTTCTAACAAAAAAGAAATTTAGCAAACATGGCATGATGCCTAGGATGTCCCGAAGGTGGAATGGATATGGTGTAATATGTCAATCTATGGTTGTGACTATGTCATATCCGACCCATTGTGGGCACGAATGATAAAACTAATATAATCCTAATGCAGTTGTTTTTTCAATCTTAGATATTTGCATCAAAATCTGATAGAGAAATTACAAAATGTTGATCATTTGTCTCTCCTGGATACTCTAAATGTGAGCAATAACTCAATAAGGAAGATTGAAAATATTGGTAAGATGAAAGTTTTTTTTGTGAACACGTAATTTTGAAACCCATCAAAGCAAGGGGTATTATTTACTTTCTTTCTATTTCTATACAACACCAGCATGTCTGCCAAAGTTAAACACATTACAGATTGCTCATAACAAATTGAAAACTGTTGAAGACATTGAGGAACTACGAAACTGCGAGTATTTGAGGTTTGCGTGTATTTCAAAAACACTGACTTTGATAGTGTAGCTAGTGTAGCTAGACCAATCATTAAAAAAATAGCTTGTGTACCTCTTTAATCCTGTATTACCTGCAGTGTCCTAGATTTATCCCACAATCAATTGGATGACCCTGAAATACTAGATGTGTTTTCTGCCATGGCTAAAGTGGTGAGTATTCGACTTGAGTATTTTGGAAAACTTCAAGGATGTGTCCGCTTTCTCATGTTTATTTTTGACCGCTTTTCACTCAAGAACATTATACATATATGAGAGTCTCGTTTCTTTTGGTATGGAATAAACTAGCTTTTCTTCGTTATTTTTTTCTAAGAGTGTTCTCAATCTAATTGGCAATCCTGTTATAAAGAAGATAAAGCACTATAGAAAACAAATGATCCTAAAAATCGTACGTATTATGAACATGAAAGATTTATAAAATATCAGATTTAGTCAGTGCACCGCGAGTAAATTAGCTAATATCCATTACCACACGTGATATTCAAGCAAAAGTCTACCTTGACCTCTTTTTTCTTAGAAAAATTTAAAATACTTGGACGACCGGCCCGTGTTTCCGAAAGAGAGAGCTTGCGTTGAAGCCTGGTATGTTGTGAAACACTCTCGTGTACTAAAAACAAATTTTCCTGGTCGGCCCGACCTTACAAACCGTTTTCCTGCCCCAAAGAAGGCATGACCAGTTTTTTTTTTAATTAACCATGCCGTTTCCTTGTCGTCAGGAAAACTTGTCGAAATATTTGCCGCACACATTGATAAACAATAATCGACCAGGAAAAATTAGCTGTCGGTTCGTGACTTCACAATGAGATTCCACTCGTTCACGTGAATTGTCGGTGAAGTTTGTACGGACTGTCATTTTCCGTTAAATTAGTTGTTGCGTGGTAAAAAAAGTATGGAATTGAAACTGAAAACTGTAACGAAATTACCTACAATTAATTTTACAAATACCTAGCGATTTAGAGGGATTCAACTAGCGACCACAAATATTGTATTGTTTCACTGTTCACATTTTGAAAATCGTATATTTACGATTAACAATTGCATACAAAAACGCCAAATGAATGAAATGATGATTTTCTGCGGTTGAGTTTCTCTCCTGGCAGACGCCATTTTCAGAGTAGCTGCTATATCATTGGGCAGGTGTAGCCATTTATTTGCAATTTTAACGTCGTATTTGACGTTCCGGTTCTCAATCTAAATCCGATTAATTGTATTCGCACTGAACTGGTTTGTCCGTTGTCGTTCAGGGCGCGAGGTGGTGTCGAAGCGGAAAAAGAAGAGAGGCAGTTATGGGTTAGCAGGGAACGAAAAAAGATCATGGACAGTGTTAACGGTGTGTATGTGTGTGTGCTTTTGGACTCGATACACAGTTTTGCATGTAGCTGGGGTCAGTTATACTGATTGAAAGATAACTTTCCTACTGTATATTTGCAGCGTTGGCTGAAATACGTGAGAAAAACCGAAGAATGCAAGATGAAGATACGGACAAAGTAGGTACCATGGAGTGACAGTCTTGGACTGACCTATATCACAAACTTCTCGGCTCTCACTCCCCCTTGAGGAGCTACATTAGGCACGTCATGAATCACCAAAGTTTCGGGCAGAGGAAGTTGTCTTTTTGATCAATAGCCCTCTCCCGTAGCCTTGCGGGTAATTGCGTGAACTCTTGTACTTTGTGTAACGCAGGAAGCGACGAACGAAGGTGCACCAATATTTCATCTTGGCAAAGAGGAAGATGGACGCCAAGAAAGAGGAATTGACGGAAAAGACGATGAAGAAGTCATCAAAGTCATCAAAGATGAAAATACCGACGAGGAACAAAAAATAGCAACTAGCAACGAAGGTAATCTTGGTCATTAAAAAAAAAATTAATTCAAAGAATTTGAGTGCAAATCTTTTCCCGTTTCAGTTTAGTTTGGAGTTACAAATAAGAACGAAGTTCGCTATATACGCGTATAGCTTAAAATGCTAGGTGTCTTTTGTGTTATAAGCACGTGCCTAATGCTCACGGTGACAGTTTAGACCTCGCACACAATATCAGGGCTCAAAATAACGGGCGGGAATATCAACAGTCAAAGCGGCCGCTCAGCTTCATTTTCACTCGGTCAATATCAGTTTTTGACCCGTCAATACTTCATATAATTTCAAATAATTAACATGACGAAATCAAAGACCAAATCATGTGTCCGAGACTGACGAGACACTCAGATTTTTTCAGACTGTGTGCCTTTACAATCATTCAAGAGTTAACATTATCGTTACCATGAAAAGATCTTCGATCAATTTCAAGTCAAATTTTGTATCTTGAGTTCATAGACGAACCAAGCAAATTACCAATAAATGTGGTAATTACAGTGAATACTCGCTGGTCGTCTATACCAATAGTCAAGCATGCGCATGCGCGACAAGATTTACACTGATGACAGTACCTTGATTGTAGATCGATCATCCTCGCCAATTTTTCTGACTCAAAGGACTCAAGCAACACCTAGCGATCAACGGAAATCTGCTGGTATTTTCTCATCTCAAATTACCGACGACGACCGTCGTAAAGTCCCGCGGATAGTAGAGATAACGTCAGGTGCGCGTCTCATATTGTTCGATGCAGCTAAATTTGAAAAAAAAACCCCGAAATGAATCTTCATGCAGGCATCTTAACTTGCTACAAATCAACCGACCCGGGTACGGGTAAAATCGTCTTTGATTAGATGGGTAACACTTCGAGTACATAAGAGAATGACTAAAGCCCGTTTTCCACTAGGCGAATTTATTCGCGCGACACGAAGCGATATCTGAAATCTGGTGATGTGATTGGTTTGCGAAAAAAATCGCCACGAAAAAGTAGAATCGCTTCCTACTTTTTATCTGTTCGCGCGAATAAATTCGCCTAGTGGAGAACGGGCTTTACTGACAGGTTTTATGGGCGAAGAAAAATGATAAAGCTAAAGATAATTTGTTTTTTAGATGGGCAAGATAATTTTACAGATTCTGAGCAAATTCTCACGACGACTTTGTCTGGTAGGAAAGAAAAGAAAAACATTTATATTCTGTAAATTTAAATTTATCGGATAAACATGGGTTTATCGCGAGAGCGCTATTTAACCTGCCGTAAATTGAAACCGTTGCATTTCACAAGTGAATGTAATAGTCCATGCATGCTTATAGCAAAACAATCGCGATACGGCTTTACGATATTGTTTTTCTCATTTCAGAAGACGATATTGAAATAATCCAGATAAGTCGCGACGATGAGGTATGTACGACCAAGCTTGATGTCATATGCATAGGCAGTGCTATACCGCATGGTATTTGGAACCAACGAAAGTAGTCTGATTGGAATATCTTTCACTACAGGACTTGCCGGATTTGGAAGACGTCGATGTAAGCGACCCAGATGTACGTCAGGTAATTACTGCAAGATTTTGAATAAATGGAAACTGATGGTAGATATGTCAATGAGCTCCTTACCAAGAGGCTGTTTACATGATCTTCGGGTCACCCGAAGCTTAAAAAAACTTCTAGGCATGAAAAAGGTTTTCATGAAACTAAACATGCCATTATGGCCATGTTATTATCAAAGTGACTCCCTAGTTTGGCTAAGTTTCTCACAGAGCACTTGGATAATCTCAGTAACGAACACTTCGCTATATTTCTGTCACAGGCTCATCCATTCATTGCTGATTTCGACCGCAGCCTTATTGACGAGAATCTTAGCCAATCAGATTGCATCGATTCGATGACGTCACATCCAATGGAATTACTAATCAGACCTGAGAAAACCCGCCAACGGGTTCTTATCGAAGAACTTCCAGATGAACCTCAGCACAACACTAAAATAGATACACGAGAAATTGAGCCGGTCGACAAATTTCAAGCATCCACAAAAGATGCCCTAACTGAAAGATGTCGAGTGTCAGCCGAAGGTAATCGAGTATCAGTTGACGATTGTCGACCTTTGACCGACAATCCCCGAGCTTCGAGCGATTCTGGAATCTCGATTGATATTATACAAAAGCTTGCGGAACAAGTTGGGTCAACTGTTATTGAGAGAGAGCCTTTGAACATCGAAGAAAAAGTTAAGGAATTTAAAGAACGAACTGTTGAAGATTTTGAAGATGTTGACGATTAGCGTCTAATGTGAACCGTTTTACTGACATACGTTATATAAACGACTCTATTGAAAGACTCTATAGCGGTCAAAAGCGGCAAATTCTGAGCAAAAATTTTGAAACTCTTTTAACTGAAGTCTTTAAATTTCTGCAACAAATAGAGGTTTTGAATACAGTTTTTATATACGGTGCAACGTTTATTAGTATTTAAAAACATTTCACTCCAAACTGAGAAAACTAAAAGACCCCGGACTCAAACCCTCCCCTGAGTTGCCATTCCGGTTTTATTGAAGTTTACTAGTGAATATCTCTGTAGTTAACATTATTACTGAATGAAGTGTATTCATTTTTGCTTGTTTTGTTCTCGACTATCTATATTAATAACTTATATTGCGATTAAAATGATGATACTAGCCATTCTAGGAAAAAATCATTTTAACGTCTCAATGCAAAATAATCCTCTTCTGAATTTCACCTAGTCATTGTTGTTTTTTTGCAATCGCATTACTTCTCCCAAGTGACTAGGCGATCAAGCAGTCTCGGAGATTAAATCACTTTATTATTGTGTTGAAAGAGGCCTCGAAAAAAGCAATCAATCTATCTCGTGAAGTGTCTCAGTCTTTTTTCGACCATAACACAACATGATCTGACTTTTGCTGCATTGCATGGAGATATCCAGTATTCCTTTTCTATTGTTAAATCTATCGGATACAGATAATGGATACAACTTGGGTCTATGCACCAACATGGCGTTTGTCTTCGACGTTTAAACACGTTCATTTTTAACACGTTCGTTCAAAACTCGTTTGAAAATCGTTCATTCTTTCATAATTCATAAATTGCTGCGGTATGCCGTATGGAGAGAATACATTTCAGACAAATGTTCTTATCAAAGCTTGAATTTTCCAGCGAAGAAATATATCGTCAAAATGCACAAGGAATAAGATTTGCAAGCAGTGGCAAAGATAATATAGGGACCTTAAAGGCCGACACAGACCGAGTTTTCAGAAGCATATAAATTAAACTCTGGGATCAAAATTTGGAATCTATGGACGCTAGACCAATCAAAATTTATTATTTTAATGCAATCTACAAGAAAATTTTGATGAGTTAAAATTTATTTGCTTTTGAAAAATATAAAACGTTGAAAATTCGCGCCGCGTTGCCAATTCGCGTCCTGTCTGTGTGGGCCTTTAAGACTGTTCACACGATCCAAGTTTGATTGTGTTTAAGAACTATAAGATACACCAAACCTACGCGGCGGACGTGAAGAAATACTGTCTTCATTTCGATAGTTTCACAACAGGAATAAAAATTATAGACTGCTTTTGGTAAACAAAGCCTGAGCCGAATGTAAAACTATATAATTAATAAAACTGGGTTCCTAATACCACCGGCTGATTTCATGTCACTTCCGCGTCGTATAGATTTGGTGTATCTTAACCTAATATAACTATTGTTTATGATAGCGATTATAAGGTGAAAATGAGATTTTAATAGAGTTTCTTTGAGTTCTTATGCGACTTGGTTAGACTGTTGTCTGTTGCTATACTACAGTACAGGCACATTTTCATAACAATTGACCTTGACTGTTTCTGTTGACGTAATGTAGGCTTATGAACAAAGAAGTATTCTTTCGGAAAGTCAAGTGCGTCGGTGTTAGTTAATCTGATTCAGGCTGAAAGCTAGTGTACTTTACGGTATTTCCCATTTTAACAACTTTACCTCAGAAAGATACCGACCCTTAAAAACATTCGTCACAGTCAAAACTGCGGAGAATGTACAACTTCCGACCACTCAGAGAAGAACGCCCATATTCAAGAGCAAACATTAGAACGTTGTTCGAATATAACCTAGAATGGTTTACTAAGAATTGTTCCCAATAACACATCATCAAAATCGCTTTCTGATCATGATGAAATAGTTCCACTCAAAAGTGGTTGTAAAATGATAAGGAAGAGCGAGCAGTATAGATCTGACACAGTCGAGAATAGCTCAGTTTCCAAGAGCTCGTAATCGCATTTAATAGGGAACTTATAAACAACATGTTTCACTTAACGTGCATGCGATATCAGACCATCTTACGATCGCCCCAGTTCAAGTACTGTATCGTATTAAATTATTAATGGTATCATTACTGGCGTTAAGTACTAAAAGCTCACGCAGATGATTGTTAAGTAATCCCGTCTTAACTGATGTGCTCACTCGCATCCAGCATCAATTCTGCAGAGACCACTAAATTATACTGCGAACTACCCAATTAATTTCACATTACCAAATTATGTGCAAGTGCATGATGTATATCTATCTGTCAGTAGTTATTAAACATGTGACATGTTCAACCGCGAGTTCTTCAAACAGGTTTGCTAAAGCAACAGTGAGCCGCCCCGTGCACACAAGAGCTATCCGGACACGTGGGGTACTGACTCTACAAGGACTTTCTTAGGCATTGTAAGCTAGGGGCAGTCCATATTCGTGCACGAACCTGCTAGGCTACACCTCAGTAAGTTTGCATGCATGTTTGGATCAGACGTTATGTTACAATAACATATCGCAAGGTAACTCAAGGTACCTCGAATGATCAAGGTAGTTCAAGGTACTTACACCGTATATGATGAATTCATGTTCAACCCAGCAGTAGGTATACGCCTATACTGTACAATATCAGACCATGTTTACTGTTCACTAGCCAAAAATAATTCCCTAGCAATGTGTTTCCCAAGGTCAATATGACCTGATATTAGCTCCGTTTCTAATTCACTTGTTTACGAGTTTTTGCGGGCATTTAATGTAAGTGGGGTATGTCTGCAAAATTATGTCTCGTCTACCTTCATTTTCTTTTTCGATTTAATAAACTGAGTTTCCCTAATTAGGAATGCCTTAGATAATATCAGACCTATATTTGGTCAACCCATATCCTAATCTTATAACTCTGAAGAGTTTTCGTTTTTCATATAATTTCATTTTCGTTTCACTTCCAGCCTGGGAAAATGTACTTTGAACTGTAACGTGTTACGTCATGGTACATGTGGGCGAATGCCAAATACAATATTTGATTGATTTTATGCAATTGCATCCGGGAAGCCCATGTCATGTGTGCTCGTCTTATCTCCCGTTCCTTGCTGAGAATATGAATTGCGATGCAGTTATGTCAATGCTGAGACAGTTCTAAGTGTTTTTAAATTTTCTTTATCGAAGAAAGAAGTATGTAATATTTAAAACACCGCTCAAGACTATTTTACGTCTTTACTTATATGTACACTTGGATGAAGCTCCTGTCATACTGTGAAATTTTCGTAGTTTGCACTTAGGTGTTGTATGCAACTGAAAATTTTATAATACTGAATGTATATCACTCTCACGTCTTTAAGTTTAAGGCCAAGGTTAAACGTTGCACTTCTCATGAGCTGAACGCATTGACAACAATAATTTTCAAATTTCAATCGCTGACAATCTGTGGCGTTCGTTTGTTTAAACCTTGGACTTAATTGTCAAATTGCATTGACTCCGTACGATTGATAACAGATGGCAGGTTTTTTTCACTATAATTCAGTGGGTCGCTACTGACAGCGTGTGTCCGCCATATCTGCCCTTCACGTGACCTCGTATGCTTCCTTTGACAGCTAAAATATTTTTTTCACGCTTTCGTAGGAGTGTTGTTTTTCACAATTGTCGAAGACACGATGACTAAGGTATAAATGAAACAGAAGACATCCATGCTAATTGACGCATTTCCTAGGAAAAAGGGGTTTTTTTCCACCTCGTTCACTCAAGCACTCAAGAATCTATTTACATACGCCCATAATAGCCCAAATAAACTTTCCTCTACATACACCAGTATTTGTTAAAAACAAAGACACCTTGTTAGTATTGTACTGACATGTGACAGAACAATGTTTTCCCTCTCTTATTTAGGAACCCTATAGGACAGACTTCCTATAGCGTGTAATTCATTGATTATAGGAGATATTGGATCATCAGCTATTATCAGGCTGCAAAATTTACATAGCCGGAATTTCACGGTTTCAGAAAGAGACACTGTACGCAAACGTTTTTAAAGAGAGCTAGGTTAACTGGATGGAGTATAACTTTCTTATTTACCATGCTGTACATAAAAAACCTGGAGTTAATTATAGCCCATCAAATCCGGCTTAATTTTTCGAAGAAAATGTTATCAGTTGTCGGTGATTTTTTTTTACAATCGGGCGTCTGAGATAAGCATCAAATTTCGTGTCTCGTGAGCCAATATCATTTAAAGAATGATTTCAATTCGCGTGTAATTACTAATAATCATAATTCCGGATGCCCCAATCATCTTTCAACAACCGAAGTATAGTATTTTGTAGAAAATATGAAAAAGGCAATGCATTTGACAGATCACAAGGTCATCATCCTTGGTATAAGGTTTCTATTTCCTTGAAATGGTTGGTTTAAAACGAGCCGATCACTTTATAGCGGAAACAGTTTAAAAATACTGATTTCTACGTGATATTGATGCTTCTATATCAGTTCTTAATTGCTTGTTCATCGGTATAGAAAGAACGCCAACTAAAATCAGTCAACTAACCTTATTATATATATATCTACTTGTGCATGAGCATTTTAGAACAGAACCCAGAAGGCTCGACTAAATTCAATATATATATATATAATATACATGCAACTCAATATATACTCACTACACAACTAAATTATATCTATATCAGTTAAGAGACATATTGTAATTAGCCATCGCAATAAGGAAAAACCAAGGATTCATCATATTGCATGAGTCAGTTTTACTAAGGAAGAAAATTTAAAGTACAAACTGAAATTTATACTGGGTATAAACGTCTCTCAGATGGGCAGAATAACGTCTTAATGTTGGCACAAGCCTTGCTGGCCCATATTTTATTGTATCTAAGACTTAACCAAGTGGAGTTCTATGGAAAAATACACTTTTTATCGAATACAATTTTTATAAAGAATTTTATAAAAAAAATACACTTGATATATATCTATAGGCACAAATAAAAAAAAGGTATACAATTGTACAAGTTTCAATGATTAAACACAGGAATAAGACTGGTCCCTCCCTTTATAATTACTTTGGATTTCAAATATCTTGCTTCAAGCAAGCTAAAGTTGCACAGAACGGAATTTGGCGAAAATTTCCATGAGCGCGCAACGGGTTTTTTCCGTCTTCCATTATTTCAACCGGATTGTCCTTAATTAAAAAACAGTTCCGCGTTGAATCAGCCTCACTTATAAATTAAGTTTTTAGCATATATGAGCGAGATGGACATCACTGTCACCTTAACAGGATCCTATAGACGTACGAAACCCTGCAATTGTGGTAAAAGGATTAAGTGATGAAGCTGTTATAGGTAAGCTAATATTTGAACAGGCAAGATTAACTTACAGTTCCGTAGTGTCAGAACGCCCTTCTGTTTAAATAGTTTTGGCATTGTTGATGTTGATTACAGTGGGTATGCACGAGTGAACACTATTGTTTGTCAAGCCTTTAAACACAGGTAAGCGAAACCGAAAAGTGCCAAATATAGAACTAGCTATATATAAGGGCAATTTTCGGTGATGATATTTCGGTGGTGATCACAACTTATATGATTGACTTCTAAGCAACGAAGTTTCTCGACGGCGTTGCTTGTGTTCTACGATATTTCCCACAAGAATATATATATATAGGCAAACCTACTTCGAATAAAGTCGCCATTACCTCTCTACTTTAATTTAGAAATAAAGTTAGAGTTCAAAGTCAACTGTCAAGCACTCTCATGTAGGAATTTGAACTTGTCTCGTCGAGGTCTTTATCAAAAGCATTAAGCATGCAATAGCGAATTTCATTGAAACCCATTATATAGTGTTGAGCGGTGAAAAATTTGGCACACGATACATAATAATATAGTTCAACGTTCTCTTGATGTAATAGATGTAGATGGCCAAGTCTACTGTCTACGTCAAATAAATGTTGATGTGAAGTTCTCACTGAGACACAGCCGCGCTCCTACAGTCTGTTATATACTCTGCCTGCATGTGAGAGAAATTTCTGCAGATATCAGAGGTGCATGACACCATATTAAGGGAAGCCGCATTAGAGGGTTGGAAGGTGCACATGTCATTAAGGAGGCGCCACTGCATGTACATGTCAAAATTGTAAAAAAATGCTTAAAAATGTACGTGTAATCTTACTATTCTGCTTTTAAAAAGCTGAAAATCCGATTACATGCACCGCCATTTCTCAATCTATACCATCGTTTGGTTTCGCCTAAAAATCACACTGAATTGGAAAAGTATAAGAAGATATTAATAAGAAAGGTTATTCTCAGGTAGATTGTACGTATAATGAATGAGATGTTATCTAAGTAATTTTCACAGAAGTTGGAAAACGGATTGGTCGTAGTGGCATTCGTATTGAGTTTGACTTTATATGCATTGCCATCTTGCAATTTTCTTCAAGGTCTGTAGCCGTGACAACTCTATACGATCAGGGTTAGGCTTGATGGTCTCCGCTTTGAAAAAGATTTCCGTATCGTACTGACGCAATTCGCCTTGCCCAGATAATCCCAGTCACATGTTCGAAGAAGTCAAAAGTCAATTTACGCTGCAAAAAAGCTCAAGCTTTAGGTCTCATGTAAACACGCTTCATACTTCACACAAGGCAACAAGTAGGAAACTACCTAATCGGGGAGGAATTTGTCTCTCTCAGCGGGATGCCCGATTGGAATCTTCGAGAACAGCTTAGGAGAAGCAAAGGACAAAAACATCCCCATGTAAACGGTGTACAAATATAAATAATTATGCGCCTTGTTGGTTGGTATTGTCGCGAACGATGCCGTTTGTATTGAAGACTATTGAACAGGCCGAATGCTTACAGCGAAACGCAATGGAACAAAATTAGATCATTAACATGAGATCAAAAACCGCATATCTCCGATTATAACCGAGACATTTAAGTCTTACAGCCATATCGGAATGCAGCTATAAGGTACGAATTTTGAACGTTGAGCATCGATCTCACCAGGGGCAGAGCGTAGGCATCTTCAATTTTCCCTTGCACGCATACAGAGTATATTTTATGATACAGAAATGCCGGTCTGTTGGGCAGAGTTATAGGAGTGCTTTTCTCGATGAATACAGTTAGAGTACATCGTACGCAAAATAAACTGTATATATAATTGACATACCATTAGGAAGGTATGTTGATCGCTGACTAAGGAATTGCCATTATAGACATCTGCAGTCGATCTTTATCGATGGAGCAAAAAAGTATGATTGTGTGCAAAAAGTGTTTTGCTCAACCTTAAAAATGAACTGTGCTTCAACCGAACTTTTGCCAGCCGCCTAAAAGAACCACCTTTAACAAGTTTGAATCGATCTCATTCTGTCGTAGTCGCCCAGCAAGTACTTCAAAGACAAAGTACAAACGTCCGTGGTATTTCACGCGAGAAAGTTTAAAATGCAGTCTAATTTTGTTTAGAATTCGTCTGAAACCTGAATCTTTGAATCCTATTAGTACTAACGGTGACCTGGATGTGAATCAGCAATTTTAATGCGATATAATAACATCATTGAGTTTGTTAAAATCTTGTGCCTGCGATGGTTTAAACAGCTAGTCCTCGCGTGACCTCTGGTTAAAAGTTTTATCGTTTGACTGTTACTTGATTACAAATCAATTCACAATTAATGAAGTGCAGAAATCATGCATTAAATTGCTGTTTGCAAGTATCTAATTTATTATAAGTACATTAGCACAACATGTTTACTGCATGGACGTCTTTTTCCTTCCCGTACATGCAATTGGATACCCACAACCACCTGAGAATTTCTAAACGGATATTTCGGATCTGTGTGTACAACAACGGGAAACGATTGTACTTTAAGGAGTTTAGTACTGATGACTGGGGGGAGATTAACGTCCACCCACATGAAACAAATTACTAAAATTGGAATGATTTTGTCTAAAAATTCGTACAGGACGTGCAGGAGTTTTCGATGAAATGAGCAGTGACAAGGCAGATTTGTGCTCACAGGCCACCTTTACACGGGACCAAATGCGTGGTCGCGATTCCGTCCGGTTTCTTGTAGTTCATGTAAGCACTAAAAATTTTTCCCGCGTGAAAACCTGAACGGGACGATTTCGTGCACAATTCCAAATTCGTCCGGTTCCGTGTTAATGTAAGATGGAATGATAGAATACGTACACCGGGCCTATGTATATATATATATATATATATATATATATATATATATATATATTTATATTATATAATATATATATATATATATTATATATATATAATATATATATATATATATATATATATATATATATATATATATATATATATGCGGCTGCCTAATAAAAACAAGTTGCTTGGCCTCGGGTTAAATCCACTATATCTGTCAACACATTAATAGCTTCTCAAAAACAGCCGGTTCGCGCGTATAACTTCTCAGGATAGTCCGAGAAATCGCCTTTATTGAATTCCGGTGAAAACAGTTTGATATTGAACGAGATATCCTACATATTAATTGGTAACCAATGTTTATTCTTCTAGTCTAGGTGTAGTGTATCCCAGTTCTAGTATAGACATCGGTTATACCAAGTTTCACGTAGAAGCCTCCTTTGCACAAAACTGGTCCAAGAGAAAGCACCAATTTCGACTTGAAGGGAACTTATATAGTTTAATGAAGCCGGCACCAGGTTAAATATAGTTTAGGCTTTCTTCTGTAGTTCTGTAGTACCCTAGCTGGGTTATCAATCTTTATTTATCATTGTTACCAACATAAGTTCAACTATATTTACCAACACCATATCATTTATGCCGCCTGGCGCCTGATCAGTGCTGTTAAATAGTTTAAAATGAACCTTATACAGTCTCCATAGTAAGTCTTATACCATGTATGGAAAATGCATGAGAATTATTTTTCCGTCGGTGTTCAAAAAATACCACGCGACTGTGTATTGTATAGAACACACTACACGTTGTACATTGGACCCTAATGCACGAGATATCTGCTTTGAAGCAATTCAGGCGATAAATACTTGCCCGAGTTTGACCCCACGGGCGAGATACGTTAAAAATCCGGGTTCTCCTGCAACGACCGCTTTACGAAGTCAATCGTGTTGACGGGGTGAAAGAAAGTAACAAAATAGCTTTGCTTGATTGCGTTTTGCAATCTCACGATAAACGATCGAAACGAAATTTCACTTTGGATTCAAATTTCATTTTCATTCCGAGAAAAACGTCGCTCGCCCGGTCTTCCTGTGTACAGCCATAGTGAAATTTCGAGCATGTGAGTTCTAAATACGCATTGCCTAATGTTTAAGAGCCGTCGTAGCAGGGGCGCGGCACTAAATGCGTGGGATGCATGACGGTATATTGTAAGAATTACAACCTGCAAAAATAGTCATTTGATTACATTTGCCGCATGACCGGATCGTCTCTGGGTAGAACCCCCAAAATTTGAATATATATATATATGTGTATGCAAATGACGTTATATATCTATGTTGCGGTAGCTCGCCACGAGCAGTCATAGCCGCGTACTCGCGACAATATCACCTCGACTGTAACTCACCGTGGAGTGTTGCAAATCGCTCGATTCTATACGACATAGAATAGCACGTGCGGTCTTGCAGTTCAAGCTGAAGTTTTGAAGTGATTACCCGCCGCTATTCTTCGCAATTTGGAGATTTGCTGAATTGCCCGAATATTCTGTATAGTACTTCTGGAAACGCAAGGTAAGAAAAAGCCGAGTTAAATTCTACGAAACGTATGTACTATTCTGTGTAGAGTTTCCAACGACAAACAGTACGAGCAGAAAATACGAAACTTGGCAAACAAGTTAAACCGTATATCAACAGCACATTTAAAGGTTAAACCCGACGGGGGATAGAAATAGAATACAATTAGGTGCAGGGAAAGCGATAAACTAGTGTTAAAGTATACCTAGATGGCTCTATCTGTATTTGAGAATATCCCTCTTGAGAGTCAAGCAAAGGCACTATATAAGACTCGTATATATCGGCCTATATTATTATCAATATACTATATATGATATATAACTTGACTGAAATGAACTTTATTCATGATATTGAATAGTTCACTTCGCTCCAAACTGCCTGTTCACTTCGCTCCAAACTGCCTGGCGATCACTTAAATTCGATTGCAAATAAAACGTTATCTAAACTTAGTTTACTTCAGTAATACGGGATGATAGCTCAATAAGGTGCATCTTCTGTCATCGCGTGAAAGTGGTTTACCCAAGTAAAACCTCTGTCTTTTACGAGGGTCAAATTTTATTCAAAAAAGCGTTCATAAAAAGATTAAACCCCGACCACATGAGGGTGAAGCAATTGTATAATGGTAGGAACGCCTGGTGTGGTTTGCATACATACGCTGCAGTGTCCCAGCTGGAGGAATCGATGTTCCAGTATTTGCGGGCACAACCTCGTTTATCTACAGCGCTGCTTGGCAATCGTGTGCATTCCGTTCGAAACGATGCCGGAATTCAAATTGCAACATAATTCAAGTGTTTAGACCAGTAAATAAGACATTCTTTGGCCCGCGGGTTTTCCCTCTTTCCTAAACGTTTGTGATCGGATGTAAACAGCGGAACCTTAATTCCAAGATATATACTCTAGATCATTTCACAACACTCTATATCAAAAATCTACCAAGGCAGCCTGACACGGTGTCAAATATTATGCATGCTCGTGTTCGGTCGAATGCCTTTCTCCTGATTAGGATCCTATAGCAGTGTTCATGCCAGCTTCCTAACGACAGAACAACCACACAATGAACGGTGAAGTACCCTTACAAATAGTTTGGAATAGGATTTCCTTTGAAGATATTTTTAGTTATTCAAAACATCAACTTCATAGTTACCCGTCAGTAACAATCCGGCATATCGTGAAACGAATGATGTCAACTATGTCTAAGCAGACAGTACCATTTGTCTATACAAATTAATATAACGACGGAAATTTCTTGAATATCGGCAGTCCTCTAGCGATTTAGGACGCCGTATTTACTCAATCACGATGACGTAACGTCTAACTCAAGGATACTTCCAGGAAAATTCGTTTCTGAAAAATTTTGAATGGCCATATAGAAAACAAGAGTACAGTACATGATGTTTCGTAGAATTGTACCGTATATATTCTATACATAGGGTTTTAATTCACGAGTGTGTTTTCATGGTTAAACCATGTGTTCATGGTTAAACTATGAAAGAGTTACTTAATTATCCATCTCCAAGGGTCGCCTTATAGGAAAACTGGATGGCACTGTCCACCGCGTTTCCAATCTGTTTGAACTATATATAGTATTCTTTAAATTAGGAATCCCGTTTTATAATTCTAGCTCCAAAGCTGTAATTTTATTCCTTTTCCAATGGTTGAAAGAATTACTATAACATTATCTAGCCTTCGAAATCGCCACAGACATGCATGGACGTATCCATATAGCATCGTTTAATGATTTGAAAATTATATTCTTAGAACGCCAATGTCAAAACCGCGAAGACAGAGAAATAGCCAAACCTTCCTGGAATGGCTTTTAAACGTTTTGAACAGAAAGCGGTCACCGCAAAACGCGTACTGGCTGGACGAAGAAGAGAGGATATTCGCTGTGCGATGGGTGCACCAGAAAAGTCATTTATACACTGAGGAATGTTTACATTTATTTCAGGTGAGGATGCCATGTTAAATGAGTTATATATGAATGTGTGAACGTGTGAAGTATGCGCTACGTAAATTGCTTCCTGGAAGTACTTCTCACGGGAGCAAACAAAGAAATAGCGCAGGCAAACACGGAAATAAACAAACAAACAAGAGAGTAAAGAAATTAAAACATAAGTCCGCAAACACACAAAGCTGCAAAGGAACAAATAAGTAAACACGTTAACAACTAGACAAATACACAACCAAGGAGACAGAAGATACAAGAAAACAAATAGAGAGGAATAAACGAAGAACCAAACAAAATAAACAGAGTAGCCAAGCAACAAACAAAAAAATAAGTTAAACCAAACAATTAAGGATGCAACTTGCTTGACACAGGAAAACAAAGAATCGTATGAACAAATTAGAATTATTATATTCATAAGATTTTGCATTGTGAAATTTTGTTCATTGCAGTGATGAAGGCCCAGTAACGGACCGAAAGCTCTGCATAAAACAATCACACGCGGTGTTTTCTACAAATTGATGATATAAGCAGGAATTAACTACACTGTTATTTTCAGGGAGTTATTTTAACACCCCCAAATTTCATTTTTCGGGGTGTTAAATTTTGGTGCTATTTTGACACCACTTTTAGAGTTGTATTAACTCCTCGGAGGAGTAACGAGGTCTTCGAACGTTGATTAGTATGCAAAAATAATCCCATCTAGAGGGGTTAGAGGAATTAACTCCATTTTTGGAGTTAAATTCTTCTCATTATATATTCATAATGGAGATTTGAAAACAAGGAGTGAAGATTGGTGATGCACATCGCGTTAATGATAATTTTTATTGAAATTGAACAAAATCTTGTATTGAAATCATTTACTACATCAGAATACGTGATGAAAAGATTGCCTCGGATAGTTCTGGTAAGTTTATAACGATAAATGTCATAGAATCAATCATTAAATAGCGAAATACATGGTCGATCGGCTGGAGTAAAGCATTGACAACCGATCGTTATACATCGTATAGCGCATTATTATATAAGGTATTCAGCGCATTAAAAATATCATAACCCACGGTCTTGTAGTTCTAGCCTGGAAGGCCTTAATTGAAGTTTTTTCGAAATCAAATTTTCAAACAAACTATATAAAAAAGCTCATTTGTTATATTTATGGAAATGCGAATTCCCCAGGCTTAAATTTTTGGTACTTTAAAACATGATTTATTCATGAATTATTCAATAAAACTATTTTTAACCTCTGTATGTGCAAGAAATCCAAGCATGCTTGTTTATTTCAGTTTATAAATCAAATAATAAAAATTTTCCTGTTTTTTGTTAATTATTTTGCAATGAATCTTCTTTATTTTTATATTCAGGATCACCTTAAAATAACCAGGTAATATGGGACATTGTAATATCCATTCCTGGTTCTTTTTAATAATTGTCTGAAAGGTGGTCAATATTTGAGTGTAATGCTCAAATGCACATTAGCTATTTACACAACCAAGAAGTGCTATAAACATTTGATTGCTGCATTTTTGAATAACATATATATTTGAGAGTTAAGTGGCATTTAAAAGCTTGGTGATTTGCAGTCTTCCATATCAAATGTGGTCTTTATGCTACAAAATTTTAAGTAATACATCTCTCAAAACTGACCCTTAAACATGTTATATATGATTATGAAGCTATATATTCATAAGGCTATAAATACAATTTTTTGAAAAAACTATTTTGTGTTAATATTTTTGTCAAAGAACCATGCATTGAACAGTGCAGATCATGTGAATCAAGCATTAAACTGTGCAGATAATTTAGAGCTATAATTATACACAATATGTATTGCAAGGCAGGTTTTAATCAGAAATCAATTTTAAAAAATTTGACCTTTTGAATTAATATTCTTGAGGGCTCATGAAAGTTAAATTTTCATGTATGAAAAATAATTAATTTATATGTCTTTTCCATTGTCCCACTTGGAGACCTCAATAACATTTATACAAAATTACCAACAACATCAAATCATAGATTAATTAAACTGAAGAATTATAATAACTTGTAGGTACACCACGTAAGTATTAAATACTGCAAAGCTTTCGGTCCGTTAACCCGGACCTTCATCAGTGCAATAATTATTATTATTATTATTATTATTCTTCATTAGTGTTACCCGGACCTTCATATTGCACTGATGAAGGTCCGGGTTAACGGACCGAAAGCTTTGCAGTATTTAATACTTACGTGGTGTACCTACAAGTTATTATAATTACTAAAGTCGCCATGCAATCATACAAGAAAATTATTAAACTGAAGAAATAAGTGTTTGTTAGGTACCACAGAATATGTTCATAAATTAATAAAGCAAAAAACATTACTGATAGTATCCTAACATTAACTTTCATTTTAAATTTTGACAGTTGATTTTAAAATCAAGACAAACTGAGTCAACTAATCAAGAAAAAGAAAACCTCATGATGTGGGTTGAATTGCCAGGGACACCTATGCTAAGACTTCAGGTCTTTATACAGCTCAGTGGCCGGGTCTTTCTTGGCGAAATATTTGCAAAGTACACACGAAGCCCTCGCTCGCTCCGTAAAAAGTTCTCTTTCTCGGTACTTTTCATTCGAAAATTGTAAACTTAGTAGAGGACTTGCGATTTTGGATGCGAAAAGCTGGATTTGGCGACTACTGCGAGCTATTTTAAGGTAAATATTTGAAGTTTTTCTTGCATTTAGTCTTCCCGCCTTTTTATTGTGTTAACTTGGCCTGCAAAAACAGACAAATTTATTGCAAGATTCTTATAGTTTGATTCTAAAATGTTTTTCAAATAGTTGTTTCTATAATTTTTGATGCTGGTCGATTTATTTTTTCTGTGGGGCTGTTGCCAAAAGAGTTTTTCAGTCGCAAAACTGACGGCGAAGTATTTTTTTGTTTCTGATCAGCATGAATACATGATATCGCGAGCCTCCGATATTTACCTTAAAGTTCCTGGGATATTTTAATAGTCTATAACAATTCGAATTCGTATCTTTAGAAGCAGTAGAAGGACAGAAGTCCACAATGCCCGGTAGAGGGTAGAAGAAGCAATGCCAATGGGAAACTCAAACACAAATTTCAATACAAGAAAGCCCTAACTTAGCGAAACGATGTTGAAAACAACCCCAAAATACTGTTCAATTCTCAATGGACGAAAGCAACTTACCATGATGCAGTAAATTCTAGGTATGTGGAATTTTTTTCCTATTCTTTTTATATTAGCTAAGCCTAAGTTACTTGAAATTATTCCTTCCTTATACTCACATGTTTCTGCTTATTTGTTTGAGTATGTTTGCATTGTGGATCACATAGAACATATAGATTTTGAAGGTCTGTTGAACAATGTGCTCTGTTATATGCATACAAAGCACACTACTCGAATTTACACTCATATACATGCAATTTTTCTATTTGTTCGTAGATTGAAGACTCGTTTCGTGCAATTGGCACAACAGGAAACCTCCGAAAATTTTACTACGAGGAAAATTGTAAAAGAAGAAACGTGGATCAGTATTGCTTATACAGCCAGGTCATCATCTTGGTAGAGTGAGTCTTAGCTTAGTAGAACTCTAGTAGAACTGAACAACCAGTGTCTTAATGACTATACCATTATGTTTTAGGCATGCATGGTACTCCACTTAAAAACATTTTCTAAATTTTTTGCAAATGTGCATGTGTGTTAAAGTGTAAATAAAAAGTATTAAAGAGCTATACTATAGAAGCAATTCCTTTAATGCGTAGTTGACTTGCTGTACTCAAACAGAAATGTAATTGATCTCATGTATTCAATATTATAATAATATAATAACGATATTTGTGCTGCATTGTTTGTTGACTCGATCGGTATTATAGGTAGAAATCTTCGATGGAACGGAATATTTCGCTCAATTTATTTATCTTTTCATTTGTGAAATTAAACCGAGCAGATTTACTGATAGATCACAATTGAAAAGAAAATCAAGCGAAAAATTTGCTTCGATCGAAATAATTTACCTATATAGTAGAAAACCGGCCTAACACCTAAAACGGTGTTAAATGTGTTTAACTCCAAAAATGGAGTTATGTTTTAAGTCCAGAATTGGAGTTAAATTAACCCCAAAAGCGGTGTTAAATTATAACACCAGAAGTGGAGTTATTTGTTACTCCAAAAAGCTACTCATTTTGAACCTTTTTTTTTCACCCCTTTTTTGGTGTTAAAATAACTCCCTAAAAATAACAGTGTACAAACAAACCAGCAAGAAACAGACATACGATGACAAATTAGTGGACAGGAGGAAAAACTGAATGCAGAATCTACGTGATGGCAGTTATATGTTATTTCATTAACTGATTATCTTTTTATAGCTCTGGAAAAATGAATGCAGTCGTTCCTGGAGATATGGCAGCAACAGTGCGAAGAAATCTCTGAAAACCAACTTTCGAATGAACCTACGCAATTCGGTGAACTTTGAAGACTTGACTGACATTTACCAGAACGATAAAATGGACCACGAATTTCCAATGAAAGTTTTTAGAATAAACAGAAAGGTAATTAATTAACCAAATTCTTGATTGAAAAAGATGATGAATGCACATAATGCAATACTAGGTTTGAGGATGGTCAGTGGCCTTAAAGCACTGCCTTGTGTACCTCATAAAATAAAGTTTTCATAAAATAAAGTAAACTTTTTATTCAGGCACAACAGAGACGGCAAAACGCCACAGCCCCAAGCTGGACAGAAACCATTGTTAATCAGGAAACCCAAATGGCACATCCAACAGTAGTTGGTTTCCAAGCACAAAACTGCATAAAACCGTTACACAAAGAAACAACCGCAGAGTTCTTCACGTGGTCAAATAGTCACACTGTCACAACCCCTCTGATGTCCCAATATGAAAATTCCGGTAACTGGCTGAAGGAAACTCAAGATAACAAAGTTATGAATTGGAACGGTGGCTTAAGCGACTTGGCTGTTAATTCGCGAGATTTAATTAATGGATTAGATAGTTCAAGCCATCCGGGAAACCCACTGATCAGCCTTGAATTAGGTCTTAATCGAAACTATATTCTCGGCACAGACCTTGCACCCTGCCAAGAAGAAGAAAGGCGAATCGCGAACCCTTTCAAACCCTTGAATTTAGATGCCAATTGTTACCTGGACTGTATACCGAACATTGACACTAGCTTCTTCCCTGGTAGTAACAGCCTATATTACCCGGTGAACGATCCAAAAATGGTAAAAGATGGAACAACGGTGTTATCACTTCTTTCCACGGAAAACATAGATTCCCAATGTAGCGCGCGACCTAACAACAATACACTGGGAACGAATGAAATTCAATACACCGTACCGTTACGTCATCCCCTAGTCACCAGTCCTACACATAGTGAAATAATCGACCGGTCGAGTCCTACGCAAAGCTATTCGAGTGCTTGGAGTGGCGATGATTCGTCAGGTCAAATCTTTGATGAGTTTGACGGCATTTTTCCATTTGATGATTATTCCGACTCGGTTTTTGATTAAGGAACTATAGAAATGCATGTTAACTATATACATTTGATTTTTATGAATGAGCTATGTCCAATTTAGGCTTGCACACGTACTATGGAGGAAATTCCATAGTTCGTACTAACAAAGACTGCACATGCACATAGTTGTACGTTTGTTGAATTGTTATGAGGTAAGCCCGCTTTTAATGGGTTTGCTTTGAACGGAAACGATAACAAGTCGGCGACTTACACAAGACTGTGTGATTTGCAAAGCCTCGATTCGCTTTCTTCTGTAAAAAAGCACGCTTGTTGTCAACTGACATAGAAACCTGCAAACCACATGAATAATATATGTATTTTGATAAGTCAAGGCTGCTAGCGAGTGGCGCGTTTTTCTTATGCACGTACATCCAGATGACTAACTTCATTTCTACAAGTTCAAAATGGTTAACTATGCAGCTGACACAGCATGCTGTTCAAAAACATAAAGAGTAAAAAGCATGTTCTGGTGAAACAAAACGTCTTGAAAGTGCAACAGCTATTGATTGACTTTCGAAGAAAAAACGGTAAAAAAGCACTTTGCGATATACGTTCCACTGTAAGAGTAAACGTTAAGGCGGTTTCTCATTCGATAGAATATTTACATGCATCGAACGAAATATTTTGCTTGATAATATAGTCTTTTCAATTAAATTGTGTTCGGTCAAGAAAAATGACCTGCTTCGGTCGATTTTTCACAATTGGAAGAGTGGACCCGCGGTATAGGAAAAAATTCTGCATGTTTCCAAATTCACCATCAATCTTTGTAAACATAACATCGTCCTTGAAACACCGAAGTTTCACTTAAACTATCAATTGGCTTAAACAGCAGCGAACCTAATGCGATATTCATATTCGGGATTTGAAAAGACGAACTTTGCATGATGATCACTTTCGGAACTAAACACGTCGACCATGTGATCACCGCGTTACCCTGATGATCCATGAGCGTCATGGTAATATTCTTCTGAAATGGCCAGATTTAAAGGAGTAATATTTATGCAGCTTAAAAGTCAACTTTAGAAGCGGTCTGTATATTTATCACATTTTCACCTTCGTTTATTCGCAAAATTTGCTTTTTTCAATTTTATGTTACCTTTGGAAAGCATTCTTTATGCTGTTCGCCTTCAAATTTTAACCTCACGATTTTGAAGCATTAAGCTTTCTGGAGCGTGCAAAAGATCGAGAAAACCCCCGCAAAACTGGAAATCAGCTTTGCAAGCTCTGTTGCATGACATATTCGCATGCACGATCTATTTTGATTGGATCTATTATATTAATTTCTGCATGTTGGATGTTTCTGTTGACTTGCAATGTATATGCATGGGCAGAATATTAAATGGCCAATGCAGTGCTGCTTTATCGACGACAGACTATATTCAATACGTCAGAAGTGAATTGGATCCGATAAAAATGGATCGTGTAAACAGACCTCCAGAATATATATATGTGAAAGTAAAGCACTAAACACAAATGATATACTGACATTCCTCGAAGTATAAACAGGTCTCTTGGCATAAGATTACGGATTGACTTAACGGAAACAGAAATCCGAGTGTCAGTTTTATCGCTATTCGTAGTGAATTATATAGAAACTGAAAACGAAAATACCTCATTTCTGTGGACCATAAAAATGATGACTGTTGGGTTCATTCTGTCATTATATTCGCCGGTGAGCCAGCTAGCTTATTTTTTGGCTAGAACTCTGCAGGTTCATTAATTTTTTTGTGGCCCTCAGATATATAGTATGTGGATTTATTCTGAGAAGACTTACAATGTATATATACATGCATTGAGCTTAAAAATTAATAGAAAAAATACTTCTAAGTATAGTCATGTGTGTGAAATTTCTAGTTGTAATGTAAGATGTCTTCATTCTTTAATTGTTAGTAAAAAGAAAAGCTGATGGAGTGATGAAATTAAATGCTGATTCTGTTAAATTTTACTGTTGCATGCGCACGAGTGTATAGTGAAATTAAATGCAGGTTTCGGTTTGCGTTACTTGATCCACTGAGACAAATTTTCAGGTATAATTGTTGTTCCGACAAAGATCACACGATAGATTATCGTATATAGGCTACATGCTATACGGGGTCGCCATGCAGGGACGCGATAAGTGGATATGTATTTTTACTGTCGACACAAGCCAAGCAATGCCAATGATTTCAATTGATATAATTATGTATTTTAACATACAACGACAGAAGCTCGCTACGAGAGATTATAAGGGTGACTGCTAGGATCACCACCATACGTGTGCTTCATGCATATACGTATATTTCAAATAGTTCGGACCTTTTTTCAACTATAAAACACTACCATTTGCTATAGTTTTACCTGAGGATAATAATCATCAAAGGCTTTGTCAACATATAGCCTTATAGGTATAGTAAAAATGCATCACTACATTTGAGGATACCAATCAGAGCATATGCTATTGCAGTTGATGTGTAATGACAGTATAGCTATACTTCCTCATAGACATAGGCAAATGCTTAGGTGATCAAACAACACATACAAATTTGAGAATCTCTACCATGTCCATGATCATGCATGTCCATGTTTTCTCACCACAATTCAGAGGCAGTGAAAATTAAGCTAGAATTTAGATTCCGGCCTATGAAAACATGTCTATAGACTATATATGAGCTAATATAACATCGCTGCAAATTGTATACATATATACTATGTACAATGCTTTTGTTATACATACGGGCCTATTTAATACCGCAGAAATTAGTGTCTGTAAATTTTCACTCGAAAAACTCACTGGTTCACATTTGTACATTTCTTATACATTTGTACATTGTACATTTCCTGACGTTAAGTCACGAGTGACACTCAGCTTAGCTGTTTACTCCAGTGTGCGGCGGACTTATTGATTGCAAATTTTCACGGTGCCGGCCTATTTATATACTCTAATATTAAATGGTCCGATATACAATCTTCCTAACGACGGAATAAATCGTGTTCATATTAATTAAAATTGGGTCGAATGTATTTACTGAATCAGCTTTTGATTCATGGCTGCAATTATGCAGGATTACTCGGATAAATCCAGTTATCCAGACATTGTTGTAACAGGAACTGGATGTTCTCGGCGGTGCACAGGAATGACAATAATATATCAGCGGAATTTTGCAGCACAATCGCTCGTTATACCTTCTCTTGCAATTTCATTTTCATTTTGAACATGCTGAAAAACATTCCAGAATCAATTAACACACATTATATATAAATTCAGTATCAGCTTCCTTAGTTAAAAAAATATATCACCTGCATGTGATATAATCGCTTCCTAATATAATACAGGGACTTTCCCTAAAAGAATAGTGTAAACCAATTCCATGAAATACAGACATCTGTCTAAGATATATGTTACAATATAGTTCATGAAACTTTCCAGTTTTCAAGAATCGGGCAGCTAAAATCTACGCAGTGTATATCGCCATAAACCTAATTTATATAATGCATGCATGCAAACCCGCAGAGCTGGCTTTTCTATAGCGAAACTTATTCACGTTGAAGGACTATATAACGTATGTTCCAGCTTATATATTAATAACGTCTCCCTAAATGATATTCTATATAAATCATTATACAAATTTAAACAGTTTAAATTTAGACACTTGCATAGGCTCAATATTATACTACCAAAACTAGTATAAATATATTTATTGGATGGCCAAATGTTACAAGAAATTTTAGACTCAATTCCGGCACGGACTATCGTATATATATTCTGTTGTATGATATATACAAACAAACCTATTTTGGTGAAATTTAAAGCCATTTGCATGCATTGATGATATCTTAAACAATTCTAGCTGGAGTAAGAAGTTGAACCGAACTGATGGAAATATATGATGTACGACATATGAAATATCATGCAGTAGGACATACTCGAACCGGAGGCATATATTTGTCTATACATATACCATCGACTTTGTTCTGCGTAAAACAATTGTATCATAACTAGCATTTTAAAGCATATTAAACAAAGCTGGATTTTAAAAAATATTATGATGCAGCGAATGTATACATATAGTTTATATATCGTAAATTACGCTAAGTGTATGGTCACCCATTCTTAGTACGAAGTATGACACAAAGTATATACAATTTTCACCGATGAAAAAACTCCTGTTCAAGAGACGGCGTGAGTCGAGTGACGTCATATATATTATTATTGAAAAAACTCCTGTTCAAGAGACGGCGTGAGTCGAGTGACGTCATATAGATATTAAGTGATGGAAGTTGGGTACAAATACTCACAGATCCGTCCAACCATGCATAAACACCTTGCCTGCCACACACTCGTGCATGAGACGATTTGCAAACCCATTTTAAACTAATCCTTTTACCATGGCCCTGTCGAAACCTCTTCGTAAACCTAGATTCAAAGATTGGCTCGTTCACGTTCTCGACAACGACCTATGCAGCGAAGACGCGAAATGGAAGGATCGTAACAGGCGTACAGCTATCATACGATGGCCTCACAAATCTCGAGGAACGTGGACGCTGGAGAAGGATGCAAACCTCTTCAGAATGTGGGCGATCACCTCGGGAAAATATCGCACGAACATCGACAAGCCAAATCCAAAATCTTGGAAATGCAATTTTCGCATGAACTTGAATATTTGCAGAAACATCGTGGAGTTACGAGAGGAGCGGATCCCGAAAGGACCGCATGCATGCAGGGTTTTTAAATTTCTGGACCATAGGACACTCGTTCAAACGAATTGCTCCTTTGCAGGGATGTTTCAGTATGGTAAGAGATGATGTGAAGATTTTTGTAATGGATTATTTTGGTAGTGGCTTATTAGGTTATTTTGTTAAAAAACTCCACTTGGCAAAACGGACGTAGGTTATACTAAAGTCAACATCGTACAATATATAGGAAGAATAATCTGCGTTGTACAATTCTTAAGTTTTCATGCAGGGACTATAGCAATTTGTATCATTTGATCTCTGCTTTGACTAGATGAATTTTAGGCATATTTTTCCTGCCCGTGTGTCGTCTGATACACTTTGTATGGTATTGCTGGCGAAATCGCATTAATCGAACGCCAACTCAACTAAATTAAAACGAGGAGTTCCGGAAAAGTTCAAAAGATTATCGATAAATATTATTGCAATAAAAATGGTCTCAAACCCGCGAATATAAATATACGTGCAGTTTAATGAAAGCTTTCTTTAGACTTTACCTATATGCCTTCCAAATTGTTACCATACAAATAGTAATCCCATGAAGTAAAGAATAGTTTGTGCTTTGTTTGTCTCGAAATCCACTAGCTAACAGCATAGAATTATATAACGTATTAACAGTTTATTAATGAGACAAATATCTCAGCAGTCTCGGAAAGGAATTTTCACTTTTGCCGTAATAGTGCTAGGTGTAATAATGTAGGCGGAACACAGCGAAGTACTGCTTATATTAGTAATGTTATTTCATTTTCACAACGGTTTAATAATGACGAGTTAAATTCTTCCTATTGTTTTTTTTAAAACTGTATCGGACGCAATATAAACACCGTTACGAAGACCATGGTGATCATGCATACAATATATGGCAAAGTTCTGATCAATTTTTTTGGCATAGTTGAAAATTCTGCAAAAAATTATCATTTAGATTGACCGCTATCTTTTATGCGATGAAAAAAGCAATATCACATTGTGCCATATACGAACAGGAAGTGAAAAACACTCAAGATTTCCTACCGTCGAAAATAGACCGAGATTTCGTTTTTCGAAATCGCAAGTTGACAAATTGTCGCCGTGAATTAAGAGGCAGGCAATTAAAGTTTACCGCGCCGGTGGTCAAAATTCCTTTGGAAATGAAAGTGCAAATGTTTAGAGGAATTTCTAAGCCCATAATTAACATTATTTTGGCGTTCAGTGAAAAAAATAGCACTGGTATAATACACATTGATTTGTACGATGCAGGAGTTCAGAGCTTTAAGATCATCTAAATCTGGATATACGCATGACAATGGATTAGTCTGGTATACCTTTGGCTTTGGGGAGAGAAATGAACTATTAATATAGCTTTCTTTATACGAAAAGACGCTGTGGCTTATTGTCGCAATTATATCATACTTGATCTGAAATCTGATCAGTCTATAGTATTGGCAATCTAGAGTATGAAAAACTATGAATTCTTGGTTTTCCATCCAGTCGTAGAAAATGTCAAGCTGGTTGATGTGATAAACTGTTGTTACGTGTGTGCAAACGTGTGCAAGTCAACAATGACCAATTTGAATACCTTGGGTTAAGACATATTTACCTTCGGTCTATTTCACATCGCTGAAAATCACTTGTTCACGACTATTACGATTAAATTGCTTTAATTCTGATCTTCATGCAGAGATAGTACTTAATACTATAATTTAGTTCATCCTAATGCAGCCTAGTAGCAATTTGAACACAGCCATGGGTTATCGTGAGCAGCATTGTGTAAAATATAATAAGGATAAGTTTTTAAAAAGGGTTTAAAAGGCTTAATTTCGAGAGAAAATCATACACCACTCAAATTCGAGCCAGGAACAGTTGAGAAAAAACTTTGAGAGAAAAACTATCGGTGGAGCACAATACGCTTTTGCGAGGCCGATGCAATGCTTTTGACGCCTAGCCACTGATATGAGATAGCTGACAAGAGCTGTAAGGATATAATAAGGAAAAATTTCTTTAAGAAATTCGCAGATATTTTATTCGTAATAAGTGCTCGTGTGGTTCGTCTTCTGGATGCCAAATCTCCAAATGCGTATGGGGTAGTGCAGGCGCGGCTAGAGGCCTGGGGCCAGTTGTATGAAAGCCGCATGCATAGCGCTATCCACCGGATAGTGATTTTTTTAACCGATCTCAAAATGCTAGAAGAGTAATAAAATTTCAGCTTTGGAACCAACAAATGTTAAAGAGGATCCTCAATTTAGGAATACTAAGATTTAATCAAAGTTATAACAAACAACAAGCGATTTTAAAGCGCGTGATTGAAAAACCACTATCCGGCGGACAGCGCTATCCGGCTTTCGTACAACCAGGGCGGTACAACCGGGCCCTGAACGAGCTCCATATCAACATTCCTATATTCCTTTTATACAGAAAGAAGTCGGTATCAGCTTAATCAAGCAGATGGTTTTGAACAAGTCATGATGCATGCGAACCAAGGATCCTATCACAACGGTGCAATCCATCATCATGGATTACAAGACATCGACCCTACGCTAACTTCTATCACCAACACAGGAAATTATCCATATTCAGGTACGAAAAATAAATACATCTTGTGCCTTGAGCTTAGCAGTAGTTCATATATAGTCGCGTTTTTGTCTCAATGATCGGCTACAACGAAAGAGAACGCCAGCAGAACTAACACTGACAGCAAATTCTCGAAAAAGGTATCAACTTCCCAACTTCCCGCACGTAATGGAGGATGTCAAGCTAACCTGGCAATATTTGAAACATGTACATTTCACAATATTTCGCTACCAAAGTCCACTAAGTTTGAGATGCACTTCCAAAAGCAAGTTTAAGATGTTTAAAATTTAGTCCAACGGGAACTAGTCTTTAGCAAACAAGGTCAGTAATTCACGCCCATGATTACTGATGGCAACTTTGAACCTGTATGGAGAATTGGATATAGTGGCAAGACCATTGAGAGGAGTTTAGGGATACAACGATTTCCGAGAACAGACCCTTTCTGATAGTGACGTCAAACGCGGAAAGCCTGATGTTACACCAAGTCTATCGTAAATAGCAGGGGAAACCGCGTGCGAACTAAGTGTTCTAATGACGGGTTTTTTCTAACTTCAGATATAGGGGAGATTCCAGAGCAGGTTATGGATGATATCTGTAGCCTATCACAGCAACCCGCGTGTTCTGGGGCAAATTTCACTGATTTAGTATCGCCTGCAAACCAAGACCACCCTCTTAATTTTCATCACGCCCAAACCACATCCGAGCGGCCGGCACCAGACCAGAATCATAGCTTGCAACGGCCTTCGGCATGCTCTGAATTGAAGCATGTGACCAGTGCTGAGCTGGTCGAGCAAGATCCTTTTAAAAAGAAGATCGATAGTTTGAAGGCAACTGAACTAAACAAGATGGCTGACATATTTGGTGGTGCGGCGGACACATATGTAAATATTTAATCGGCTAACTGGAACTAATCGTTAGTGAAGTAAACAAAATTAAAAATGGACTGTTTAACCAATGTAGCTAAAGGTCATGTAAATAGTGGGAATTGTATCAAGATGTGCCAAATCGTTTAAATAACTAAGCAGGTCCAGAAGGGCTGTCTTGCAAGTTCTAAATCAGTTGTGTATCGGAAAACGATGAAGGCTATCATGTGCTTAATTTGTTTAAAGCGTTTTTAATTTTCTGTCTACCACGAACAAAGGTCTGTGTTTGGTATTTTTGAACTGTCCTGAGACTAATATAATTAAGTAATAACAATGTTGACACAAAACCGACATAACTACTATGGTCGCCATGCCAAGGAAGGCTTAAGATATTTGATGGAGGTCATTTCAAAAATGAAGATGAATCTGAGAGAACTACATCACTAAAAAACCCTTGTTACCACCCGTATGTAGCAGCAGAACCCCTTTTTACCCTATACACCACGCGTGACAATCCTACAATGCAATACATTGTTCCATAACGTCCCCGGCAAAACCCTCGAAAGATGTTCAAAACAGCATGATGAGATATGCAATGCTTGCAGGGTAATCATGTTATTGTTTTATGCCAGCGGCCGTTTTCCGCCTTCTGTGCTAATATGTTACCCAAGACAGAAACTGAATTCGAAATATTTCATCAAAATTAAACACAAACCTTGCGATTTTGGTTTAAAGAAAAACAGTTTACGATCTCCGAAAATGTACGCGCCTTTGCGTCGTAGATTAGAACAGCGAGTACTTGTATCTCCTGCATGATGAATGACCTTCCTTTGAAAACCAAAGCACACCATGTAATAAATATGTTACTACCTTTTACAAATATGTGCAAGTATTATAGATAAATACAATGCCAACCAGTTCGCAAACTCGTTCCCATGCCCAATCAGCTCAAAATTCCAGGTTCAATTTCCGTGTAAAAAACTGTCATTTCACCAAAATATTTTGAACCTAATCGAACTCTAGTCCGACAACCTTAATCCTGAACTCCGATCTCAAGCCTTAGACCTAAACGACTGAAGCATCAGCGGAATACGAAAGAGCGCGCTAAAACCAACCCAACCACTCTTTCATTACATATGCACGTATGTATATACGATGTCCCACTGTCCTTATGTTATACAGAAGAATGGCATCCCAGCGAGAAACTAGGACATTTGTCAATCACAGGCAAAACCCACATTCCCTCGACACAAAATGTCCGGAAACTTACAGCAAGCTTAATTACATTATGCAAATGCTCAAAAGGGTCGCAACACCTATGTTCGGTATTGGTTTTTGGAAAGTTCCTAGTATTTTAAGCCGCAAGGATCGGTCGTAGGGGAAATCGGGGCAGCAAATAGCGCGGAAAGATATCGCAGGATAACAGACACTAAACATCCCTATCTCATACGGACAACCACCTACCAACACATCGATAATTCACGTCGCGTTTTCAACCCCAGTTACTTCTGCCTGCCTGGTTTCACTAGCTGGCTCTTTGTCAAGTTGAAACTTGGCGTTTGGAACAAGGTAAGCTTCGGCCATCTCTCTGAATTTACAAGTACTCCTTACGGGGTACAACCATATATGTCGAAGACATCATCAAAACACTAACAAACGATTTGTTTTGAATCGAAAACGACGGGTGATTCCTTTTAAACGTATTTAATTTATCTTGTTTTTCGAAGGAGAAAACTACATAGAATCGCTGTGAATTATGGTGGATTGTTTTCGCCGGTTTGTGGGCAGAAACCGATAGATTTGTGCAAGACGTTGACGCGATTCTTAACCAAGTTTCCTGGTGCTAAGTGCTGCAGAACCTATCCGTTTACCGCTCTGGTGTTTCCAAACGCAAGTCGCTAGGTTGGCAACAGGAACAACAAAGAAGAACACTAGCTTTGTCAAGGTTGTGGGGAGAATTGATAACCATCTTTCATCTAACAAACAGGAGAGGCCTCGGATTGAGTAAGGTAGGCTTGCGATGGTTCAAATAGCGGTAACGCGTGGCAGTTCACGAAAATGACGCGCAATTCACTTCGATATACATCTATGGAAATTGGCGTAAACAGATAGGAATGTATAGTCGAGGTTAATCTGTGTGTTTAGAGTGTCGGTTTAGAATACTCGAAAGATTTTTTCTAGCATTTGGACCGTAAAACGAATTATAAATCGGTAATAAAGAGGAGCAACTTTGATATATTAGTGCGCTAATATGTTATGATAATTCGAACACAATCATGATCCAATATGGACATTGTTGCCCCTGTACTGGTGACTAGTTTGAGAAAACTTTATACTTATACGGTGCTATTAAATCCAATGTAATTTTGAAAGATCGTAGGGCACAAATCTCACCTTCAAAAGCTATAGGACAACCCGACGAGAATTAATAATAATCTCACGCTAAATAACATTATAATTATAATAGTATACTTGATTGAGTTTGGTTACTAAATCATGCCAAAGTTAATCCTGATCAGTGGATTTTTTATAACCCCTGGAAGATTTTCATGAGACTATATTATATTTTTATAGCGGATGTAAATACTGAGAAACTCTTGGTGCTGAGATATATATTTTGCGCTAACTCTTTGTTTCGAAGTGATTTGAGAAACTAGCGATGCTACGAGGTCTAATAATTAACGTGTGTCCTTAAACATTTGGTTTCCCGGGCTTGAAATTGACAACATATTGTTTCTGATTGTAGTGCATATGCATATATCGGAAACAACACAACTGAAAAGTTCGTAAAGGTTTCATCGATGCATTGTCTCTTCGCGCTGAACTATTTTTAACTATTAATTAAACGATTATCCTAGTTCTATAGGTGATCATATGTGAAAATTAATTTGACGTTATAATCTTGACCTCTTTATAATGAAACATTTTAGCAAAGTCATGAAAAGTGCAATGTAAACTATATAACCGGATGTAATATGATTTGAAACATTAAACAATAAGAGGTCAACGAAGGCTATTTAATTATAAACAAAGTTTCACCATGTTAGGGGAAAGAATTGTATTGTGCAAACTTTAATGTTTAACCTTTTTGCTATACCTGACCTCACTTAATGTTAGACAACACAATACCCTATGTATACCACCAAGAAAATTGTCTGGGTGGCAACATTCGTTATCACTTTGTCTACGAAAACATTTGGCCAGGATTGTTTACATATTTTACATAGACTTCGACTTGCAGATTATTATACTCACGAGTAGGGTTTCGATAACTTGGTTCAATATTGGCAATTAGGAGGATCATTATTCTCATTCCATCTTATACATTTGCTATACTGTCTCAGAGTCTGACAATTATATGTATAATATGAGGAGATTGAATTAGTATCTGTTAAAAAACTTCTTTTCATAAACCATCATTATAGCACTTCACCACTAGGTATATAATAACACTTGCCTATTATACTCTTAAAAGTTTAAAAATTCTACAACATTTTTCAATAGGGAATCCATTAGGCAACTGACCAAGCACATCAATTAGGGTAAAAAAGCATCCACAGCAATTAAAAAAGAAAGTCCTTAAGACTTAAGTGCTAGCTCTCAGTTGTTTAGCCAACCAAAACCCACCATGTATAATTAAGGCAGGAACGAGAACACACAATTATTTCAAACTCATTCAAAATGAAAAAAGAAATTAAGAAGAAAGGGTTGAAGCGCCTTACACTATAAAAGAGGTGCGTTGTTTTCAAAACATTTTAAAATGATTATGTAAAAGGATAGATCGATCAAAGATGTTGGCCTTTTGTTTAAAAAACAGCGGAGTGCACAGTTGTCAATGTGGTTTCTCTTAGCCATGGCGAGCAGCGTGACTGAAATTGACATTTTTTAAGCAAAAACAGTGACATTCGACTTAATTTGGGTAAGTTCTGCATTTATACGTGCAACAACACCAAGACTGTAAGACTATTAAACTATATAAGCATGAAAATATCACAATATATATTGCTGTTATTACTGCAGTTTCAACCGAGATCAGTGGTTGCGTGATGCTCACGCAGAAGTTGCATGACTGTACATGCAGTGCACTGTATATAAAGCATACATATTGAGTATGTATAGCGAACGAAAACCTCGCTATTAGCAAGGTGTTTCATGATGTCTTTTACTGGTTGGGCAGATACATCGCATATGATGAAACTAAGGTCACTATAGACTACGACAACACCGTGATATCACATGTAAAAAAGGTCAAATGACTGTTGATTTCGAAACTATTTCTATACTGCGTCAACAACCACGAACTGTTAGAGCCATAATCATCACCGCAGTAGACTATGCTTATTACACTGAATGTGCCCCTACATGCATGCAGGCCGGCGGAAATCTACGTTTGAATTCTATCGTAATTCTCCGTGAATATCACCGTCATTTCAAATTGCTCTTCGTTGTTGAGTCAAACCTCGCTTCTTGCAAAGTTCCTCTGAAAATGTTCAACCATTTCTACATCATTCCGTAATGAAAATGCAGCTCAACACGAAAACAGATAGTTGTTTATATAAATAGAAAATAACCACAAAATTGGGCTTTAAATAAATCCTGTCGTACTGTTTTTGCAATTATAACACTAACAGGGTATTTATAAAAATGTGTGTTTTGATAACTTTACTTTTTGTAAGACAACCGACTTTGTTAAACCAGTGACTGCAACAGGCGATTTAGTATATAAGTTCTCCAGACTTAGTTCAATCCTGACGAACTGTTTTAATGTGTTAGAGCTTAGTTACTGATTTGAAATTTCCTTCTGCTACATTCAAAAACATATTCAATGCCTTAAGGCTCAAAGAATATATCAATACGAATTCATTGTTCTTCTGTACTGTAGACGTCCGTATAGTCAATAGACTGCTATATCCCCTTTCGTGCCGAAGAACCACGCAATGCGTGCTGCCAAATAATTGCTCAGTTGAACTGTATAGATTGTCGAAATTCACTGTTCCAACGATTTGTCTTCTATTTTACAACATGGTAGGGGTCAAACAAACATCACAGGCAAGTGCTGTGGGCGTACGTTCAATGCAGCTAGTCCCATCGAAATAACTTTGATAAGAACCATGTTTTAGCCGAGCCATGCATAAGGTGATTATTTGATTCCATGGGCATTTAAAAACCGACTGCTTTTCTAGTTTGACTAGACTGCAATGCGCTCCACGTAACAATGCGTCTGGGAATTTTACTCTGACTTCACATATAGTTCTTTATAGTTGAGCAATAATTAAAATATGAAATCCAATTAGTAACTGAGGATGATAACTTGTCTGTAGGACTTAAAGAAGAGCTTAAAAACATGTTAGACAGTGTATGGAATTCAACTACATCGATTCCTCAAAGGGTGTGTCCTGCTATCAGTGCTATATGACATCGCAATTGATGAAATTGAGAGCTTTTGCATGATCAAGGCAAACGTATGAAATTCGTTGATAAATTTCGATGCATTGAAAACCATTATAAGGAAAAGAAGATTTTAAAATAAAAATGTCTTAAATTTCCATTCTACCAAATATCGAAGTAATAATTTTTAATGTTCTATTGTATTACTTGATTCAGCTGATTAGGTTTCCCCGTAGATTGCAAAACAAATCAACAAATATCTAACTATAGGATTGAATCATTTCATAGAAATTCACTCCTGTATTATATCAATATCTCAATTGCACTCAAACTCGTCGAGTGGGAGAGCCTAAAACGCCATAACAACAACTCGGTGGCGGTATTTCCACTATAGAGTTGATCTTCATTGTTTTACAGTAAATCTTTCCATTGATAAAGAAAGAACTAACTTTCATATGTGAAAGTAATCAATGATAACAGGATTTCTAAAACGAGCGTCAGAATTGCTCGTTGCCAGAATTGCTCATGGAATGTGCTGAGTCAGATCCCGTGGTCAGATCCATTGTCTGATCAGAGACACAGATTACCTGGAAATTAGGCCAACAACAACTTTACTAGAGTAGATAAAAAAAGGCGCATATAGCTTTAGTCTGTAAGTTGTACAGAAACCCACACTGCATGGCATTCCAGGAATAGGTATATAGATATTTAAACAGACGTGATTCAGTTTTACACACTTTGCGTCTTTATTAAAACAGTATAAAATGGGAATATTCGAGTATAGCCTCTAGAAAGGGCGTTTAAATGATATTGAAGGAAAGTTGTAGGATAGTTATGCCTACATGGTTATAAGTATGCACAAGTGAACACTTCAAAGTGAAAAATGTTCTAGTTTTAAATTCCTGTCAGTTCCAATATCTTCGGTGACATTTCTCCAGCCCATAGAATATCATATTGGAACAATAACGGACGCCCCTTGCTGTATCTTCATTGATTGAAAAATTCGGGACTTTTACAAGTAATAAATCATTCTAGTTTAATTAAGCAGTTCCATGAATTTAACCGTTCCAGGGCAATCTAAGTGAAGTTACGGTCTATAGTTTACTCAGTGTTGAGATAAATAACGTCATTATTTATAGCACAACTACATTAAGAGATGCTTTATTTAAACGCATTATTGTAAGTAATCGGTTTATCGCCTAATCAACAATTGCTTTCTTATCTCACGATTATCACAATTATCCTTGAACGCGATTAATTAATTATTATTAAAATGCGTCTGTGAAATTTCTGAAATGCTTTTCCGTTCCCATAAGGTAATTGTTTAACAGAAACAAAGTTTGTTTTGAAGTACTTGAAAGTGGTTCGCGGCTAAGCTAACTGACGCTGGCAAATTGGTGAAAACACCGTGAAAGCATATAAAACGGCTTGAAAATTCTGAAATGTTTCGAGTTTAATTGTTTTCGAAACATAACTTTGCTTTCTTGTGTATATAGCAGATGCTTTTCAAAGGCAGCGAGGCAAAGCAACGTATTCAGAACGCCTGCTGACTCCCGTGGTAGGAACTGATAACATCAAATAAACTTCCAAAATAATTTTAAACAACTTACCGTGAAATACCATCCTTAAAATGTTTCAATTTAAACCAATCGCCTTCATTCGTCGTTTGTGCTGTATCGCGGTCCATTTTCGCCTATTCTCGGCCGCTCCCTACACGAAAATAGTGAAAATCACAATAAACATTCCACTCATGTAATTATGTTAGCCGAGATAAAGGAACCATTAGGTGGATTATGATTCATTATAAACAGTATCAGCTGAGATGAAACTTTTCATTGGGACTAAAATTTGCTCGCGAAAGAACTGGTTATTTTCTGCTCAACGGAAATGTAAGTACAGTGCAATACAATACTATCATGTAGAAATTTGCCTATTAACCCATTCTAATATGTTCTAATTGGATTTGCTACTTATCCATACGTTAATTTGGTTATGTACTCAGATAATAACCAATAAGTGTTAATTATATAATATATTAAACTATGTCAAGTAAAGTGCTTGACCTCTGTCAAATATGGTTATAAATAGCAGGCATTGAAAGTCGGTACAGTCAAATTTCTATATATAAATATAAATCCTATGTTGAAGTAACAACTAACAAGCAGCGGTTAGCCTACTGGAGCCGGTTGTTCAAAAGCCGGTTAGCTTAACCCAGGGTAACTCAAATTTTCACATCAATTTTTTAAATCGCTCGCTATGAAGTTGAAGATGTCTTTTCATAAATATTTTGTGGATCAATAGAAGTCCTATTTTGTAAAGTCTTGAACCAAACAGCGGTGCAGAAGCATATAAACCAAAACAGCGGAGTAAAACTTAACCCAGGATTAGCGCTAACCTAGCTTTAAACAACCAGCCCCTGAGCTGTAAATACGAAACTGGATTGCGAATAGTCGTTGATCTTAGGAAACAAACTTGGAAACGTTATCATGCCATTAACAGAACTAGATCAAATTTCATCAGTGTAGAAATTCATCACTTTTCAGTTCTAGGGAACGATGTCTACATCAAATTTTTTACAGTTTGTGACGAAAACTCGCTATAGACTCTGCATGAACCACTCCTCTTATAAGACATCGGTTAGATTATTGGGCTAATCAATGTCAAACGAAACCAAGGCGCTCAATCAACAAACGTCCGACAATTAGGCGCACAATGTCTCGAGTAACTGTAATAATTTTATCAAATACTTTTCGAAGGACCCCCTGTTACAACTATATTCACGAGGGACGACTGCTTCGCGACATATTAATCTTAAATGTCATGCTTGTTTTAGAGGGCTGTTGTTGACGGGAGAGCATAGGATTTTTGGTACCTAATTTGATGTATTCCCTCACCAGGCAGCAACAACACCGCTTGGCTGTCGTCAAATTTGTACTCACTTAGGTTGTACATATTGAATGGCGTTCGTCACTTTATTAATTCACGCTAGGCAAGGGATGGTTAGGTCAGCCGTCAGCACTCCTGTAGATAGCAAATAAACGCGTTTTGATATCCATGGCATCTGACTAATATAAAGAAAGGAATAACTCCCGAAATGGGTTGTTTTTATATTGCATTTAAGCCAATTATTAAGTTCGAAGAGGGTTACGTAATGGGAATCAAAATTTCACGTGAATCTTCTATTATGAAAGCGAGGAATGTTTGGTCTGTGTAGTTACACGTAAATAACAACGGGGGGTCAATGACTATATAACGCGGGAGTTTAGTAACATTTTTTAGCCAATCGAATTGCAAGGAACGCCCCAAGGGATCAATTAATCCCCTTTTTTGACTCTCAGCTGGAGGAGAGGTCTTTTGTAAGCGATTAAATGTTAGGAATGTGATCGAATAGTTTTGTGGGAATATATTTTCTAAACAAAAAAATAATTTTCTCTGGCTGATCCTATATGATCGCATGTACACAGATTTTGTGCGATTTTCATCTTCTGATTGATGGGAACGTGTGAAGGAGTTATGAAAGTTCCTATGCGGAACTCGGAATACAATGACTTATCCACTGACCTTTATTAGTTCTGTGGACCCATGTATTCTCACTTATGTGCAATCCCAGATGAAAAGAGAAAAATCATAGTAGTTCTAGCAAGTAGCCCTAAGCTCTGTGAGTGGTGGATTGAAGTTTGGTGAAGCAGGAATGGAAGCCAGTTCTAAAGGTTACGCCCATACCGGCGTTTTATCGAAATATATTATAAACCAAATCAGATGGGTTAATTTTTAGGTAGACTACATAATCACATGACTTTCCATTAGGCTACTCCAGGTTATATATGAGACCTCACACATTCACTTATCTACGACAAAACCCATACAGTTTATATATGAATATAACATGAAGTAATTTCCGAGGTAGTAGTTTCGAGACTGTAGACGTCTGTTCTGTTAAAGTTATTAATTTTCACCTCAACACAATCTCCCACATCGAAAGGGTAAAAAGTGATGCGAAAACGCTTTTGATGTGACAGCAATAGTCCTTGATATTATGCCTCTGAGGGGGCAGGAAAAAACTATAATTTCTCATAGTATTGCCGATGATTCTCAGTAGATCAAAGTTAAAATGTTAAAATGTTCAAAATTGCGAAAATTGCAACTATTTCCATCCTTCGTCGATTAGACCTGCGACTAGACAATTTCATTGCAACGCTATGACCAGTGACGGTCAAAGCTCTGGGGAAGAACATTTCGAACAGAAAACGATGCAGAAATACTTTGATTTAGCTTATCTCTTGAAGTAAAACTGGATCTCTAGGAGATCTCTGGATCACACGCAGGCAATGACCAGTGTAGATTTAGAGTTCACCAACGTGAAAGTAATATAAGGCTATGGTGGTTTTCACTGCGACTCGAAGAATCTTATTCAGCGATTCGGCGTATTTGCTTGTAAAGTCAGTCTAGATGTAACGTCACCCTCGAACTATACGGCATGTTACTGTCAGATATGTTCCAATATAACGTCTACAAACAGTGTCTTTAAATAAGTTTGCATGTTGAATAACTACATGTTTTCTTGACAAAATTGAGAAGTGTTTTTGCCTATTTTAGGCCGTTATTATACCACCTTAGATCGGCTCAGATAGGTTTTTCTTGGACTGTAAAATAGTTAAAATTGATATAAACATCGGGCCTTCATGTTGTCTGATCGATTAATCTTGTATACAAGACCACCCAGCCATACAGTCAAAGCACTGTACCCCACTTGCTGCCTAATTTCACAATGTCTCGACACAGGAGCACGCGTTCCCCACTGATGCATGCTGGGACGTAATATACCATTTCCGGCCAATAATGTCCGCTTTCATTCAGTTTGTGTAAATAAGCAATGATCAACCTGACTTGCACAACACAAGGAAAAATTGGGTTCAGGCAGGAGACATCCGAATCTAATATTTACAAATATGTTTTAAAATGTTGCCATGGAAATCGGTTTTTCTAAGTTAATTAAATAAATTTACTTATATTGGATGAACTTTTTATCGCTTCTAAACCACGCATTTAAAGGTCTGTTAACACGATCCAATTCACTCATGATGGATGCTTAATAGTCTGTTTACTTGCAAAGTATATGGGCGCCAAATACTTAAGCGAAAGCAGTGCTGCTCTATCAATAACAAACTACATTCCATACGTCAGAAGTGAATTGGAACCAGCAAAATTGGGTCGTGTGAACAGACCTTAACAAGTTTGTTGGAAACGTCATTTAAGGATAATATATATGGATTACACTTATATCAACTGTCCGTATTTTTTTTGGCAGAAAATGTCGTCTACCCGTTTTGGTTGGTTCAATATTCGTCCCAACAGCCTACAATGTTTCAATACTTCACGATGGCTACTCGCGTTTTTGTGTCTGTTCTACTTTTGTCTGAGCATGGTTATCAATGGTACCTATTCTGTATCGGTGTCCACCATAGAGAAGCGATTTGGTCTCTCAAGGTAACATTTATAAAAAGTTAAACTATTTTATTAATAACGTATTGCCGAAAACATGCTACTGTGCATGAAAGCTCCTGCTAACTACGTAGCCCAGAAATAGCGTGTCCAGTTCAATATATTGCGGCCAGTGACGTACACTCGCAAGTGTGTGCCACTGACCGTAATATGTGAAACTGGACACACATATTTCTGGTCCACCTGCGGTCCTAATAGAACACCCAACATTTCGTGTCCGGCTGAAAACTGTCTTTTTAACGATATATTGAATTGCTCGACGCCGTTTCTTTTAGTTCAACGATGGGCATAGTCACTAGCATGTACGATGTAGCGTGCCTGTTTGTGACCGTGTTCGTCAGCTACTACGGTGGACAGCAAAGCAAGTCCCGTTGGTTGGGCTGGGCCCTCTTCATCCTCGGTATTTCTAACTTCGTGTTCATACTACCGCATCTAATCATTGGCAAGTACGAAGCAGGTAAGGACTGCGAGTCTGTAATGGTACACAGTAGCGTAGCCAGCCTGACGATTTGTCCCGCTATGCTAATATTTTGGTGTTCATTGACTGTGAAAACAATAAATTTCTCAGGAAATTGAATAATTATAAAACTCGAAATTTACATAGCTGGATATTGTCATATCCTCAGGCTGGCTACGCTACTGATGGTACACTATGCCTAATGAATGAACTGAAATATTCAGCCAAATGAAACAAGATATCGCGAGACAACGAGGTATCACGAGACAGATTTGCGAAATGATTTGGTGAATCATGAAATATTCATGAAATCATGATAGGAGAAATCATGTTCAGCGTCTCTGGGATCTTCCAAAATGTTTGGAAACCTATGAAAACTTCCTAGCGATTCTCATATGCCCATAAAGATTTGCCAGTTTAGGTACATAAGACTCTTCAGCAAGATGGTTTGCTCAAGCTTTAAATGTTGTCAATTATTTAGGCGAAAAACAACTTCCTGACGTGTGCGCGGTCAATGCCACCGACAAAGATGTGTGTGATAACAAAGCATTGGGAAAGTGGTATTATCCAGCCATATTCTGCTTCGGAATGTTTTTAATCGGAATCGCAGGGGCGCCTCTGTATGTCCTGGGCGTTGCATATTTAGACGAAAGCGTGAAAAAGAAAATCGCACCAATTTACATTGGGTTTTTCGGCTCCTCTGGGACCGTAGGTAAGTAATAAGCGTCCCTGGTTAAATTGGTCATGTGGTTAAATTGTTGTCCATATATGAGTAAAAATATCCGTGAGGGTAAAATGTCTATATATATGGGTCAAATGCCCGTGAGAATAAAACGTCTATATGGTCTAATTGTCCATGAGAGTAAAATGTCCATATGAGTCAAATTGCCAATGGAAGTAAAATGTCATATAGGTAAAAATATCTATATACTGATGAGATGACTATTTATACCGGACATTTAGGCCCTGTTTATATGAGAGGCGGGACGTGACAATGACCGGGATCTCGCCTTGTATATGTTTGTATATATGTTCGTGCGAGATCCCGCTTTAGGGACGTATTTTGTCATATAAACGCTCGATCTGGCTTGACAATATTACGCTGACATTGCATTATTTGACCAACGTCACTGAACAATATGGTATTCCCGGGAGAAATACTCGTCACGGGTTCCCGTGAGTAAACATCGCCTTTGAAAAACAATCATGTAAGCGCGGGATGGCAAAATATCCCGTCCCGGCACGCCTCTCCAATACACAGGACTTTAGAGACAATTTTCACATGATATAGCAGTCTATTCAGTATAAACTAGAAGTTTGTGAATGTAAGTCATAGTACTTACATACATGCTCATTCTTGGCTAGGGTCTGCCTGTGGTTTCCTATTGGGCGGTATATTCTTGTCATTCTACGTCGACACAGGAACGACCACCGAGCTGACCGTGAACGATCCCAGGTGGGTTGGAAACTGGTGGATAGGAAATGTCATAGGCATCGTTATGGCCATACTTCTTTCTGTGTGGATGCTCGGCTTTCCTAGGAAAATCGGAAGAAAATATTCACTTGGCAGTGAAAACAATGGAAGTGATGAGTCGCATGTGAGTAAAAACTCAGGTCTCAAATAAACATTTGAAGAATGTCTTAAGTTCGCTTATCTCATAATCGCTCGAAATTGACAAGTGGGGCGGGATTATGGTTAGCGTTGTCCCTCTATATAATAAAGAGCCGGTTGAACTGTTAGTGCTCCTGACATAAATGAAGTTGCCATAGGTTTCCATCAGCGTGATGAGGTGTTACCCTTCAAACGATCTGTACCGAACTCTCTTAATATTTCCCCCAAAGATGCTTTATATATCATTATATCAGTTTCCTTTTATGATATGTTGCACACTGGACAATTAGGATACATTTATTTCCAAATAGATACAGCCATCCAGATAAATAGTTTACGTTTCCTTCTGTTCAAAATACGAACAGAAAGGGATACGTAGCTTCATAGAAGGCAGCTTAGAACTGACCGACCAATATAAATAGAACTAGCTCTATTTGTGGAAACTGGTAGTAGTAACACCACGTAACAAAACATTCCCCAATATCAAGGGAACGGTTTAGAGCAGCCTCATCCAACAATAAGTGAACCATATAACGTTAAGCCAAATGTGAATCCCTCTCTAAATAAGTCCTAATCTGTGATCTATAGGTATTTCAATTTTCTGAAACCATGAGTCATATGGACATTAAAAAGCTTCCAACGGTAACCAGGGAGTTATTCTTTATTCCTGGGTATATATTCCTGTGCTTCGGGAGCGCGCTGGAGTATTTCGTCATCACCGCAGCAATGGCGTTCTTTCCGAAAGTCATATACGTTCTCTTCAGTACGCCGTTGTCCGAGCTAAGCTGGCTTTATGGTACCGCTGTTGTGCTGCCCATATTAGCTGGACAAATATTAGGTGAGTAAAAAACTTTAGGAAGAAATATAGGAGTGATCATGGTTTTATATCAAGAACAAGATCCAATTTTGTTCCAAATCACTTTTGATGGATGTTTTATAGTCTATTAACTTGCAATGTATATGGGTTGCAAATCAACTAAAACCAATGCAGTATTGCTTTACCAATAACAGACTACATTTCATACGTCAGAAGTGAATTGGATCTGACAAAGTTGGATCGTGTGAACGGGCCTTTTGTCTGTCATACCAAGGCTAAAAACACTATAAACCTAACACATGTACCAACTCAATCACATTATAAACTAATAGGTGCCTACATTAACAAAAGAATGGAGCTGAACGGTATCCAAGCAACAAAAACGGTGTGCATCACAACGTTCATAAGTATGATTGTGGGCCTGTTGTATTTGACAACGCAATGTTCAGGACAAGAGGTCGTTGGATTGACACTGCCAGTTGGGAATAGGTTGGTTGCATACCATATACCATACCAATATCATAACATACCACATCAGTACATAACATACCACACACCATACAATACCAAGCCATCCCACAGCACTAATACTTACCCATCTCGTTTTCCACAGAACCAACGAGTTAATCTCAGACTGCAACGTGAACTGTGACTGCACAAACTGGTTGTACTTCCCGGTCTGCGACACTCAAAGAAAAACAACCTATCGCTCTCCGTGTATAGCAAGATGCACAACGAAACAAGAGGACAAAATGGTATTTTAACTTTCATATTTCAATTCTTGAGTTTAAGCCACAAGTTCTGAGAATAAATCTCAAATAACATACATCTTTCATTCAGGTTTTTACAGGCTGCCGATGCTCAAGCAGTGAGGAGTTAGCTTACGGTAAATGTCCGTCAAAATGTGGTGTAAAGGCTGCAATATTTGTCCTCCTTACAGCACTCTTTGGCTTCACATCATTCCTCGCGCAAACACCAACAGTCATCGCTATTCTCAGGTAACTTATTTACTATAATTATTCAAATGTTGATTTGTTCCTAAACGAACCACAACTCCAATTGTTCCTAAACGAACCATAATCCGATTGATTTCCTACAACTTTCCTATGAAAATTTAGTACGTATTCTATGAAAATTGTCCCGTTATAAACACGAACACGAGTTTGGCCATGCATGACACAAGGAAATAATCTATTTACTGTTATTTGCGTGAACATATGTTGAAATTTGCGTTATCATGTTAAACAAACTACATCTCGAATTTCGAAAAACGAAATGTTTTCAGTCAAAACAACTCTATTGTTTTTGAAAGTGTCTGAAATCATCGAAAAATTTTTTAAATACGACGTTGCCCAATATTATTTCAACCAATTCTCGCTTCATCGATACGTTATCGTGGTACTTTTACAGATCCGTGCCTGACCGTCTGAAAGCGTACGCATTAGGATGGCAGATGATATTTATCCGTTTACTTGGAGCGATACCAGGCCCCATTATTTACGGAAAACTTATTGATACAACATGCATATTGTGGCAAGATAAGTAAGTTGATTTTTTCCTCAGTTAAATTTAGCTGTTAATCCAAGGGAGTAACTATAGAATACCCCGCCACATGTCAGTGTTGTTTTCCTGTGGCTACCTGGCAACATACATGCGAACATCTCTTCCTTATTCCTATACCAACACGACTACATGGCTACATGGCTACTTGCATGGCTACATGGCTACATGACTACATGGCTACATGCGTGGCCACCGATGGCTACATGCGTGGCCACATGGCTACATGGCTACATGGCTACATAGCTACGTGGCTACATGGCTACGTGCCTAATGGCTACTTGCCAACATGCATGGCTATATGGCTACTTGGCTACATGGCTACTTGACCACTTGGTAACTCTAACCCCAACCCTAACCCTAACCCTCACCTTAACCCTAAATGTAACCAAAAGATATACACGTAGCCAGTTTACATAGTACTCTCGCATGCGGGGTATTCTATAGTTGTACCATGAATTTTTTGGACGACATTTCAGGTATTTTCTCGCTGTTCTTCAGGTGTGGTAGTCGTGGCAACTGTCTCGAATACGACAACGAAAAGCTAATCAACGTCACCGCTGCCGTGGCAACCATCTCAAAATTCTTCACAACATTATTTTTCATGCTTGCTTGGAAATTTTTAAAACCGCTTCCACCCACCGTAGAAGTTAATGGAAATGGGGGCGTAGACTATAGGATGCCCGAGTCCTCGGACACAACGCCTATTCGCAGCGATAATGTATGAAAGATATAGATTAAAATAAAAAAAGAGTGGTATAAATTTACAGTGAAATGGCATCATGGTAGAGCCAGCTATGAACGTAATCGCAAGCGTTTTTTGAGCATAAAAAACACGCGTTTCGTGAACATCAACACGCGCAGTTTATGGGCGTGCACCCAAGTTAAATGAACATCCAAGTAGGGATTTTCAAGTGTTTGCTGAAAGTCAGGCTTGTCAACAACTTGTTACCGTCAAACAACAGTATCTTCGAATATAGAAAGCATTTAAATTTTCATACATTTCATCATTATTTGACAGTGATTTCCATATATAATAAATTATGAATATAGGCCTAAAATGCACCAAAGACAGTGAAATCAAATTATAGACATAAAATGCATTTTATCGATAAAGTTACCAATGTTGCATTGCATTTAAAGAGAACTTCCAATCAGAGTTTTCAACTCTCAAGCAAGATGGTGCACTACCAACTAATGGTTATTGAATTGTACTAAATTAATTAGTATTTGTCAATCTTATAGCAAGTTGTTCACAAGATCTGATAAACAGTTCGTTTACAAGCTTGTTAACAAACTGTAGACTTGGTTGTCATTCAAATTCATCTGCCATTTATTCTTGACCAATGGTGTAGATCTTGGCAGCAAGTCTTAAGCCACGAGAACCATTAATAAGCAATCATAAACATTATATTTAAGACATAACAATAGTATTTTAAACATCAGTGCTAGCATATCAACAATTGTACAATCAAATACATCAATTGTAAATAAAATGCTTATAAATTGTATTCATATTTATATCAACTCTATTCTAGATAGTTTTATCATTTCTACAGTGCTTCAACACCGTTTCGCTGTTAGACAGTATTGATCAGTATTATAAAGTGAATTGAAGGATTCCTGCGATCAGTGTTCAACGTACGTAAGGAAACATCAGTACCTTTATTATTGCATCAAAGGCTGGACTATTTAGGGTTTTTAGAAGAACGAGGGGAAATCGTAAATACATTCAGTCAAACCGCACTTCTCAGTTCAAAACAACCAAAGCGTGAGTTTGAAAACCACCCAATACAAGTTCTGTAACACCAAAGGTATGCCCTGATTGAATCACCGAATTGTGTATTCACACAAAAGTATTCACCAGGTATTTTCATGCCACGTTACGATGCTAAAACTCACCGTTAAATTGCAGACTTTTCTAGTAAACGATGAGGACCAGATTAGAACAAAATTTAAACGCCAAACCGCAGTGTAAAGTAACAAATTAAATTTTTGAAATGAACATCAAAGATGTAACAAAAACGTGTAACTCATGAGAGAACTGGGGAGAATTGTTTAATTTTCCCGCCATTTTGATCTCAATAAAAGTACTGAATGGAAGTCAACCACCGAAGTCATTCCAGTGATCGAAGTCGCAAGATCGCATTCGCAGGGAGAAAGAGATTGGGCCGAAAAATACTTGTTCGGCTTCGTTTTCTTTAGTTAAAATGAAATGAACTTAGCTGGTTATCAAAAAAACAAACAAGAGGACAGAAACATACGATTGTTTAGGACAATTCGGACGCACAATCGCACAGAGTACAGATCGATCGGCTGATCACAGCATTCTTCATTCATTTGCAAAAGTAGCGTGACAATCATGGTCCAGTACAATTAATAGATCAGGGTGCATTTTTTCTACGTTTCCGGTTTATACAAAAATGTTACATTTCGTTTCCAGAAACATAACATGGCGACTTTCATTGACAAAATATAAACACACTTTGATATTGTGTTTGCTTTTATATAATGGCGCCTAAAATGATTTTATGTGAAGGAAATTGCTAAAATCCATAACGTGAATTCATCCCCGTCGGCAGAAAACGAGAAATTGAATGATTCTGAGGGTAAACAGAGTTTGAATGAGGGTATAAAGTATAAACGATATCGACGTAATGGACGAGGAGAACAATTCTACGTCGAATTTGGAAGAAGATGATGGAACCAAACAATTAGAACCAAACACACTCGCTGGGATTGATGTTATGATAGATGAATCTCAGGATGGACATACCGATGCGGTTTCAAGCGATTTGACGGATAAAAAGAAAGAAACACACGTTGATTTGAAAGATACACCTGTTCATTGGGAACATGCCGAAAATAGCCCAATTGCAGATAGCAAAGAAGCCGAAAAAGTGCAGTCTAATTCTTTAAAACAACCGACGAATAGCGAAATTATTAACGAAAGTAACATGAGTGATGTTAATAGGTCAAAATCGACTAACTCCACAGACGAATCAGAGAATGGCCAAAGGAATACGAACGACATCAATAATTCTGGAGAATCAAAGACTGACGATACTAAAAATAATGTCGAAGAATCCAAATTTGACGAGAAAAACGATGATCCAGGTGGTCCAAGCAGTTCACAAGGACCAAAAACTGGTGGTAGCCAAAATGAACCCGATCAAAATGAATATTTAGATGACAATAATAGTCCACATTACGTCAAATGGATAACGTGGAAAGGAATGAAGACCGCCATTGTTACGCAGAATGATAATGGCCCATGCCCTTTACTTGCAATTATAAATATTTTGTTATTAAGGAGAGTTATTGAATTCCCAAGCATGCAAGAAATGGTCACCACGCAGCAACTTATGGATTATTTGGGTGATGTTGTGCTAAAGGAGATTCCAGAGGTTGGTGCATGGTGTAACCAATAATGGATCAACCAGTCAAGGAAAAATGAAAAATTTTCCCACATGAGCTCAACTCTCCCCCTTTTTTTCATGCATGCACCTGTGTAGTATTGCTGTTTAGTATATAATAGTTCAGTTTCTGCATAGGTGGTTTTTAAAGGTCTGCAATGGTTGTTTTCAAAGGTCTTTAAAGGCCAAAGAGGTCTTTGAAACAACAAAATCTAATATAGATGTCCAAATTTCAGGTTTCCCTATAGTCTGTAATGTAATTCTTGGGGCCATGCACAAAAGACATAATTTGTAAAACTAATTAACCTAACCTAGTAACTTAGTCAGACTTATTTTCAATAAAGTATATATGTACTGTTAATTTCTTTCATGTATTTCTTTCAGAATTTAGCAGAAGGAGCACAAAGAAACTTTGAACAAAACATGCAAGATGCTTTGGGCATTTTGCCAAAACTCAAAACTGGTCTGGACGTCAATGTTAGATTTACAGGGTACGTGTTGTTTAAAATTGAAGTAGCTAATTGTGTGGTTCAACTACCATTACACAGAGGAGAATCTCTGGTCAATATTTGCAAATATTCTAAAATATTCTAATGTGCTCATACTAAGATTTTGTAGTCTTCCTCAGATTTTAAGGTTTTTGACAGAGTTGTAATCTATTGGCCAAGTTTTAATTTATATTTTGTGTTCCCATAGTGTTGGTGAATTTGAATTTACACCAGAATGTGTAATATTTGACTTATTGAGTATTCACCTTTATCATGGATGGCTGGTTGATCCCCAGAGTACCGAATACAAAAAGGCGATAAAGAACCTTAGTTATAATCAACTGGTAGAGAAAATTGTTGCAAGTAAAGAAAGTAATGAAGATAGTGAATTATCATCTGAGGGTATGTTAGATGTATATTTAAAGCTAATTTGTGTATAGAAAATTTCTGATTAATAACAATCAACCATATTTTCGAAGGTCTTTTAGCAGAGACGTTCCTCCAAGATACAGCGAACCAGCTCACATATCATGGTGTCTGCGAGTTGAACGCTAAATTAAACCGAGATGAATTATGTGTGTTTTTCAGAAATAATCATTTCAGTACATTGTACAAACATAAGGTAGACTATGATCAAGAAGTCTAATTGAGTCCTACAATTAACAAAACTAGTTTGTGTATTTCTTGACAGAAAGCCTTGAAATAAGTCAACAAATATATGCTCAAGACTTTGGCATGAAAACTACCCAAATTGACAAATTCATCTCACTAAATCGTATTGCAGTTGGCCATCAAAACGAACTCTTATTTTCATGCAGGGTGAATTATTTCTGCTTCTGACCGACCAAGGTTTTCTGACCGAGGACAAAATTGTTTGGCAAACGTTATCAAACGTGGATGGAAGTGGTGTGTTCGTTGATTGCAATTTCAAAAGCTTATCAATGAAAAACGAGCCTGTGCAGTCCAACTGGTCAACGGGCAACCCCGCTTTATCCCAAGAGGACCAAGAGTAAGTCGATTTAGCTTGGAAAAATTGTTCTCTCTCTGTGAATTTTGCCTACGGTAACGATTTTACTTACATTGATATATTGGCTTCTGGCATTTTAAATATCTTGTCTGAATATGATATTTTTCCCGTTTTTCCCACATCCTAAAAGCGTTCACATATTTGATTGTATATGTACCAGCGACGACCAGTGAGAACTGTTTACCTACAATAGTGTTAAAATGTTTACACGAAAATTTAAAAAGTTCTCAAAGACTGAAACTATTGAACAATAGTTGGCGGGGAGAACCGAGTACTAATCCCTGTCGACATGCGCGCCACAAATCGTTTGGGGCACATTCTAAGATTTTGCATTTGGGCGGACTTACAACTCACAGAACCCCCTCCCCCGTCCTACGAAATAAACAACGTTTGACATTATAAACAACTCCAATTTTACCACAGCTACATGTTAGCCTTGTCAATCCAGAACGAACAACAACAAGGGCCGCAACCATCTTCCCCAGCACAGCCCCAGTTACCCGACGCCGCACTACACCCCCAAGAAAACCGGGGAAATGATATGAGCGAACAGGAATTCTACGAGTAAGTTTCCAAGTATAATAAGTGTTGTATAAGGACTTTATGGTTGTACCATAAAGTTAAGCAAGTTCGTATGCCTTAGTTTTTATTAAGGCCAGACACATGCACCCATGGCTCTTAAAATCATCTTTCGCTTTCTTTAATCTGAGTAAGATTACTTAGATTATGAGACGTTCATATGAGACGGGCCAGCCCGGTTTAGCCGGGATCGTTCAGGCGGCCAATCTCACCAGAGCCAGGCTGGCCCGGTTCCATATGAATGCAATCTTACAAATATAGTGAAATAATATGTGAAGCGAAATCCCGGCACTGCCGAGCTAGCCCATCTCATATGAACAGGCCTGCTTTTCGCTGTCGCGTTTTTTGCACGTAGCTACGTACACACGCGTAAAACTTTCTAAGTTGTTATCTATATAGCTAATTAATTTTATGCCAGAAAGAACACACCAAATCATCAACAGCATGTATTCAATCGTTGTTTCATAAGTATCATTTAATTGATTTTAAACGTTTACGTGCGTATTCGTACGTACAAAAAACGCGACAGTGGAAATAGCCCTTATCGTATTAACGAGCGAAAGAGCAACCTTCGGTTAGTCTAAACTCTAAACTTTAACACAAATCGACGGTTAATCTTCCAAGTTCTACCTTTTAGTTTGCAGTTCGCGAGGCAACTCCATCAGGAAGAACAAGCGAGGGTTGGAGTTGGCGTGCCACAACAGCATCAAAGACAACAACAACGACAACAGCAAGTGCTTCAAAGAAGAACAGGACGCCGCCAATCACCCCCTCCCCCTGGTGTGCACGAAAACATCCAAAATAGGGAAAGAGAAGGGGTAAAAGTTTCTTTCCTTCATTCCTTGAAATAATCACACCATGCAGTACTACAAAACTTAAGTTTTAGCTAAGCTAACCTTGGATATAGTTTTTCCCGAAAAGCACCGTTATCTCTCAGTATAAAGGCCACGTTATGAACAATCTATAAACAAACTTTACGAATATTGGCCATAACTTTACCAGTTTTCTGAAGAAGTTATGGGATAGGTATATACTTACCAGATTTTTTGTTTCTTTTAGACCTGTGTAATTCTTTGAAGAGCTCCAAGTTTGCATATGAACGATGGTCATTTGTCTGGAGTGAATAATAGCCTGATAATAGCTAATGTGCAATGACGGATAATATAAGAAAAACATTAAATATATAAAATCAATGTTCACTATATTTATTATGAATAAGGGTTAGGTGGACTTTATGTAATGTAAATCCCCGTGGGACGACATGCATCTAAGAACATTATGCCAAGATTGCGATATGTTAGTAGGCAAGTTCATAATCATGTGCCTGCTCACAGGCTAACCAAAGTCCGCCATAATAAAAGCTAAAGAAGCTGGGACAATCTGAGACTTGCTAATCAGGCTGTCGCGTCGTACGCGGAAGGACCTGGGTACGAAGATACTATCTTGGACAATTACTTGCACTTGTTTGCACTTGACGTTGATTAACGTAAAATTCAAGTCCTTTAATTGCGCGCTGTTTATTGGGGTAGAATAAAAATTATTGTAGGAGAATATTTTTTGGATCATTTGTAATGTAATTATATGAATATGAACTGTCAATTCAAATTAATTAACAGCATTCAAAAAACGTATTTTTTTGTTACTGTTTTCTGGTATTTAATACCCATGCAAAAATTTAACCCGTTTCACAAATTATCAGAAATTCAAAAATTTAATTTATAATACACTAAAACATTACAGTATATATATTTCTACATTATTTTCATGCACAAAAATGGAAACTATTTTAAAACTATGTTTGAGTTTCGAAGTTTATATTTAGGCAAAAGTACCAAAGATGAACTATTGTTGTTTAATTTTAGCCAATTTAGGCTGAGACTACCATGAAAGATTATAAAAACACTTAAAACAGGCCACTGTTTATATAAAATAAATGAAATTTTTTGAGTCTTTGCGTCTTGAGATCTTTCTCGTATATATTAAAGTCTCATTTAATGTTTTCACAAAAAATAATTTGAAAATGTACAAAATTTTGAGGGGAGTTGTTCTTTTTCCCGACATTTAGCTTTCTGAAATCTAGAATTTGTTAATTATGATATTATTTTTTTCGGATTTATAAAAGCTAAACTCAGCCTTTTGTTTGAAACTCATCATCTGAGTTTCATCATCTGACCTACGGGTTTTCAACGTCTAATTCACGTTTATATAAGACGAAGGAAGTGGAATTATCTAATTGTTTAGAAATCATTTTCATTACAATCTACGTTTGTAAAAACGTTTATCTGCCCTGGAGATGTTGTGAAAAATAAATACAACGAACCGAACATGCGGTCAGTAATTATCATCAATTAGACACTCTTGCAGAAGAGCTCCAAGAATTATCCTGCGCAACTCTTGCTGTGCCCCCCGGCGGTGGCTCGCCTCCATTCATAGCCCCGTTCGACACGCCCGCCCGATTCGCCGTTTCTTTTTTGACCTTGAAACTCAGGGCGACGAATATGTACAGAATAAAATTTAAGAACATTATAAATGCGAGCAAAAAGAAGTAGTAGGCCAAATGATAACCTTCATTGATTCGATCAGTGTCCGGATACCATTTCCCCTCCTTTCCATTGACTGCTTCGGTGATCGCATTGACTATCGCCACCAGCGCGGCTCCAATGTAAGTCCCCAGACCAGTTGTTAGAAGGTACACACCCATGATTACACCTTGAAGAGATTTCGGTGCTTCTGTGTACGCAAGTTCTAGACCTGAATGAGTGAATGAAAATGGATTAAGACGTCAGCTGGCATGCAGTGGTTTACACTTTACATTAACTATATGAACTTTATGTTTTGTTTGTTGTTCACATTTTCAGTGACCCAATCAATCAGAATGCAGAAATATTGAGTATTTCCGGTTGAAAAGGTACGTTATTTACTATTTCACACGGGAATAAATTTTAGGCACTCTGATTAGTTTGACTTTTTTACTGAAGCGAATTTGGGAAGTGTATTTTTTGCTATATCATTCCCACAATTCCACGTCTTCTTTCAACTATTTCATACGAATGCGGACTTACACAATGAAACATTTAAATAAAATTAAACAGTTTTTTCATGAAAGCTTGCTATATTCCCAGTTAACGGTAAGGGCAGCCTATTCATCTTTTACATGTCAAATCACATGGTCTGAAATGGTTAAGTATTATTGGCTATTCCATGGTCACAACATCTCAAATGGGTTAATTTGCATGCAAGGTGAAACGGTATATGGCAAAGCGATATAAACAATAAGCTTTTTTTCTGCCTGTTTGAAAATTGAAATACATTATTACATCAACGTCGACATATAAAGGATAACTTGCCTGTGATGCTGGTGAAAACCTCACTGAGTCCAACCAACGTGTACTGCGGAACTTGATAGAATATCGTGATTTGGGAAATACGCGTGCCGTTAGCATTGCCACCCTCTCGATGTTGCATCATACAACAATTGTGCCTCCGGACCAACTCAATCCCCCCGGCACAGGCCATGCTCGCAGTGGCTATCACCATGCCGATTCCAATACGCTTCAGTTGGCTTGGTCGTTGAAAGCCAGCTTTTTCCATAAGAGGGTAAAAGATCTTGTCCATGAAGGGTATGAGAAGAAGGACACCCAGAGTGTCGAGAAGAGCGAGCGAAGCGATGGGAATCAGAAAACCGCCACCTATATTGATGTCCATGTACTCGCCTTGGTAGACCATTGATGTGCTCATCTGTAGAAACGAGAATTTTGGTTCGTGATGAGCAAGAAAACCTAAGGAAAACTGATACGAATTTGTCCCCTCTCCTCACGCGGGTACTAAAGAAGAACTATCAATGTTAACGATGAATCTAACGATATGAACATATTCACAATATTCACACAAGAATAACATTAAACATTAGTCTAATATCTAATAGATATTGATATTGACTAATATCTAGAGGCATAGCCAGGATTTTGAACTAAACAGGGGTCTAAGGAAAAACCTCCTTGAAAATGGCTTTACTAGAGTCTACAGCCATTACTACTACAGTACTAGAGCCATTTTTAACAGCGTACCTGCGCATAGACGGTCCAGTATAAAATAAAAGTGGCAAATATCGGCAAAAGTCTGTAGACCTTTTTTACGTCTTCAACCTCCCAGTTGCTATACGAACCACCATAAGACAGTTTAGCTCTATCCAGCCAATGGCTGACAAAATCATTGGAAACAGACGACCTCCGCCTTCTTGACCTTTTTATCGCCTCCTTCATAATCGCTAGAGTCGTCTCCAGCACGCTACCAGTTGGTGGACAAAGTTTATAGCTTGGCTTGCCAATGAGGAAAATGATAAGCGCTAGCACAAGCGAACAGGCGGGAATGAGATTTCCGTAAAAATAAGACTTTTGCTGTTGGATATACACGACAAAGGTAAATGCAAGCAGAGCGCCGATGTTTATGAACCAGTAAAACCAACTGAAGAAGGCTTGAAAATAACAATGAGAAATTCGTTTAGCATTTTGGGCTTAGGTTTGGTATGGACCCTAGGGTACGTTCAGGGGCGCACATCAAGAAATTATCTGGGGAAGGGGGGGGGGTTGCCTTCGTTCTGGGACCGACTTTTGTACGCGTTTGTATTTGATAGGAAAAGCACACTATTATAGACTCATCTTAAATGAGTTCATGGACTGACTTTCTTGGTCTCATACAGGTTTCCAGACGGACTTAATTGTTTCACAAGTCCACCCTAATTGGTATAAAGGATAATTTTGGTCAAATCTGTATTTCCAATTTTCCCCAAAAAGGCCAATATACTCTTTTATCAACTATTACATAAGTGAATAGTGCAAAGACAAACTAGTGCTTCACCTGCTATATTAGTTGAGAACAGTACCTTGAATAGCAGCCGGTCCTCGGTTGGAAACCTGTTCAGCCCCAAATGGGGAAACATTTGCCTTTATTCCACCTGTTCCAAATGCAACAAGGAATAAGCCAGTGATATAAACCACTTTTGTAAAAACTGGATTAATAAGAATGCCTTTTGCAGCCCATTGACTGTGTTCTGATTTGTCACTTGTAATCGAGGCAAGGGGTAATAGCAGCGTTCCAATAAGGTAGATGATTGCACTGCAGAATATCACTGCAAATTTCCCAAATTTCGAGTCTGCCAACCAACCACCAATAATTGGCATTGTGAAACATGTTCCTATATAATTTGGAAAAATACAGGCTGTCAAGGTTGACTTCATGTAGGCACAGGGATATTGGCAGAATGTACCTACCTGACCACACATATGCTAAAATCGAGGCTTTGGATGGTTGCATATGCAAATGGTCTTTCTCAGTAGCAAACAACACCAAATTACCATTGATGCCATAAAACGTCAGTCGCTCACACAACTCTGTAAAGAGTATACAGATGACAGCACAAGAGAAAATCCCAGTTTTAGAAGAACCAGCTGACTCTTGTTCATTTATAGCTGGTGTTGATAGTCCTGTTAGTAGTGGTGAGCTCTCATCCACTGACCTTGTTCCTTCAAAAGAACGTTCCATATTCTATGAAATCAATACAAATAGTGAAGGTGAATACTGTGATGCAAATATAGGAGAGCAAAGAACTGCATTAGGAAAACAAGCTCTTGATAGAATAAGTCTCTCAGTCAATCCATCTAGTATAGTTCAGTATGGAAAGGGAAAATTGTTAGGCAGGGTGGGAAAGAGGGGGGCAGAATGACCCATGCATATGTTTGGGACTTTGGGCCAAACCGGTCTGTGATGTTGAGGGCTGAGGCCAAGTGCATCACAGAATCATAATATAAATTAGAGCCCAACAGCATCGAATTTTATTAGGCAGCTACAAAAAATATGTAGCAGAAATAAATCACATGATAAAACACGAGAATAACACAAGATAAATATTGGGACAAAATTTTGCTTTTCCCTGATTTACAGACAACAGTTATGATTTTACAGGCTACAGATATCCTTATCTATGTGCTATCTTACCTTCTAACACTAAAGTAAACGATCTGCCACAGATCTGAAAGTAAGATATGCTTTACTTTCAGCAACGCGGAAATGTAAAAATTTCTCTTCCCAAAATGTGCCAAATTATTGATCGAATATATGAAATAAAAATAACAAACACCAAGTCATGCGAACCTTCGATCTTCGTGATCACGAAACAAAACGGCTAGTCCCCGAAAGTCATCCTTTTAAATCAAAACCCCAGACCCTACATGCCATATACCGCTCTCCTATACAAAAACGAAGCTAATCTTCGACCTGTCGTGGCTGTCTATATTCCAAGTACCATTTCTATTCAATTGATGGCAGCCAGTCACGAGACACTGATTTAAAAATATAAAGCGGAAGTTTGAATGACAAATAATGCCGAAAGTAAATACAACGCTTTAATCGGTCCTATTTCATATTTGAAATAGAAATATTTCGTTCGGAATTCAGTTTTAGTATTTCATTTTTCGTAGTAAGCTCGTGCAAAAGAACAATGTGTTCAAACGGCGCAGTCTTATAAAAACTGTGGAACACCGACCTAAATCGTCACTCATCTCTGAAGAAAAGCGCCCTTGCAGTAAAACGTAATTCAATAATTATATCTATAATAACAACAGTATTTGGGCAAAGTAGCTACAACTAACTTGTATATGAATGCGTCCTTACCCGTTGTCGAAAGGCCAAGTGTTACGATGCAATTTCTCTGTTGTACGAATCACAAGATATTATAAGCCGCTTTGTGACCTTTGACATTTTCAAGAATTTGAATTTTGAGAAAATCAGCAGAATATCACGAGATACGATTTTATATGCTGCCAACTTTCGGAATTTTTTATTTTCGTAGCTCCCCCCACCTGATAAAGAGACGTTGTTCGTTCACGCAAGGGGGGGGATTGTCTGCATGTACTAAACATATATAGCGATTTCAAAGCTAACACTGGACTTATGCAATTCTAATCCTGCCGGGATAGTGATACTGCAAATCATTTAATTTCTTACGATATGCCAACGGCCAACCTTAAGCCATGCAACAACTCGAGTCAAAAGCTACGTGGAGAAAACGTGGCTTGTGTACACGGATGTAGTCATTCGCGCTTCATCTGGCTTCATCTGATATCTAGCATTACTTTAATTCATTCTTAGCTTAGAGCACTTCCTTAGAGAAATTCCTTCCGCGAAACACTGCTCTTAAAGTTTGCTCAAAGAATTTTCCTCTGGAAAATTGCCCCAAAACATGGTTGCGGATGCCTTGAATGAATGGTGGGAAGCCTTTTACTGCTTCCTACTGCTTAATTCTTTTTGTACTGCGCAGCACGATTTGTTTCACAAAGTGCTTCATCTGCATGCCCGGAACTTTATCAGCGCGTGATTATAAAATTCTTTACGATGAAACTCCGGGCATATCGGCCGAAGACGCAGTGTTTTCTTAAAATCAATTATAATTTTATATGCTGCCAACTTTCGGAATTTTTGATTTTCATAGCTTCCCCCCCACCTGATAAAGAGACGTTGTTCCTTCGCGCAAGGGGGGGGGATGTCTGCATGTACTATAGCGATTTCAAAGCTAACACTGGACTTAAAGTCGACTACAACGGTCTACGAGGTAAATGGATCAAAGTTTGATAAGGCATTAAAGGCGGCGTTACACTATGCAACTTACTTTCCTTGCAACTGAAATGCAATTCTAATCCTGATAGTGATACTGCAAATCATTTAATTTCTTACGATATGCCAACGTTTCATAGCATTTCGAACACTCTTTACAAACTAACATCCCTCGAAATTATAATTGCACTGCAAGTTGCGAGGAAAATCTCACACTTTTTTTCTTGTAACAATCCATTACAAATGTGTGGAACTTACCTACGAGAAAAGCGATATGGTTTGCCGCACTGAACGTCAATCTGTAATTATAATAAAAATTATTATACTTTCATCACTAATACTAACATAGTTTGCTTATAGATACTGACCTCTCAGCCTCTCGAAGTTATGATTGGTAAACCTTTACTTGGAACTTTGAAGACCTGCCAGAATTTCGTAAATAATGAAAAGTAAACGTTTACCAAGAAACTGGACACTGAAAACAGTATACTAACTATAGTTATACCAGTCGACGGTTTATGGCTCTGTCAACCTATTGCTTCAATGATTAGAACGTGTTTTGTTCAATTGAATTTGATCCAAAACCCAATAAATCACGCGGCTATTAGTATTAATATGATGCTGAGTAGCCAAATATGCAAGTAGGCAGTCATCAGCTTTCTTATCGTCGACTGCAATGATTCCAGATATTCATTATCCCAACGTTTCAATCCAAAGCCATGCGTTAGCAGAGTTAATTAGTAAAAGGGCTAGCGGATAAACTAACTCCTCTGAGGAAGGCGCTTTTACTAAAACGTCAGGAATTTTTCTTAATAAAGTACAGATTTGTCATCAGTTGACTAAACTGAGCGCAGGTAAGGGTCAAGAGTGATTAATGAACATCTCTGAAAGGGCATGCGCATGGTCACGAGCAATTTGACAGTTCCCTAAACTAAGCCATGCAACAACTCGAGTCAAAGCTACGTGGAGAAAACGAGGCTCGTGTACACGGAAGTAGTCCTTCGCGCTTTATCTGGCTTCATCTGATATCTAGCATTACTTTAATTCATTCTTAGCTCAGAGCACTTTGAAATTCCTTCCGCGAAACACTGCTCTTAAAGTTTTCTTAAAGAATTTTCCTCTAGTAAATTCCCCCAAAACATGGTTGCAGATGCTTTTAATGAATGGTGGGAAGTTACTTCTTCCCACTGCTTAATTCTTTTTGTACTGCGCAGCACGATTTGTTTCACAAAGCGCTTCATCTGCATGCCCGGAACTTTATCAGCGCGTGATTATAAAATTCTTTGACGATGAAACTCCGGGCATATCGACCGAAGACGCAGCAAAGCTGCAAACATGGTGTTTTCTTAAAATCAATTATATTAATCGCAAGGCAAACCATTAGGAACTCGCTTTAGTTGCTTGTGTTTTGTCTTGTGACTCTGTAGGAAAACTCCACGTGATCACGAGTAGAAGCAATACACCCGTATACTAGAAAGTAATAATTCGAGCCAGAGAAGTATCCATTAATCATAGAAGTGTTTGTATTATAGATTAGTTGCCATATCGAAAGTCATCTATATAGAGAGACAGCAATACAGAGGGATTATCTATTCTATAGAGTGCATGGTTTATAGTGTATAGTTTTTCTTGTAGGATACAAGTGTTCAATTTAAGACCGTGTTTCTTAGAAGAATTTCTTTATGATGTGTCTATATATGCATTAAAAGAGATCCTTATACCAGTAGAGTGTGTACAAGGATTTAATAATACAAGAGTGCCCATAGTTTAAATGTTTTTCTGTATTAGAGAAGTGTCTTTCTTATAGAGAGAAAATCTGTTTGTAGAGGAATGACCGGTATATTGAGGTGGGTGTCCATATAAAAGGTGTTCCTATTTGAACGATACTCAGAATAAAAAGGTGAAGTTAAAAGACTATTGTATCAGAGAGGTGTTGGCATTAGAAAACGTGATTTTCAAGATGTTCTCTAATAGCTCCTTTTGAGCATTTGACTCGATTTGCTCGATGCAGTTTCTAAACTGTTTATACAACCATGCATGCATGTACTGAAAATCTATCATTTATGTCACTTTGTTCATTCATGTCACTCTCTTTGTATATAGACGCAAAAAACACGAGCGGCCCCAGGTGTGAATATAAAACGTTTCTCATTACTTATTTAGACGCGCGCATTCGACTCACGCAGCGACGTAATCTCGAAATCAGCATCATTTACGTTACGAAAACAGCACGTTTCGATTTAATTTACCATATTAATTGTTTAAGTCGCCTACTTATTAATTGACATTAAATGCATGTTTCATTATTAATCTCGCGTTCGACTATTGTATAAAACGAGCTGGCGTTTCAAAAGAGTTTAAACAAACAGCCAACGCCAGGACAGAAACAACATAATAATTTCTAAAGCTTTTTTTTTAAAAACCAATTGCAGCCCAAGGTAATTGTATTTTAAATGTTAATATATAATAGCATAATTCTTAAGTCATCGCGTATTTAACTTTTGATTTTACACTTAAACAATTGTGTATCTGTAGTCTGCCCTTAAATTAAGCATTGGATAGAGAGAGAGAGAGAGAGAAAAGAAGCATTGGGAACTTCAAGGAACAGTTCTAAACTGGCAGTTTATCCATTAAAACACGTTTTAGACCCTTGGGACCTCTATTTCACCATTTTAGGATGTCAAGATTACTTCTGGTCGCCTTAGTGTTGGTCATAACAGCCGTTCACGTAAGGGCAAATTGTGACTCGGTGCTTTACTTTTGTGACGGCGTAAATGGAAAGGATGAGACGAGACGCGAGGCTCTTCCAGGCAACAAACTGGGAACGAGTTCGGAAGAGGAAGTACAAGTATTCAAACCCAAAGCGATCAAAATGTGGCTGGCACGGCAAAGAGCGATGGCGAGGTTTTTGGCAAACGGAAGAAAATTTTTGAAAGAAAATTAATTAATCATATATACCAAGACGGGCATGATTAAGTGCAAAATTAATTATTCTATTGTGTAAAAACTTTACTGCAACTTTTCTATAATCTTTACTGTAGCTTTATTGTATAAATATTCTCTTTACATATACATTAATCCGATTTCATTCATATATACACAGATTGTTCCACTTAGATGTCTAGTAGCTGTGTCTCGTCTTGGCGCGCAATAGCAAATGAGGTGTTTATTTGAAAATATAATGCAGTGACAAAACATTCAAAATTTGAACAAAACTATGGTTACTATGATGAAAATAACGTATTGTATATTTCGCATTGCAAGAGAACCCGAGAAACTATAAATGCAATAAGCTATAAATTATGCAATTTTCGTTTACTTGAACCACCTGATAATTAAGCGACAACCTATTTCTTTTCAGGCGCTTGTATTTTATTGCTAAAATTTCCGTGAGAACAGTAGATATATTAAGATCTGTTTATACGATCTAATTTTGTTGCCGGATCCAATTCATTTCTGATATATGGAATTGGATTTGGACTCGAATTGTATTCAGCTGTACACTCGACCGTAAACACGCAGGCTCAGAACGCGGAAAGCGCGGTCAGTAAACTAACCCATCGGAGCGTTGAGAACAAACCAAGCGTCCTAACGTACTTGCTAGCGGCTGTCAATTTCAGACAAAGAGGTTGCAACGTGGAACGTACCCAGAACGCAGCAGTAAACAGAGACGCGTCTAGAAAAAAGAGCATCGTGTACAACATACATGTTTGTTTCATGCTTTCGTCCGAGAAGTCCGACTTAGTGAACAGTAGGTGATGGTTAGAAAGCTGCGTTGCTTTCATTAGTTTTAAACGACCAACAAAAAACTCCAACCAGCCAAACTGTTGTTTACTCCAGCCAGCCTGTGTAATTTCAGTGTCTGTACGTTCTTTCACTGTGGGAGAGTTTCCCAAGGCAAAGTTGCAACTCACTTCCGAGGGTATTGAAGAAGAAAAAGATGCAAAAAGGTAACGCGCTTTTTTAGGATACGAAAGAAAAACTTCTTTCCTCTCAATACAGTAAAATATAATCATTCCACTTAAACAGTTACCCGCCATAATATGTCTGGTTTATACAAGCTGGATCCCTTCTCTCCTATAAAATTTTTACGGTCGTTTGGACTATTGTTTAATTAAGCCGGGCTAAATTATCGGACTCGCGAGATGTTGGAGAAGTAACAATTCAAAGCATGATGCACTTTTCCACGAATATTTGCGACATTTCATGTTTGTACAGTACCGACGTCGACTGATCAAATGACCGTGTTCAAACGTCAAAGCGTGCTTGGGGTGAGCTTCTAGTGAACACCGCCAAAGACGTAGCTTGCAATCAATGAGCGGTGATAACTACCAGGATGCACATAGATAGTACGGGGTTTTCCTCCTAGATCGATTAGCATGAACAAAAGATGACCCTCGTGGAAACACTGGAATGGTAGCTTAGCAATCTGTATTAAGTCTATATGCATGGTTTGAAGATAGCTGCTATAGCCCATTATAGATCAACTGGCATGAGTGTGGAACCTTTAGGGAGACCAACTGCTCATCGTGTAATTATTCCATGACCTTTTGAGAGGAAAAACTAGAACTAGATAAGGCTCTACAGTATAAAATAGGCCGGTAAAGTTTGGATTTCTGGTTATTTTAGCAAAAACACTTTTTGCCACCCACATAAAGAAATAGACCATGCATGAACTGTAGAGCCGGTTTTCATAAGCGATTTAACGCAAAACGATCTTATTCTTCTCTGTCAATCTAACCACTTTTGACGGTTCCAGTCGAAAGATGAAGAAGAAAAGGCAATATTTGTTGCGCGCGAATGGAAACTCGCTCGTGAGAAGAACTCAAAACTGGCTCAATTCGAAAACCGGTGTGCCAGCTGATGAAGAATTTTTAGTCGGATGGAATGGGGTCAGCCTGGTCAGCTTAGTTTTCCTTCGGTAAAAAGCTTGAACCGGAGAAATAAGCGATGGCTGTAGTGTAGATTTCTAGTGAGCTATCGATATCGAGAAAAGAAGTTTAGCAGATACAGCGAGAACATGTAAACGTACATGATATGCATAACACCTTTCAGTTTACATTTACATTATGTGAAGCAGGTAGTTGATAGACGCTATATTATTACAATAAAGGAACCTGCAAGGGGCAGGGGACTGTTGTTCATATGTAATTTACGTACGGTTGGATAGCTTGATCTATCAGACAGATGTGAAAGTTATCTACTTCACAATTTACAAATAATTAAGCTTTCGAGAGTGAATCACGTAGAATAAATAAATCATATAAATACCTTTGATTTCTTTATGGGAATCTTGGATGGGGTACATAATGTATAGATCGAACAAAATTTATGTTAGAGACGGCTCATCCCGAACGTAAGACGAAGATATCCGGCCACGACCGATCGTCGAATTATCACCGCATAGTCCCAGCGGTCTACTACTTTCACACGGCCAACAAATGAAAATGCAGCCATCTGCGGTTCCCTACAGTCCGCAACCCCAACTTCATCACGATGATGATTTAATAGTTATTTCAAACTAGTTTTCCTTGCTTTCATGTAGGATCTAGATCGAAACATCAGGTAAACATGGAAACAGGAACCGAAGTGATATATACGAGCCATTCAATGGAGAAGAATAATACCAGAAGATCATTGAAGTACAAGAAATCTTTACTTCTTCGATGCGGGATTGTTTTAGTAACATTGCTTGCATTCTATGTACTGCTGACGGTCTACAGCCAACTCAGACAGGCTAGTGAACTGCTTTTGGAGATGAAACGGCAGAATTTGGCCTTGGATGCAAACAAGCCAAAGTTGTGGAAAAACACAAATCTTCACAACACAAAACAAGATGCGAGGAGTAGTACTAGTCAGATGGTGAGCGATATTGATGATAAAATATTCGATAGAATTCTAGATTTGGCCAAATCTCAAAATGAAAGCCAATTTACAGAAGACGATTTAGGACAAGCGATTCGAAGACGCTTTCAAGAAAACGTTTACATGATTAGAAAACGCTTTTACGAATCTCACCAATCAAAGAGACATATTTCTGAGAACGCAGGTTTGTCGAATGGAAATTATGTGGAACCGCAGGCTGTGACTCGCATAGAAAGTTCAGAACTCCCTCGTGAATTTCGCGTGGGTAACTCGAAGACACGTGCGAACGTGATTATTGTAGCCTATCACAGATCCGGGTCGTCTTTTCTTGGAGAAATGTTCAACCGCGACCCAAACGCTTTCTATATCTTCGAGCCAATACATACCATCGATGCGGTTCTCGACGCACGACGACGATTTCCGATACTTTACGATACACTTATTCGGAGCTTGTTAGACACTATATTTAAATGTGACTTTAGGAAAGACCCTTTGTTCGTGAACACTTTAACGAGTTCGTCATTCAGGTTGAAAAGTCAGGCACTTACATCGAAAGGTCTCTGTGACCCCAGGGCAACCTCCAAAAAAATGCATTTATGTAGACGGATAAACGCGACCTTTTTGACGAACGTATGCAGTTCCAGACCCCACACGGTTATAAAAACGATTCGCATGGCACACTGGGAAAATATTGATTTCCTTGTGGACACTTCGCCAACTCCGTTCAAGGTGATTCATCTAGTTCGAGATCCACGCGGGATCATCGCATCTCGCGTTGCGTGGCTTCTCGATAGGTTCCCGAGAAACGTAAGCAACACATCTCGAAAGGAAGCTGCCATTCGCAATGCATTATTAAAATACGTTCGAATTATGTCGCAAAACTTATGCCAACAAATGGCAAACGACATAAATGACTGGACAAAAAGAGCGAAAAAAGGCGAACATTATGCAATGGTTCGATACGAGGATATCTCAGGACAGCCGCTGACCATTTATAAAAAGATTTCCAAATTCGTTGGCGGCAACACATCCGAGAGCGTGATTGGTTGGTTGAAAATCAATACGAAAAGTTCTTCGAATTCGGACTATTATTCGACTACACGCAATTCGTCCGCTGTGCCACATTTGTGGCGACGCAGGCTCACAATGCCCATGATAGATGAAATTCAAAACAATTGCGCGGGGGTGATGGGAATACTAGGATATAAAATAGTGCACGAGGAAAAGGAGTTGGGGGATTTACGACAATCTTTGGTGATAGACTGGGATAATTATGGTTTTATAAGGACAAAACCCTATATGCACAATGGAGCGAAACCAATTTATAAGGCATGAAATGGCCCCCATACAACTAGATCCAACTGGTTTTGTAGCTAAATATTTCATAAATGAACTTATAAAATGATTTACTATCTAAATGCTCCACAATCCAACCCAAATGGCCGGCTAACTATCTAGCTAACTATATTAAGATCTTAAGTTAATAAGTTCACGGCAACCATTATACGGCAACCATATAATATATCAATTTGGATTCGACTATCACAATCCAACTTACCCCATATACTAAGCTACCAAATTCCCAATACGATTGTGAAAGTCTACATTTACAAGGTATAATTTTTAAGCTCACGTTTGTCCTCTGTCAACCGCTGGGTGCTTTCATATTGAGCTCCTTGTACGAGGTTGCTAAAGCGGTGCATTCATTAATCAATTTTTCCAAATTTCGAGTTGTATTTCCCAAGAGCTGCTTCGTCCATGATTACTTCCACCTTTAGCCTATCGTCCTGAATTGTCTCCGTCTCGCAGACTGTGGTCTCGTGGTGTAACCAACTATAATATAAGATAACGAAGATTATGATTTCACAATTATGGCATAATTGACACCAGGGGCCGGTTGTTCGAAAGGCGTTTATCTTAAACAGTGGATAAGCCAAAGTTTAAAAATATTCTCATACATCTTATGAATTGAATATGTTCTTCCATTGAAAACTAAACTATTTACATCGAAATATGTCAGCTCATTTGTTCAATAGATAATTTTGTTTTCCATTTTGAACTTATCCACCGTTCAAGCTAAAAGCCTTTCGAACAACCGGCCCCAAAAGTTTAAACTCTTTCCTTGATTCTTTTTTATTCAGTTATATACTTGATCTGGAAGGTGAATTGTATAAGACTCACTAGTAAGGACGAACGAATAATAGTACTAAATATATTACTGTTCGATCAGTTTGATGATTGAGAAGGTAACCCCATGCAATATTACCTCAACTGTGGTCCATCATGTGGGATAACAATCGTCTTTCTTTGCCGTCCAGTGGTCCTAAACAAAGCTTCCTCAACAGCCAGCCACAAAGCATTCAGACCAGTTTCATGCAATGCTGAAACTTCAAAACATTCTTCGCTCGTTCCACTGGCATCCGAGATAGATTCTCTTCAAAAAAATAAACACGATAAAAGAATGTTTTCGATTAAAACTATACGTTAAACAGATGCCGGTGGCGCGTGTGATGCCTAATGTTGGGTTGTGGTTTTTGTTGTAGCTTGTAAGGCTGAACATCCATCACTACAGGCCCCAGGCTTGGGTCTTACGCTATTGAAAAAATATGTGGACCTCTGGCTCTGGCGGTATAGTGTGGCATATCGAAAATCTTATGCCGTTTTTTTGTGTACCAAAAAGAGGCAATGACAATTTCTAAAAAAGTCAAAACGACAAAGGCAAAGACAGTGAATGTAATTATGCCGTTTCTCTTTTTAAATTGTTTTCATTCCCTTTACCTGAGATCAACTTTGTTATGCACTTCGATAATATTTTCCATCAGATATTTAGGAAGTCGAAGCATCTTCAGAACGTCCAGGACATGCACTTTCTGTGCCTCGAACTCGGGGTGACTACAGTCTCGAAGATGGATAAGCAAATCCTACGAAGATGCCAGTGTTTTAGTCTTTATCAGACTTTCTACACGCTAAATCGTCGGCTCATTTGGATGAGAAATATGATGTATGAAATATGAACGCCCTCAGCGACGCAACTTTACTTACCGAGTGTACGATATCCTCCAATGTCGCTGAGAAAGACTCGACTAGCTCATGTGGTAAATCTGATATAAAACCGACGGTGTCAATAAAAAGAGCGTTCATGCCACAAGGCAGCTTGCCGCGATGTGCTGTCACATCAAGTGTGGCGAATAACTTGTCTTCTGGGCGCATCTCAGAGTCGTGTGTCAAAGCTTTGATAAGGGTCGTCTTGCCTGAACGAAGTTCATTGATTTTAAGCATAATAATTTAGCCTATCTTCCACATTAACAGTTTACAGAGTAAAATTAAACTAAAAAGATATCTACACGCAACAAAGCTATACTGATAAAATTCTACTTTAACTAAAGCTAAATTAAGTCTAAATTAAGCTGCATCATCTATAATGACACATGGCACTACCATTCAAAATGGTCTTGTTCTTCATAGCTTCACTGAGTTTTGTTGTTCAAGCATCATAACTATATTCATACAGGGTTGTATTTCAATTTTAGATTGTTTCTTTACACTGGAAGCCCAGTAACATTCCTCTATCATTGATGCAGTTTTACTACAAGAGGAAACCTAAACGAAGCTAATTTTTTTATACTGGATAGTTCCCTCAACTCCTCTCTCCACTAAAGACTGTTCTTTTTTGTCTATAGATACGAAAAATGAAGAGTAGATAATTGTAAACATCCAATACCAGTTTTTCATTCACTAACCTGCATTTGTGTATCCAACAACAGAAACAATTGGCACTTTTCTTTTTGCTCTGTCATGCCTTATTAAACTCCGCTGTTTCTTAATGGCTTCCAATTTTTTTTTCAGTTTTTGCTGCCTCAACATCAACATTCTCCTAGCAACCTCCAAGTGTGTCTCTCCCCCACCCCCAATGCTGTGGGAGCCCCCACGCTGTTGGTCATAGCTATTAAGATCATCCTGTATCAGTCGAGACCTATGAAACATTGTAAAACACAATTCAGCATTTTGCACAGCATTTGCTATATTTTTACAAAATGTATCCTAATTATGATGCTCACTATATTCAAATCACCCAACACATAAGGAATACAACTGGTGACCAATGACATAACATACAGTTCTTCACCTGCAAGCATCGGGAACATTAACATAGGGAGAAGCCAGTTACATCCTAGTCTATGGCTTTAATGGTGCAGTTCCCTGATTACCATGGAATCACTCTAACAGAGTGGGTTTTAGTGTTACTCAAAATATCAATGCTCTATGCTTATACCCACCTAATATACCCTAATTCAGCAAGCTCAACTTGCACTTTGGCTTCACTTGAGACTGCTCTCTCTTTAAAAATCTGCACAACCAAACTGAACCGGTCAAATACTTTGACCTGCCACAATTCCTCCAGCTCAGAATGCTGCCTTCTAGAGAGACGACCAACATCCAAAAAGACTGCGCTCAACATGGATGCACCCTTCAACTTCTTAACGAGCTTCGTCAACTCCTCCAATTTGCCTTTTCCAAAAAAGTGACGACCATCCGGCTTTCTGATCGGTTCCGTTCGGCTTTCAACAACACTCCAACCGCTGATAGACTCCACCAAACTTATAGCTTCTCCAAGCATGTGTCCAACTGTCTCCAAATGAAAACGGTTTCTACCCCACTTGAAATCAGGCTGTACCACCAGAACATTATGTCCATGATCTAAGCCTGCTTCATCACGAAGTTTTTCCAAAATTTCTATATCTTCATCTAAATCATCATTTTCGCTTGCACTTTCTAGCTTTTTTGCCACCTTGGTATCCTTGCTTGTTTTCCTACCCCTCGAGTAAAAGCGATTGGCCGTTTTCGGCCCATAATTGGAAACACCCGCTAATGAACGCACCCATTTAAACTTCAACCTAATGCCTCTCCAACCTAAATACGGCTTTTTCCGCAAATGTTTACACGAATATAGTGATCGACAAAACTGAATGTCGATTTCAGGACAAACAGACGTAGATGTAAACTTTTTCTTAGCAAAAAATCGACCAAAAGGATTCGAAACACTTTTGCAAAAGTGAGAAAGCGTTGAAAAATGAACGATTCTGGTCGCCATCTTGCATTTCGACATAAATGACGAAAACCTTCGTCAAATTTCCGCATTTTCCGTAAAGACGTCAATCACGGCGTTCGGTGTTTATATTGTGTTGTTTACATCAAGATGATTTTTCAATTGTATTTTCTGTATTATTTATGACAAAATGTTTGTCTTCAAACGTTTGGATGGTTTACGGAATTGGTTGAAAGGCAGGGTACTTTACGTCTCCTCGTTGAGGTATACCTTTCTACGATTAAGGGGAAATTTGGTTAATATTTCATGTGTCATTTAAATATTTCTCATGCGATGTCACTCGAATGTGTCACTGAGGGGAACTTTACGCGAGGACCTCGACCATCGCTGCATTGTGAAAGCCTACTCGAAATTATAGCATGAAATGTGGCGTTTTCTCAAATTAAAATATTGTATTTGGCCAGATTGCCAGATAAATTTCTGTCAGTCAGCTGTAGATACTGATCAAATTGATTATGACACGGGTGTCAATTAACATCTGTTTATAATTTATAAATACTTATCAAACCCTTTTAACAATATTTTGTGTTGTATAACCCAGATCTATGTAAAATTGATTGCTCTAATTAGGCTAGTTAGCACCTCTTTAATAACTTCTGAATAAAACGTCTGGTGATTTCTTACACCAAATTAGGATTGAATGTATTGGTGAATATAATTGGAGACTTCCCCCTTTCATTTAGTTTAAGATGCAGACGTCTGCTGTTTATCCTACTTATTGCTGTTGTTATATTCATCTTTTCACCTGTCTTAAGAAGTTTTCATCCCACAAAGTATTTAGGATCTTATCATATAGGTGAGTGGTAACAAAATGATGGTGCATATTAGACTCTACAGTATGCTACAGACTCTTACTCCATACTACACATACTAGATTATTAGTTAACTAATTGACACTTACATTTTCCAGATCAAGCATATGTGTGTCTAGAGAACAGAATTTCACATTGGAAAGAAGCAATTGACTTAAAAGATGCTATTATTTGGCATAATCCGCTAGAAGCAAAAGAAGAATCTGTGTTAAATTATGTTGGTGAGAATATGCTTTGCCAATATTTTTCAGCAATTAGCTTACACTTGAGACTGGCACATGAAGCTAATAGCAGTACTGCTCAATATATAAATTCTGTCACATAATTGTTAGGTAATGGTGTAATTGGTATGTCATTAAATGGAAATAGACATCTATATATAAGTGACGGCGAATCTCTCTCCATTGAAATTCCGTATGAATCTTTGCTAACATTTACTGTTGATAAAGGACACAGTCAAAGAGGTTAGAAAAGTCACATTGTTTCCTAATCTACAATTAGAAATTTAAATATTAAAATTTCTAGTGTGTTTTAATCAAGGCATTGCAATAACTTATTTCTCATTTTTCAGATGCTTTTTCTTCTTGTAGTATTGAATTTCATTCATCAAGCTTTGGTCAAAATAAACTAGAGAAATGCTAAAAAATGCTATATGTATTCTTCTCACAACAGAGGCTACGGTTATTGACCTAAGAAGAGGTGTTGTGCACAACATTCACAGTTACTCAAAGGTCTGACACCCTTTTCATAATTTTTCAAATCAATTTTGATTATCAAGAAACCATTTTTATAAATTGTTTCAGGAGAAAAGTTGTATTGTTGTTGAGCACATAGTTTATGCTCATCAAGACAAGCCATCGTTGCTCGTTCAAGAAGTTATCATCAATAATCATGCGGTTTGTAGCTTTGAATTTAAATTGAAATCATATTAAGAAATATTTGAGATATTCCCAGGGACGTTTCCGCCTAAAGATGGGCCTATAAGTTGCTAAAACCGAAGCCAAAACGTATTTGAAAGCCGTCCATTTTTACATCAACTTTTTTCTCAGCATGTTCCAGTGCAAGTGAATTTCAAACACATTGGTTTGAAATCTTGGAAGAAAGCAAAAACGAACAGCGAAAAGTACGTATACCAAGCTTTTACGTTTCCACGAATTTCGATAAAGCTTTTGATGATAATTTCACTAATTTAGTTTCTCCGCATCGAAACCGGGTCTGCGCAACATTCCTCTCAGCGTTACAACCAACTCAATGAAACATCCCAAACTTAAAGACACTGATTTGGTCATCGCTATCGGATCGTCAACCATCGCACCAATTGAGATGGTTCCGTTTGAAAGGTACTGAGGCATATTTCAGACGTGAAACTTTTCATGTGCCGAACCTAATGTTAAAGTCTTTGTTTAAAGGTCTGTTCACACGAAATCCGTTCTGACGTATGGGATGTACTCTGTTATTAATAAAGCAGTACTGCAATGGCTTTAGTTGATGTGCCGCTCATATTGCAATCATTAACAGACTATAAAACATCCATCAAAAGTGAATTGGATGCGATCATATATGAACCGACTTTAAGTTTATTTGCATTTGATTCAGCGCATGAAATAGTTCATTCTCTAAAACGGGCCTGACAAAATAATTCTAAGCCTGGTTCTCTTTCTTTACAAAACACTTAGATTTTGAGGTTGTTTCAATGCAAAGAATTAACAAATTGCTTTACAGTACCTTTTTTCTTCATGTTTATCCAAAGTATGATTTTAGATGAGACGGCAAAAATTCACCAGTCATTGAACGTATTTACAGTCTTTGTTTTTCTACTTCAAGTGTCAAAACGCTTCATTTCCTAACGGCAGTCCACTCTAAAGTACTTTCTTGTGCCAAGCCTGCAACATGCGCTCCGCTAGTCGTCGAGAAGAGCCTTCGAAAGATGGTCGTTCAGGTATTTTCAAAATCATTTCGATGTTCTTGTGAGAAAAATGGCGGCGGATTTTACAACTGGATGTTTCAGGCTAGCTATGAAAAAGGATAAACATGAAATTCAATTCGTTTTCAGGAACTAAAGACCGGGATACAACAGGAGGAATCTTTACGTGAGGAACAGTCGTCCGCATGGAGAAAGGTGCTTTATGTTTTCGTGTTAATATCATCATATGCTATCGCCCAAATAGTGCAGTCACTCTTGGTTTGTGCATCCTTTCTGTCGAAGGGTGGCCAATTAAAAAACATTTTGTTTTCTGAACCAGTGTGACCAATTGTTTCTTGCATACAAGATCACATTTCATCATTTTCTTTTTCAAATCGTTAGATTTGGAAGAGTGGTGTTTCCGTTCCAATGAATCATCACCCTGATACTCCTGCTGGAAAGAAAGTCAACATCACCATGTATTATGTCCTGTCCGCTTTGACCACAACCGTTGCAAAGCAGCCGTCGAAATCTTACCCAGGACGATGTTATCAAGGCGTTCCCACCATGTAAGTTGCGAATGATTAAAGCTGGAAATCTACAACCCGAGCAAACTATGAAAATCGTGTTTTTCATCAAATTTTGTTTCATTGTAGGCATACAGCCTTACTGTGGACTGCCCCGAAGAACGAGTTGGATGTCGTCAATCTTGCTATGAAATGGAGAAAGGCTTTAATCTCACACGGATGCGAGACTTTCTTCGATCGAGGTTGTTTTGATTTGCCAACACCATCCAGTTGTTTTGAAATAGACTTGTAGTCTCCTTGTAATCTCCCCTGTAGTAAGACCGGATCCATATTTAAGGGATGTCACTCACTGCATCTCGTGAGCTATCCAGTTTGCGAAAAAAGCTAGGGAGAACAGTTTAGAACGATAATTAGCGATTTCGAAGTTGCAGTAAAGGACTGGTAATAGTGATATTCACAATGCATCATGGGGCCGTTTTTGGGACGAACCTTTTGTTTACGTCCCAAAAACTGTTCCTTAATGCTATGTCGGCCTCACTAGCACCAGTCCACTAACGAAACTTTGGAATGGTCAATGGAGCTATCCAGAAGATCTATTTAGCTTTATTTTAGATTTCCTCTTGCAACTCTGCATGGACAAAATAGTCGAGGATATTTCTTTGTGGATCTTCAAAGCTACCTAGTTATATACAATTAGGTCTCCTTGCCTGGTCTCCGCGCCATTACACTTGCCTAACTCCGGCACTAAATTCATCCTCTTTCCTAGGCACTACTTCCTTGCATCAGGCAATGGTTCTGAGTTTTGGCGGTTTCACGTTCGCCCAAGGCCACCTGGAGTTCGCGGCTAACCCCGCCACCCTACAGACGGATATATTATTTCACCATATCGAATACTACGGTAGTTTTGTTAGTGTCAAAATCGTGGTCAGCCGTCAGTGGTCGCAGGCAGCGGAGATCAAAGTCTGGGCCGAAAATCAGGTCAAGCTGTTTGCCTGCGAAGCGGGCTGCCAATTCCATCCAGTGATATTAAAGTAAGCATGTTAGATTTGACCAAATGCCTTGAATTGCATTTTTTAGTTGGTTCTGATGATTTTTCTCAAGTTTTTGGTGTTGCCTCATACCTTGTATTAGCAGTGTGGGAACTTCATTACCTTTTCCAAGCAGATAAAACCTAAAAATAGCTAAAAACAAACTTCAAAAAACACATTGTAGACTCAAGATATGAGCTAATGCTTAACGTGAAATTCCTTTCAGTACAAAAGTCAGTACCTTTCCTGTAAAGATCACCTCGCCCGTCACCCCCCTGCTGTATATATCGAGTAACGAAAGTCATTTGATAAGTCTCAAGAACATGGATTTTATACAAAAGGCTTTGAAAGGTAAACAGAAACTACTTGCAAGACTTCTAATGCATTATAGTTTGAGAAAATCATCCAGGCCCAGGACACTGCATATTGCTAAATCTGCTGTGGTGAACATACCGTTTATCAATCTGTGATGAACACCACTGATACGCCACATAGCATCTCCAACAATTCACCATAGCTCACTCCATTATGCTGTTGTACTTTCTTAGACACTCGTTTCCAGAGCAGGGAATCTCATCGTTTCTTGCCAGCGACATTCTGGGTGATCGTCGCCTTCTTGATCATTGGATTTCATCTTTATCTTGTTAAACTGATCTACACAGAATGTCATCGTGAGACAAGGACTGGGCGCTTCGCAAGATGACACTTTGTGTACATGCAGTAAGAAACAGTAAGGACTACCTTTGAAAGATGCCTCAAACGCGGTTATACAGTGTAGCTAGCAATTATTCTTCGGATAACATTCAAGCCTGGTTTCCACAAGGCTAATTTGTTGATTAACGATAAAACAATGTTAACTGGTCACTTAGCCATGAGCCTTTTTGTCCTTCTTGAAAAAGAATGGCATTCACTCTCTTTACAAAATGTCTACCAGAGGACGGGCTAGGATCATGGCAACTTAGGGCCTGTTTACATGGAGCGAGTTATCCCGGCTGGACGAGGTGAAAACTTCAAATTAATAATAAGGTTAAGCCTTTGATGTGATGCGCTTTTTACCTCCCCTAACTGGGATAGCTCGCTCTATGTATGAAAACCAAGTTTCAACTTTTGTTCTGCGTATTCATACAAAAACCATTGAGTTGACTTAATCGCGTCGCATTTTCCATACATTTAAAAACCATATCCATAATGATACATCACACAACATTATATAGCAGATGAAATGCAACAAAATTTATTTATAAATATTGATAATAAAAGATTATATTGCCCAAAAGGGCAGTGTCAAACTGATTTGTGGTTTTTATTTTTTTCATTGCCCTAAAGATTGCGTTGTAGCGAGGAGTGCAACTAGCTTGGCAAGTGCTTTTTTAACTTTTGGTCAATAGGTTTGAAAACTTGCATTGGCAGTTGACAGGTTCAACAATACCTCAATATCGTAACTTACAATCAATTCTATGTTTAAGATTTCTGTTGATCGACTAAAGACGTTGAAACACAGGACTAATTTGAAACGTAACACAGATCTGATTAATATGACCAAGTCGGATCCAAAACATTGGAAAAAATAAATGCTAAGGACTAGTGCTGCCACAGATAGTCAAGATCTGTGTAGACAATTTAAAATTACAAATCGGATGACTTAATTCATTAGCACGCTCCATCTTTTCTTTGAGATCAGTGACAAGATGTAGTGTGCTCGGAAAAGTTGTGTGAGAATAAGTTCGAATCTCCCTGAACGGAGTCAGGGGGTGTGCAGACTACCTGGGTTCCAGCTTAAAATTAATTAAATAGATAATTATACTATACAATAAAACAATTTACGAAGACATAGGATGATAGGTGTTCATGGAACGTATGTGAAGGTGATTTTTCTTTCCTGAAAATTAGATGAAGAACAATTTCAAATAAGAGAAAGAAATGAAATTGAAATTTTTCAAGATGGAGGGACTGAGAAGAAACCACTGAAAGAAACACACACATTGTGTCGAAGTGTGTACTGAAGGGACCTGGAGACTATTGAGGCAGTGCATGCATGCTTTTCTGAGGGATCTTATCAAAAGTAAGTAGTGAACCCATCATATACAAAATAATAAGGCGATAAAGGTTAACGATACTTATTATCTCCTCAAAAGTATTACTGCTGAAAGTTTTAAGTTTACCTCAACCAATCTCTCTTCTTCTTTTCTCTTGTTATGCAACGACCACATCTAAAGAGAAAAAATACTGTTTAGTGCACAGTAAGGAATTGAACTAAAGAACTTGGAACTCTCCCTTTCACTTGGTCCAGTACTGCATAGGGGTACACCCTCTACCCTACCCTCCCTTCCCCTCTCTTCCCCTCCCTTCCCCTCCCCACACGCACACCCATGCTGCCATGCAGTAAATTCATCTCTTGTGTACCCAAGTTAAACATCAGCTAACGCTTATAACGTATTACCTCCTCATTTTGCCATCCATAAATAACGAAAACCAAAAATGCCTAAGAAAAGAAAATAAACTATAATAAAGTACCCTTTTATGCAATATGGCGATCAAGTCTATTCATATTTGTTCATTTGTATATCTAGACCTTGGTATTCTTGAGGTAGGGTTTTCTTCATTGATTTCAGGCAATTGGTGTAGTTTTAATGCTTTCGTGCATTTAAATAAACAAACCTGAAAACAGTACAGCAGGAGAAAGCCGTAATGATATCCTTTGGTTTCTGTGTTGTTGACGGCTCTGATCCCCATACACCAAGCAAGCAATACCACAGTAGACAGCACGAAAGTTGTCAAAAGATTCACCCTAAAATAGACGTGGCAATAAAACTCTTTTCTTGCATAAAATTTCATTTAGTTGAGGAAAGATCGATTTGAAAAATATGTTGTGTCAAAACACGCTCAGGCCGGCAAAACGCGGACAAAAAAGGATTCGCTGTAGGACTTTATGTCAATAGAACATAGTTTTGCAGGACTTGAGAGATATATTAGGCTATTAGCTTAAGAGAAAGTTTAAACTTGAGACGTACTTGATTCTTAGTGGAACTTTATCACCGTCATAATTTGGGGCACGGAAGGTGACGTGAATGACCAGACCAACACGTATGAGAAGGTTGATCTGGAACGAGAAAGGCGAACATGAAAGCAACCTGAACGATGAATCATTCAAATACCAACCCATAACTGAAGTGGAGAGAAGATCATAACAATGCATTTACTCACCAAAAATAGCGCAAGCAGCGGTCCAAAGAAATATCCCAATGTCGATTTGCTGATGAAAACCCAAATACTAGTGGGAAAAGAAATAAAACCGGTTACGAATTTCTGATAAGTTTAACTCGTTTCTCTCTGCCGGCATATAGTATACAGTGTCCGTGTCCATGCGGGTATAATTCGCCCGATAGAGAGGCTTTAGATGTACTAGGGATCATACTAAGTTTCAAAATGGAAAATGAGTAGTTCTAGGAATCTAAGTCTTCTCAGAACGTTTTCATTTTCAAATACCATTTTAGAATTCAGTTGGATGGTTGATGCCCTGCACTCATACCCAGGATGATTCAAGCCATATAGTGCAGTAGTCTAGCAACTTACATCTCGCTCGCATGTGGTTTCCCGTGGTGTGGCATGTCAAATCCAGCGGTTGCACCCGCAAATGCTGCCGTTAGAGCTACAATAAAACGGACAAACAGATCAGAGACGAGACGCCAATTAAATTCAAAGCAGATGCAACAGACCATTGACCGACTAGACTAAATCTTGAACTAAAAAAACTGATCAACGCTACTGAGTTGTGAGGCTGGGAAGAGCATCCCAAAACCAGCACAACTGGAAAGTTTGGTTTCTATGTTTACCCCAGCCGAGAGATACGTAGAATTTCTGTGTGTTGGTGTTCTCGTAGTTGAAGAGCGGGAATACGACATTGAGGAAATAAACAGCCTCAAGGAACAGCCAGACAAACGGCGAAAACTGACAGAAGTGAAGAGCTATCGCCAGGATATCATTCAATACCTAAAATGATACATCAATATATCTTTATCGGAAGAAATGAGAACTGTTTTATAGTCCACGGAAAGTCTCGCATATATACATCGATTTGATCAGGGCAGTGCTCAGCCCAGGGTTTTTGGGCGGTTCTATCCTATTCTTGAGTTTTAAACAGTGAGATTTAAACCATTCATTGTTTAGCAAGGAACATATTTCAGGTAACGTGAATGATGTATAGGAGCAGTATAATACAACATATAATATACTAACTGCAATGTCACTCTTGATGGCCCCAATGATAAAGAGTAAATAGCCAATGAATAAGACAACGCAAAGATGGACGTGGATATTCACTCGATCATTGTCGAAACAACTGCAAAATATTCATGGAATATATTAGAAAAAAATGATATATCCACACCAGAAACAACCATCAGTACACTGCATTGAGCTATCCTAACAGTCATTTTTCAAAACGAGCTATGGCGTGCTTATGCATGCCGGTATCTTGACATGTAATCATCATTTCATCCTAATATGACAGGTATTTGGAATCCTTAAAACATTACAGGTGCACTTTGACAAGCAGGAGACATACTTGAGTTTCCTTGTCAGACGAATTGTGGCAATTAGAGCAGCCATTGCAAGAATGCAAAACACAATCGCTACAATACGAACAATCTTTCTTGCGGTATCGTCAGCCTAGAAGCGAAGAATGACAATAATAAATGCTGTGAAATCGCCTGTCAAAAACAAAGACTTGAAGAAAAACTTTCATATGTATTTGTAACCTAGGTCTTTTCCGAAAACCGGGAGCGCTAAATTGCATGGGACTCGACGGTATCTGGGTCATTATTTTAAAGCATGCTTTACAATGGCCGAAAGGAAGCAATTTCTTACCTCAGGGTGTATTTCTGAAAGCACAACGTAGGTCGACATGTGTGTGTACGAACAGACAATGTGAGTCTCATTGACAAGGACGACACTGCTGCCAATACTGGACCAAAATCCTCCACTGGATGGAGGTGAACTGAAAGAAATAAAATTTTTCGTTTAAAGATTGACATGATCGAAGAAACTAATGTGATAGTTGCCAACTTAAGCAATTGGAACGGACTGGTTGCCTAAACTCGGATTAGCCTTAATCCTGGATTAAGTTTAAACCCATTGCCTTTATGGATTTCTGCATGATCGTTCACCGTTGAACCTCTAATACTTACATTTTTCCTTCCTATACTATATATTTTTCTTTCGTATTTGACCTACTATCCTAAAGTTTTCAATTATGATCCCGTAAAGGAATCTTCGAGAAAGTAGAGATAAGTGTTATTAATACGTACTTTGCTGACCAGAAGTAGCATCTGTGGTCCCTAACATCTTTATTCTAAGAAAAAAGCATTGTCGTTCACTCTATGTAATATTAATTCAAACGGCTAACACAATATATTTGAAATGTTTTGAGAAAATCTGCAGCTTGCGACCTCCCCCCCTTTTGTCGACGCAGGAAATTGCAACCTAGGGACTTCTGTTTGAGAGTCATGCTCCTCTCTGCATTGTAATAATTGGATTATTAATAATTGGATTATTCGAGTTTTCTAATTATGTCGCACCTTCAACAGTCTGAAAGCGATTTTCAGGGGATTTTCAAGGGACATTGAAGGCTTTGGCACCATGCTAAAGGTGATAACTGGACTGTTAATTGTGAGGTGAGGTTTTTCCTTGCCCACAAAGATTTTGTTCTTCTGTATCTTCATGTCAGCGACTGGCAAACGCCATACAATGCTATACAAAAGAAGCAATAAAAAGGTTGTAATTTCAAGATGCAGTATTGTAAGCCAGGAATCCTATACCGGGGGAGGATATTAAAGGTTCAATTTATTTCCTTTGAAATGGGACTCCACTTACTCTCTGAAAGGTTCAATTTCTTCTTCGGGAACTTTTGTCAAAGACGTTTCGGAGATGCTCCACGCCACTTGAATAAGGTCAGATCGTAACGGTAGATCTTTCTTGGGATACATAATACTGTTCAATGCCCTCGCCCCAACCTTCCCTCTCACCCCCTCCTGCGACATGTTGGGAAAAGAAAACACTCCCCGGGAGATATTTGTGTACATGGAAGCATCGATTGTAGAAGCACCAAGCGCTGTGAACAAGATGAGAAATAGACACTAAGAATGACTTTGGACATAATGCAAATTGAAGCACAACCCATTGAAACAAATCTCCTTCAAAAGAAGAAGCCCTTCTCCTTAAAAACTGAAGCACAACCCATTGAAACAAATCTCCTTCAAAAGAAGAAGCCCTTCTCCTTAAAAACTCGCCCTTCTTCAAACTGGATAGCTCTATCATGCTGTATACTTTTAGGCACGACTAAAGTGACCATGATAATTCTATTTATCAAATAAAAGTCACTCACCAAGTTGATCAGTCACTATGACAACACTGTCGTTAACAGGTGTGTTTGTTTTCAGTTTATTTTTAATGTCCTCGGAAATTTTCAGCGCCAACATTTCGCCCATGTCTGGCAATGTTGTGGGATGTTTGGAATAGTCCTAAAATAGACGGTAAAAAGAATATTTCTATTTTTTGCACCGGAATATGGTATATTAAACCTTGGTAACACCGGCAGTGTATTCAATCATTACAATCGAAAAGGAACTATTAAACTCTAGAATTGCACAGTTTTGTACTTACTTCGCTTCCTGTTTTACCGCATTTTATGTACGACTCCATTTGAGTCAGCTTTTTCTGCACGAATGAAAAAAGATAGTTTAAGGCAAGTTTTCGTATATTTTTAACGGTGCGAAGCGGAATTTTTCATGTTATTTAGAGGTATTGGAAAGAAGCTACGATCAGGATCAGGACAAGCCTACGTTTTCGATCGAGGAAACTTCGAGACCGTGAGAAAATATTTGAACCTCCGTCCATATACATACCAGTGCGCAAGATTCATTGCTACATGTATCCATATCGGTGGGTCGATGGACCATCGTGCAAGGATGTGGAGTTGTTGGAACTGTGTAAATAAAAAAAATTGACTCGGGAAATATAGTGAGGGGTAATACAGTCCAGGGGCCGGAACTGACTCCCCTAGCTGCCCAACTACACGAGACATACCTGTGGTGGGTGGGGGAGTTTTCGTAGTTGGGGGAAAAGTGAACTTATTGAACATGGTCCCGAACGGGTTATTGCTTCCAGTCGTGGGACCACCACCACCACCCGGTGCGTTAGTTGTGTTGACCGAAGATCCGCCCGCGTCTGGGGTGGAACTTGGAACCGACGCGGTACTGGCAGCATTTGGAGATATGGAGGGATTTGCCTGGGGGATCTGAGACGAATATTCCGGGGTCAATTGGGAGAATGTGGCATCAGGGGTCAATTGGGTGGTTGTGGCATCCGGGGCCAATTTGGTGGTTGTGGCATCAGGGGTCAATTGGGTGGTTGTTGTATCAGGGGCCAATTTGGTGGTTGTGGGATTGACGACGGTACTGTTTGTTGCACTCGTCACTAGAGCAGAATGAGGGAAACCGTAAGTTTTTCAAAGTAAAAAATTCCACAAGTGTTTAAGACGTCTTATATATAGCCTGGTTACAACAGCGAATTACAAACTGATTTAATTTCCCTTCCTAGAGCCGGCAGTATACGAAAGCTGAATAGCGCTATTCAGCTTTCATACAGTTTTTCCCTGTTTGCAAAGCCTTGTCAATATTACAAGATGAGATAGTTAATATATGATATTTGGATGAGCTCTTCTAAAGCAATTTTTTTAACACAGTGGTCTTGATTTTCACTAAATCGAAAGGTGTGAAATTGACAAGACTCATGGGTCTAGCCCATGAGTCATCATGGGGAGGTACTTCTTGGGGAGGTAATATTTTCCCTTCGAACCTTTCTAACCGCAAATCACGAAATCCGGAACATAACGATATAAACTTTGGGGAGCAGGGGTTTCAGAAGGGAAACAGGGGTGTCAGATGAGGAACAGGGAGGTTTGAGGAGTGCAGGGAGTTAATCATGAGAAGTACATGATTTCTTCAACAGATAAAGTAAGTCTTATGTTCAAGATTGTACTTATGGTATGGGGTTTGCTGTGGGGATAGATCGACCCGCCAATTCACCCCGCAAAATTCTTTAGTGTGGACTATACCCATTATAGCTAAACGTTTTATCTAAGGAAGAGGTTTTCGGTATAATGGCAAAGTTGGCTTCTAACTGAAAATATTTGCACGCATGACATTTGTTTTAAAACGTTTTAAAACATTTCATGCATGCACGACTAAACTTTGCGACTTCACAAACTTTAGTACACTCTTTCTATATAGGAATATGCTTTTCGCCAAGAAAAAAAAACAGTTTATAATTGTCTATCTCCGTTGGCAGATGAACCGAATCGAGCACCTACGTCGATTGGAGAAACATTAAATCGATTATATTTTGGTCTGGAATTCGCCCCTGAACACATTGCTTCCCATGTGAAAGGGATTCCTGCCGATTCCGAACGGTGTCCATGAAATTTTTAAACGTTCATATGTCCTAATAGCTATAATGTTACGGCCCAGAAAGTTGGGGCCCTACACAGAATACTAAGATTAACGAATGCATCACTATACTGATAACTCTATTGGGAAAAAACAATGGAAGCAGATCTCTTGGATTTATCATCAGATTGGATTTATTTGGGTTCTATACAGCGGCGTAGCCAGAACGATAATTGGGGGGGTCCATATTCATATATTCGTGATACGCAGGATTAATTTCTTTTCAAATCAATTGTCTTTACAGTCTGTTTACATGAATATATGAATATGGACCCCCCCCAATTATCGATGCTGGCTACGCCAGTGGTTCTATAATATGTCTTCACCAGTAACTAATGAATCAATAAGTGACATGCAGTTATAGGGGTAGTTTTCATATAGGAAAAGTATCTTCAGGACAAGAGCGGACATAAAAGTCTTGAAGTGCGTTGAAGCTATCGATATACCACTTTAGTTAACTAGTCAGACGATTGAGATACTATCTCCAAAAGGGGACAGTAGTTAGACCTTATAACAACGGCTTAAATATATACCTATTATACCAATAAAGCTGTTTATATCTGCGCATATACACATTTTCAAACACATACGTCAACCTGTCTTTCCCAACGACTATATGTGAATATCAATAAATAATTTTGTATTATAGGCTTGTGTTTGAACGGGTTAAAATAACAAAGCGCTTGCTTTTATAGAAGGGTGAAAACTATTGATACTAAAGAAAATTGATGGAGATTACGAGGATGAAGAAAAATTGAGAAAAACGTACCTGAAAGTCGTAATATGGCAAGAAGAAAAAACACCTGCGAACAGAAGAAAATATAAACACGTACTCAGTTAGCTGTTTAAATTTCGGAAAAATTTCTGTATTAACAGCAAGAAAATTCACTAAAATGTCGCAATCACTAGCAAATTAGAGCAAGAATTACCTTTAGAAAGTACATTTTGTTCCTTGTACTTAATGTCGCATACGACGATTAATGCATTTCACAAGCAGTATTCCGCAAACGTGTCGGTGTCATGGAGATATATTTAAATTGCGGGTCAATAACACTGACAGGTTAAATGCAATTCAAGTGAATAATTTATAATTTTTAGCAGCGTTTAAATCTAAATAATAATGCAACTTCTTTAATTCTTTTATTACACAGCGTTTTCCATAAAAAGGCAGTTTAAAAAAAACGAACAAATTTGGCTACCCTGCATTGACTCGTCAGTTTTTCCTCGATACGCCGGCAAAACGCCGGTTTGGTATTTTGGAATTTACTGAATACAAAATCAGATGCTTTTTTTATATTTATAATCAGATCTTGACATCGTCAACATCGTATAGATGTCTCGTGGGACAATATTGACCTGCTCAGCGTCATTTTGGAGTTAACTCTACTGGATACAATTGGATAGACGTGTATCAGTAACTGAAGAACACGAGCCATGCATACAGGCAGATTAACCAGTACTTAATTTTTTACCAACTAAGAGACTGAGGGATAGAGGGGAGTTGTAGGATTTCGGCTATGTCATCCAGGGATAATTTCAAAATTTCGGCTACGTTCACACGGAACTACGTGAATTTAGGACCGTGCTAAAATTCACACGGTCCTACGCGTTTACGCCGTAGAAAGGATAAAAGTCGGAACGGTTCTACACGAGAAAACTGGATGATAATAACGACCACGATACCGATCATCAGGAGACCAAGAAAATCTTTCGCCGTATGTCTTGTAACATGCCGTATGTCTTGTAACATGCCGTCATAAATGTGCACCTAGTAATGCCTTGGGGTACTCCTTTGGTACAGTAAAACCACTGAACAACTGAACCATGTTTGAACAAAAACCGCAATGGGTACGCTGTGCCCAATGGCTGTGCCAGTGGCCAGATGTCATCGGTGGATGTCACGCAATCACGCGATGACGTTGGCGAGGCGATGACTGGCCAATGAGAAAACGCCTATACGTGTCACGTGTACAAACGGTGGGAATTTGAAATTTGAAATGTGAGATTGATTTGTTTTCACAAGTAAATGCCATAAGCACTTGCTTGTTGATATCTCGAAAAATCGCGCTTAAAAAAGGTAAGATGTGTAATGGTTTGCCTTGAAGTTGAAAATATAAGTTGTATTTGTCTTCCCGAGTATAATTGTTTCTTTTTATGACGTTATTTTAGTTGCAAACGTTGGAATTTTGTGTTACATTTTGCTACGATTTGATGGTGACAAATTGATATGGGTTCAACAAACAGCAAAGAAGGTATAGCAGATATATAGATGATTTCCTGATTCTAGATGTAAACTAAATAAATAACTTTAGTTATAACTGCATGACTCAGTCTGTTAAGCCAAAAACCACGCAAAGCTAATGAAGATGCGATTTGCAAGAAAAAGTAGAGGTATCACCGTAGCTGCCTATAATCTGGGACATACTATAGGTTTGATGAAATATCACTGAAATGCGAATAAAGCGGTCATCAGGCATCTGCACAGTAATCGTTTTCTGCTCATAAAACGTATTGAAGGTGTTCAAAGCTTGCAAATACTGTAGCGATTTTATGCTTTTGTCAAATGCGGATACGTGCACGAGTGGTAATTATAAAACCACACGAGCATAAAATTATTCTAGGATATTTCAAAAGAAACATGTGCGAAAGCATTCAACCGATTTATATTATCTTGTGGTTAAATTACACCACGAAATCCTAACATCTCTGCGGGTATATCGTAATATATATGGGCAAATTCAGCGCGGTTTTATTATATAAGTTAAACAAAATATAGCGTCGTAAAAATCGTGAAAGAAACATGGGTCATATAATTCTAAACATGACACTGCTTTTTAAAATGGTAATTTTAAAACAGCCAACTTTGTCATTAAATCGTGGATGTTTTTCAACTCGTCGTTAAACAACAAACATAGGAAAAACAACTGTACGACTTATAGACAAATTTATAGGAATAATGTTAGTTTGTCTTTTAACGTTAATATGTTAATTCAAGTGTCTCTTAAGAACACGCAATCACACGCAATAATACACAAAAGTCATAAACTATTCAAATATGTAATAATTTTCTTGTATGATTGCATGGCGACTTTAGTAATTATAATAACTTGTAGGTACACCACGTAAGTATTAAATACTGCAAAGCTTTCGGTCCGTTAACCCGGACCTTCATCAGTGCAATTACTTGAATACACGTTTGCGCGTATGTTTCGCGTTTGCGCGTTTTCACGTTTGTTTGCGTTAGTTAGAACTTAATTAAATGAAACCGTTTAATTAATAGCGCGAGCAAACTAATCACGACTAACATGATATTTAAGTGACGCGCAAACGTGTATTCAAGTAATTGCACTGATGAAGGTCCGGGTTAACGGACCGAAAGCTTTGCAGTATTTAATACTTACGTGGTGTACCTACAAGTTATTATAATTATTCAAATATGATCGGTTAGTAATCCTGATGCATATAGACTTTTAATACATGTACAATGGTAGAAGAGAGTTGCATTTAAATTGCCCCTCCTGAAGATATATTTAAGAGTCAGCCTGTCTGGAATTATGAAACAGTACCTAACCATACCTTGCATTTGTTGCAGTATTTGATGTTGGTGAATCTGTCACCTCCACTCCTGGGACTGCCAAGGCAATAAGCTATGAGGTTATCCTTAGTCCAAGAGTGCAGAATGCCAGACAGCCTCAGTTAACACCTAAAAGAGAAGGGATGTTGACACGTCAGGACATAGATGAAAAGCTGGTTGCCGCAGAGAGAAGACGCAAGGTAACTACAGCAGGAACCAGAAAGCTTTTCTCTGAAATAAATGCTGTCAGATATTCATGTTACAGTTTAGCCATGTTACTGACAACTGTATGTTACATTTTTTAGATGAGACAGCTAGACATGCGTCTTAAACTTGCCCACAACGATGGGCATGCAGAGGTGGTCCGCCAAGCCATGACAGACTACGAAGAGAGAAAGAGAAGAGAGACGGAAGCTAGATACCAAAGACGGCTCTTCATATTTGCTGAAAACCAGGGTACCATTGCAGCAGAGCGAGCAGAGCAGTGGGAAGAGAAGGCAAAGAGAATTGAAGCAGCCAAGGAAATAGTCCAAAAACGTGAGAAGTCATTTAGAGAATCAGTAAAAGAAAAGCTCTCCCAAAAGTTTGACAGGTTCAAGGAGAATTACGCCAAGTATCAGAAAAACCGTCAAGTGGCAGCTCAGATGCAAGCAGAGAAGATTGATGTTGTCAAGGAATCAAAAGAACGACAGATAGAAGAGAAGGCTACAGCTACAGCTGAGAAGATAGGGCAAAAGTTTGAAGCAAGTCAAGAGAATCGTGAGGCAACTATAAATGAGAGGATCTCGAAAGTCCAAAAGCAACAAGCCAAGATAGAGGAGGCAAAAGAGTACCGAAATCATAACTTGGAAGTTTCGAGTGCCAAAAAGTTAATGCAACTAGAAGTTCGCCTGGATAGGTCTGCAGTCAAGAGACAGCTGTTTGAGGCTGAAATTCGAAAGAAAGCCCAAGCAGACTTGGATAAAGTTGAGCAAGCAAAGAAGCTTCGTGAGCAGCATGATCAGCAATTCTCAATGTGTACCAAGGAAAATTTAGCACAGAAGTTTGAGAATGCCAAGAAGGTACGTGAGCAGAATATGGTTGTCAGACAACAAGTGTGGGAAAAGCAGGCTGAGCAGAAGGCAAAGGTAAAGAATTCTGTTGATCACGAAGACAGCCAGAAGCTACGAGAAAAGATTGACGAGAAGCAGCAGAGAACAGAGGAGAATCGCAATGCAATCCTGAATGCAAAAGTGGAGCAATGCCAACGAGAGAGTAGTAAAGTCAAGCAGACTAAAGAAATTGTTGAGGAGCAAATCCGACAGCAAGAGAAGGTGGCCGAAGAGAAACTGCAGACGAAATTGAACACCTACAAAGAGAATCGACAGCGAAGGTTGGCAGAAAGAAAGGTGCCAGTCAAAACATCCAATCGTCCAAGCTTACAGGAGATTACTAATGAAAGAGATCCGGTACGCAGCCCCACCATCGAGGAGTGCAAAAAAGAAAGCTGCAATGAAAATGGGGAAAATCAAGTGGATGGTGGAAAGTTGAAGGAACTGGCAGAGAACTTTAGAAATCGAAATCTAGAGTACTTAGGTCTGCGCTAGGTATTTGTGAAACATTGTGGAAAATACTAATGCATGAACATTATATTTATGGTCACTGGTGAGAAGTTTTGGGAGTGAAAGTATGTACTATATAACAGAAACATTTTATATATCGGACATAATTAGAAAGTTAGCTTAAGAAAAAGTTAGCCAGAAGTTTGAGAAAGTCTATTATAGAGTTTGTACAACTGTGTGTATATATAATAACATTTTCGTGTGGGTAGAGTTAAATGATGTCATTATTCTCACAAAATGCAGGAGATTCTATGGCCTATTTTATATATAGCCGAAACAAAGAGTTCTAGAGCACAATTCGCTGTTCTAATTTGTCATCGAACCAAAGCAATGTTGCAAATCAGTATTCTAAAATTAAAATGCCAGCAACATAAACATTCCAAAATTTAAATACCATCACAAATATTCGAACAAACATACATTAAAAAAATATTCGTTCTACAAAACCTACCTAACACAGATACCTTTTAATTTCATCCCATCTACCAATTCGCTGGAATTCCGTCGCTGCTTTGAATGAAGCACGTATTTTTTTAAAAAAATACGAATCTATCAATCTAATTCTAAACATTTTCCCGCGCTTTGTCTATTCGATGGTGCTTCCACTGAAGAGAAAGAAAATTACAGTCAGACCGTGGTTTGAAACGAGTTTTCGTCGAAAAAAACACAGCAATCGTTATTATATTATATTTGTGTCTAACCAAATTATTGCTTAGTTTCAGAAACCTTTCACAAAACACAAAGTTTAGAACGAAAATCTATTACAAACATCTATTGACCATTGTTAACTGTTAAACTATAAAAGAAATTTTTCGTCAGCCAAGGTGGAAGCAAAGAAGTCTCAGAATTCAAGATGGCCGACTCGAGGAGTGAATTTCTTCGTTTACGAGATGTTGATTCTTCGTTTCAAAACCGTTCAAACTCTATATTTGAGAGACTCGGAAGTCTTGAGCAGTCGAATGAGAATTACACTGTTAGAACAGAGCTGGAAATAGCAGGAAAGCAACAAAGAAACCAGACGGGGACCAGAAGTCGAAACTCGCCGCGGAGCGGTTCGAGACGTTTACCAGCTGGTGTACCACAACATGTTTTGTCGCCAGAGAAATGGACCAAATATAGTTTGGAAAATGACGGATCGGAAAATTTTCGAGGCATGAATGAGCATAGTTTAAATAAACATGCCGCCCATAGTTTTTTAGCCGACTTAAAAAAGCGAAAATCAGTTGGAAAAAGCCGTAGTACAATTATTGGTGATAGCGCTGATACGGAATATGGAAATATTGAAGGGGTAGTCGAGAGACAGTCAAAACGTAAAGTCAATGAGTCGAAAACAGACAATGTTAAGTCGGATGAAGTGGCCATAAATGAACAAACATTAGTTAAAGAAAACTTAGAAAAAGTAGATATTTTGAACGATGATGATGATTCCAAATTGCTATTTAGAAAACCGAGTCCTAAAATAGACATGACATCACCATCATCGACACACACCTGGAGGAATGGGGCATTTGTTATGCCTGAGTATGTTGTAGGGTCATCCAGAGCAAAGGAAAGCCCAAGGGTACGGAAAAGTTCTGGCCTAAAGCAAGTTGCAAGTGACCGTTTGGTGAATCTTGGACATTTGGAAGATCAAGATGGTGTCACACCAGAAATTAAGGAAGAAAAAACAGGAAAACAAAAAGGAAGAAGGAATTTCAGGAAAAGGAAAATGGGAGAGGGAAAAGATGAATGTGAAGAGAACACAAATTAATTTCAGTCCTCTAAGACCACTTAACATGTACTATAGTTTTAGCTTGAGTAAATGATATTTTTATCCACCACTTGTACCTTTTATTGCATATTCTACAATATGTATATAATAATTAGTTTGAAGGGAACACCACATGGGTATTTAAATAATTAAAGCTTCTGGCCATTAACTTGAGCCTTTATGTATGTGGTGTTACCTCAAATAAATAACCAGAAACCAAGCATCCTGTAGTATGGAATGTTTCCATGTATTCATTCTCCCTGAAAGGCTTAAAAAAGAATCTTTTGTAGGCTTTTGCAGGAACAAAAAATGATGTCACCGATCATATTAAAAATCGGAATGTTAAAATTGGTATACTTCTAAGTGCATTCTATATTTACATATATTTATTGAATTTGTGCATTTCTGCTATGAACATATTACTATGCATAATTACAAATGCTGTTGCCTTGCAACGATTTAAAATTCATTAAGTCTAATTCTTGGCACTTGGTAGTAAAATATGTCACAACTAGGTGCTGCCAACAGAGCTTGCTGCACTACCAAAATTATTCGAGATCATTGGGTTAGCAAAACAAGATGATCCAGTGTGCAGTAGAGATGAGATGAATCAAATGTCGAATCAAATGTTGTATCATCGATCCAGTGACCAGTGCTGGTTGGACCACAAATGCCTTGCTGGTTAAACCAAGCAGTGAATATATTTGACCCTCAGAGAGGGAAGACCTCTACCCCCATGACTAAACCTCATTTGTGTGCATATATATTAATAATTTAATTCGACACTTGTGGAAGATTTGATCTTAGAGACTGTCTAATTGTTTCTTCTTTTTCCCTTTCTTTCCGCCAACATTGGTGGGGTTCAACGCCTCCAACCTCATGGGTCTCATGGGCCCCATACCTGCCTCCGTGGGGCTGATCCTTTCGTGGAATGGGCTATTTGACCTCCGCCTCGGTGCATTGTCGCTGTCGTGTCGTAAGTGATGTTGGGACTCCAGAATACGATTTGCACGTTTTGAAGCGAAATAATCTTTGGCGATTTCGCTGCTCTCCGTACGATTGAGACGCTGCAACAACTTGTCGTCACCGCCGTTTTCGAAATAGCCATTCGGAGGTGAGCCTCCGGTTTTAGATTTCCGAGGGGAGGGGATGATCCCCCCTGCCCCAGGCATAGGTAGAGTAGTACGTTCGACCGCCACGTCGGGCAACACCCAAAGTTTACTATCCTCGTCCCATTTGGCTTCAGACATTATCCGGTCAAGATTCGAATAGTTGCAATCCCTTCGTAACAATGGCTGGACCTTTTCCAACAACTGTTTTTGCAACGCCAACTGTCGTTCTTGTTTTCGTATCGTCTCTAAGTAATCCTCTCGTTCGCGTTCAAATTCGATTTGTAGGTCTTCAACTTCGCCTTTCGCGAGGGTCAGTTCGTCCTGAAGGTTCTTCATCTTTTTATTCTTCGCTTTGATTTCATCGTGTAAAGAGTCGTAGACCTTGAGGGAGATAGAAGCCTAATGAATACCTAATTGGAATTGGAGCTGATCGGATGTTGCGCAGGTAAAAAAGCGAAACTAGTTAGAGATCACCTTTAATCCTCTCTCGACTACAAGCAGTTATCTTTAATACGGACATCACCACTGAATATCTCTAATATAGACAATAACTCTCTAATACAGACACCTCTCTCTAATATCGACAATTTTTCTCTAATACAGAGACCTCTCTCTAAAGAGTTAATATCTCTCTAATACAGACACCTCTCTCTAATACAGATAATATCTCTCTAAAACAGACACCCCTCTCCAACGTGGGCACCAACTCCAATGCAGCCACCTCACCTTTCTCCAACGCAAATACCTCTCTAATACAGACACCTCTCGTTAATAAAGACACCTCTCTCTCTCTAATAAAGACACATTCCTATGGCACGGACATACTTCACTACGGATATCTATCCATATCCAGTCATTCCGTATCTCGGGGAAGTTAGATTGTTTGTATTTACAGTAAGTATAGAAATACTCCGAGCTACCTTGATAACCATCTGGTCACTATTGTCGAGTGTTTTCAAAGCGTTCACGAGTTTTTCTTTGCGCGAAAACACGTGGTCTTTGCGTTTTTTGTGTTTCTCCTTCAGCTGGCTGTCATCCTTTCGTTCACCTCCAACAATCTGCTGCTGAAGGTTCTGCAGCCGCACCAGCGCCTCCTGTTGCATCTGTTCCGGGGTCAGCGCTTGGTTGGCCGTGGAACCGTTTAGTACCGGTGACGAGGTTGGAGCGCGGGTCGTTTCCAGGTTTCCGTCCTCCAATATTCCGCTCGGCATTCCCGAAATCTGAGTTACAAAAAATAATTTTATGATAAATAAGTAAAACGCAGATTCAGACTTCATTTATAAGCAGCAAGACCTTAATAAAACCCATTTTTTTAATTGTACTAATTTGCTATCAAATACGACGCGTGTACACAGATTTAAAGGAAAAGCGTTTATCTTTTATTTAACATTTATTATAAAAACTGTTTGCTGTTAATTTGGCTTCTGTATAGTAATCAAAATTTAAGCAAATGACAGAAGTACACGCGTTTACATTTGATTTTTACTACATCAGCTTTATAGTACTTTACTATAGTATTAGAGTTTAGGTAATGTTTCAACTTTGTTAGATATTATTTAAAAATATTATACTTATTATAATTTAATCTTACCGCCGGTTCAGATTTATCATCTTCATTGCTAACATTGTCATTGTTATTATCGCTCGATTTACGTTTATTCTCGGGGGGAGGAACTTGGATATTTTGATTTTGAGCCGTGTTTTCCTGCTGTTATTTAAAATAAAGTGAACAAGAAATCTATCTCACGCCACAATGGTTAGTATAATTAAAAGCAAAGTAAAGTTAATTAAAATTAAAACGGTTGAAACGAGATCAATTTGGTTATCCAGTTTTTAAAGTTAACTGATATTATTTCTGGCTTAGCCACTGAGCTACAATATCTTGCTGTACAATGGGCCTGATTCACGAATTAACTGTAGGGTGGAGTTTGTTTGCAATCTTTTATACGAATTAAGATTTTTGTTTTTGAACAATTCTTTTAGGGGCTGTTTACATAAGCCCAGTTCGTTGAATCTCGGGTAACCGGGCTCATATAAACAGCCCCTTAGTGAGTAGCTTCAACAGTTCTTCGCTGGTCTCACTTACCAAATTGACTGCAGGATATTGGCTCTCAACGGAAGTTAATTTCTGATCATATTCGGATTTCAACCTCTTCATCTCCTCCTTCAAATGTTCCTTGCTGGATTGTTCTTCTTCCACCATCCTTTTCATTTCGGCCAACTTTCGTTCATATTCCTCCTTAATACGGAGAGACTCCTCGGCCAGTTTTTCCTGGGACTGAATGTCCACGACAGGTTGGCGTTGGACTGGAGCGAGTGCCGTGTTGGCACCTTTGTTGAAAATACAAAATAATTTGCATGAATAAAATAGTGCACAAAACAAGTCAGATCAAATCTCTTAGGATTCTACTGATGTTTTTTGTTTAAGTGCGTGTGTTTTGCAATATTGAATTGAGAGAACGAAGCACCTTGAAGCTCCATTAATGGCGTTTGTGTTTGTCCCATCAGCAACTCCTTCAGTTTCTCGATTTCAGCCTTGTATTCGCGCAGCAATGCATCCTTCGGGTCTTCGTTGATCTTCGGTTTATTCTTGATGTTTTTGGCTCTGTTTGCATAGCGCAGAGTACTCAGAGTTTCGTCGTAATTGTTGTCGGCCGGACTTAGACAAGCTACCATCAGGGTCTTCGTGTTGCCGCCTAGCGAGTCCTAGAGACAAAACAGATTTCCATTTTTCATTCGCTTTGTATAAGTTTGAAACTTTAGTTAAATAAAGTATAATGTCTATACGCATCGATAGCGCTATCCAACTTTCGTAAAAAAGACAGCAACCCTTTAACTAACCTGTAACAGCCGTGTCAGTTTAGAATCCCGATAGGGAATGTGTTTTGATTTCCCATCGACAAGAGCCGAAATCACATTTCCAAGAGCAGATAAGGAGAGATTAATCTTTGTTGCTTCTTTCAATCTGTCTCCCGTAGCTCCGGTCTTTGCCTGCCTCTCGCTTCCCGCCAAATCAACGAGGTTCAATTTTCCCGCTCGAATGTGTTCCTCGCCATCGGCGCTTGTGTCTTCCATCTCCAGTTTGATGGTGAATATGGAGTGCGAGCGAGATGAGTCTGCGTTCATAAGCGTCGCTCCAACCTATCGTTTTCGTAGAAATGAATGAGATAAGCTTGACTAAATTTTACATTGAAGGCAAGAAGATCACAGTCTTAGCAAAACAACTAGAACAAGACATTTAGAATGAGTGAAGCTGCGGCAAAGTTTAGCTTTCAAATGTTGAAAAAGTTCAAGAATATATAGGGGGAGAAGCATTTATCTTTTACATACTGAGCGTATTTCAAAAGTTATACGTTTGTGAGGTATAGCTATAATCAAAGACTAGCTACATACCGAGCGGTTTTTGTTCCCCATTGCCATGACCTTTTCACAATCTTTAACATCGTGAACTGGGATCATTGTGAGGTCTTTGACATAAACTCCCATATCAGGATGTTCTTTGAGTTCCAGACGGGACTGTAGTGGTAAAAAATATTGGATTAGTGCACCTCTGGTTTAGAGAGGATTCTACGAAAACCCGCTCAACTTTGACAACGAGAAAAGGTCACTCCATCCAACCGCTGCATCAACAAAAATATATACCTTGTGGTTCTTGCCAAGCAAATCTCTTATATCTTCGTTATAGATCTCGAGATACGAAGCATGGACCAAAAACTTTGTGTTTTCGGAAACGTCGATGGTTTCAAAGATATGCTCGAATGCTCTCGGGATAATTCCTCGCTGGGTGGGCGGGTCAGTGATGCCCATCATGGAGAAACTCTTGCCGCACCCAGTTTGACCGTAGGCGAACACCGTCCCGTTGTATCCCTCGCAAACCCCTTCGACCAGAGGAAAGCAAATGTCGTTGTAGATCGTCTGGGTTGTGGAGTCCGTGTAGTAGGCACCGTCGAAAGTGAACGATTTCGGAGGCTGTTCCTTTTCACCTGAAAGATAAACACAAAACACTGCGTTTTCCTGGAATTTCACATCTATGCAGCCAGCTGTTGGATTTCGAGAGGTCTAACCAAATAGGGATTCTCCACATTCATATTAGCAAATTGTTGTCAGAGTAACATGAAAACAATTACAATTTTTTTAGTCTAATACAAACAAGTACAAAAGCTCTTTGAATTTTTAATTAAACAGTATAAACAATTAATAGTACTGCCATTAAAGGTTCTATTTGCATTCCTAATGCATAGTTTAACTACAGGAGAAATCTAAACGTCACACAATCCAACTTGTTGGATCCAATTCACTTCTGATGGATGTTTTATAGTCTGTTATCTTGTAATGTACATGAGCAGCAAATCCAATGAAGCCAATGCACTACAGCTGCTGCTTCATCAATAAGCGACTATATTCCATATGTCAGAAGTGAATTGGATCCAACAAAATTGGATCAGTTGGGTCCAACAAAATTAGATCGTGTGAACAGACCTTAAACTCAACCAACTTTCTCCTTGGTGCAGTAAAAGGCATCACAAATCTCATTTTTACACTTATGTTACAGCTTGCATTTACCTGGTTTGAATAACTGGCATTGTCCAATCGAGGAATCCATTTGGACAATAACATCACATTTCATGTCCGTCTCCCGTTTGTTCAAGGGACGACATCGAACAATAACTTTTACTGCTTCGGCCATGCTTTCCAAGGCTATCTGGTTGGAATTCAAGCCAAAACTGATGTTTTTACCTGTTCAGGCAAAAAGTAGAAATAAGTGTTAGTGTTTTTGCAAAGATTCTGAAATCTAGCTGTTTAAATTAACTAGCAATTGGATGTGTTCCTTCATTTACCATGTTCAAAACTTGTGTTATTGTAGGGGGATGATAATATTAACTACTTAGGGGAGATGTACTTAGAAGTATACTAATTTTAACAGACCACTTAGTGGTATGTATATATTCTCTGAGGAGAAACAAATACTTTTATGGTTGGTGCTTGGAACCTGGGAAATTAACATTGTGTGAGAGAACCGGTAGTATCGATCACTGTGGTTTAACCGAAGGCTAGGAGTGAAGTTAACCCTACAGAGGTTTACCAGTCCTTACTATACAGATATTCTATACACAGACATACAGGTACAGGCATTTTATATTTCAAATAGCTGACTGGCCTTTACAGAATTGCTTGTATGAAATGATTAATTCATATATGATTCTGTTTCAATGCTGCCCAGACAGGATTTCAGCATCAGTTGCCTGCAGGCATTCTAAATAGCTGGGATTTAAAATTTCATTTTACATGTATATAAAACCTGATGATCACCTCCACTTCCATAAAAACTATAATATATTTTATTATTTTTATATAGTGTATGTTACATTTTTCAACATGCTAAAACATTCATTTATTGCAGTAGACTCAATATAAAACAACATTTAAAATATGAATAGTTTCTTTGACAGGTCTTTATAGATAACGGCCAGCTGTCTCCAAACATAATACATATAAACAAAATTCACCAGGGATACAAAATCGAAAATTCAATTAGCACGAAGTACGATACATTGCAAATACGCAGCAAATACAAAGCAAACCTTTCAACAATTTTAACACTTATTTAACAGTTTTAAGCGTTGTATATTCTTAAATCTATTGACAAAAAATTGTTTATTTATATACTGCTACGGTTTTACCGGTTGATGTAAATCATGTCTCCAAAATATAAATGGCAAAATTGAACACTTATAAAATCAACAAAACCTACCTTAGTTTACACGAAACTTGTTAGGAGACAAAGACATACAACTTCCTTTGAGAGAAAGCATATTGAAGCTGAAATTTCTCCTCGATCGAAGCGGTTTAACTTTCAGCTTGGTAGAGTGCGTTGTATAGCTTCCCCAACTGTCCTGAATTAGAATCGCTCCTATGTGCATTAAATATTCACATTCGGCGGGCAGGAATCGCGATTTCTCTCTTCAAGATTGACTGAAGCAAGCCACGGAATTAAGGAATTTTGCACAGTTAATGCGATTATCTTGTAGTTTTTTTTCCGGCGTATTTTGCTGCAAGAACTGAGAACATGAGGCTTTGAGTTGCCACTAATGTCTAATGTGGTTTTAATTTATTAGAAGACTAATTAGTTGCATAGCAACGTAGTCAGGAGGGTGAGAATTCCCACGCATTTTGAAAAAAGGGGGGAGTGCAAACCATTGTGCAAACTTGTTTTGCTCCACCAGGCCACAGAGCATACAGAGGTTTGACTACGATGAGCTAATTGGCTCTATTTTCACATTCCTGGCTCCACATTCAGATTCGAATGTAGAGCCAGACAGGGGATTTTTGCAATGAAACCGCGATAACTTCGGAGCGGTTTGAGCTATCGAAAAAAAATTAAATGCCATTCTTTATAAACATTTAATGAATGAAATAAAGCGACTTAGAGCTTTTTAGCTTATCGCGTTTATGCTGGAGGCCGAGCAAAACATATGGTAATTTTTCTTCGCCTCGCGATCGAATGCAGAGCCAGATTTAAAACTCTGCACGAAAATGATTATATCTCAAAAACCATTTCGTATACAACAAAAATATTCAATGCCATTCTGCATCAGCCTTAAATGTTCAAACTAAAAGTTTCTAGGACTTTGTAGCTTGTAAGCCTCTCTGCGTAGAACGAGCAAAACGATTGTTTTGACGCGGCGTCTAAATGCCGTGTGACGGCCGCAGATGCTGAAATAGAAAATTAAAATGTTATATTTTCGAAGCCCGCGCATATATCGAAATATGCTTAAATGCCATTCTGCGTCAGCATTGGAAAAATCCAATTTATCAATCCGAAACTTTTAACTTGTGTCGTATGGTCTGTAGACCGAGCAAAACGTATGTGCCATCATGCGCCGCCATATGTTAATTTGAAACACCAAACTACATGTCGCGAACATATCGCCGTATTTCTCCAAAACGAAAAAGCGTGGCACAAAACGCTTCGATGCCATTCTTCGTAAATATAAAAGCCACAATATCTATGAGTTTTGGCCTTCGAGGTCATTCCGTCTGATAGGAATTGCGAGCATAACAAGTCTTGCTGAAACCACTAATCTTGTCGGAAACGCAAATGAGTGGGCACATTTTTGAGGCGAAATTAAAATATCTCCTCAATGCAAGGTTGTTTGGCTAAAATCTCTTACGCCATTCTTCGTTGGCATTAGAGGCACAAATTTAAGTAAAATTCATTTGTTTCTGTAGTTTAGTTTTAAACGTAGAGCGAGAAGAAGCAAACGATATTGAAGTAGGCACCCCCTGATTCACCGGTCAAAACAAAGCATTAATTCGTTATCATTTCTGGGGGTTTTCCCTGTGTGCTTGGACGAAAGATTTGTTTGATTTGATCATAGTTAATATGAGAACCGTTTATTAACCATGGTGCAGGCATTATAATACGGAATTTTTACAAGGACACACATTGTCTTTAGGTTCAATAATCACTTAGTCTTAGAAATTACTACGTGAAATTACAATGCAAGCATATAAAAAAGAGCATAGCCATGCAAAGCACGGTCCGTCAGTCTCTAGCCTTTTTTAATATATAATATATTCAATAATGTCAATTTTATAATAGAAACAATAATTTTTAAATAGTCAGATTAAAATTATATTAGACATTTTTGTCCATGAGGCATGATTTTTAACTACACTCTTTTCCATTTACAAGGACACATTCGCCTTTTACAAGGACACAAAGTGTGTCAAAAACACGCGTATTATAATGCCTGCCATGGTGTGATTGATCTTCTTTACATACTTGATGTTGCTATTATCTTGCTTATAACTATAAGCTAAACCCTGCTTATAAATTACAGTTACATTAGTTGGTTTCCAAACGTAACAGGATGTTTTTCTGTATTTTTGTAAATGCGAAACAAACAAGTTTGTTATTTTCCGCTGCTAGCTAACTGTTTCCGGGTTAACAGCGCGTTTTAGCAAATAATGCGCAAACTGCGGTAAGCAAGCTGTATCCGTTGCGCAAGCGCCAAGTTCTAGGTATTTCATTCCGGTGGTGTTGCGCATAAATACTGGCCAAAATCTCAGTTTAGGGCAGTTAATGTGGACGCTTGTGAGCAAGCAACTTTGTAAGCAACTTTGTATTGGATACCTCATTGTACTTGCATAAGGGCTAAATCTCAATTGTAAGCCGAAAATAGTCATGAAGTCGGAAATGTTTGTGTCGCATAAACCAAGAAGCTTAATAATACAGAAACGCTACAGATTCCAGCGTTCGCGTAGTTTGTCACCTTGCAAAAATTTGAAAAGGAGATTACACGCAAGAAGATTGGTTGGTATTGCCGAAAAAGAGAGGTTATTCAAAAAAAATTGTGTGTTTCATTGCAATGAGGTTTGTACTGGTTTACTTGGCGGTGGTAGATCTAAAAGTAAAAGAAAAAATTGCAAGAATGTGTTGGATCAAGCACGGTTTGTTGATTCCATTCGCTTTGCCAAATCGCTTCTCTCGTCTACTAAGAAGCAGTTTTGGAAAACTGTAGCTTCTCAATACTTCGGTGATATGAAGGTAAGCAATAAGAAAGTTGATAAGTTACGTTTAGCCTGGCGAAGGGATGAAGGTGGAATTCGGAAAAAGTGTGAGAACAACAACGATGATGATAATGTGGTAGGTCACACTTCAACAGGGTCTGCGACAAGTGAATTTGAATTTCAAAGCGGTTCCGAAAGTATAAGCAGCGAAATATCAGATTTAAAAACTAAGTTAATGGAGGCACATTCGGAAAGTACAGCGTCCAGAAGCATAGCAATGGATAAGCCCTGTCACAACGGTGACGAAATGACCGAATTCCTTGGCAATGTTATAGGAAGTGCTATAAGCTCAATTTATCGGAAAAATTTCATGGGCCAAAATGAGCATCAACGCGTAAAAACTGAAACTATACCGCCACAGCAAGGTAATTTCACATCTAGTATTAAAAAGACGCAAAGGTTATCGAAGCGTAACTCGAAAACTAATTTCGTAAGTAACTTGACTTCAGATGAATGTCTCAGCTACGAACAAGTTAACCCATCTGCGACCGGATTAGAGTTTCTTAACATCCCAAACGTTTCAGGCGCAACAGCTATGTCGTTATCTGGCAGCAATGTCCCTTCTTCTGGTACGTTTTGTGCAAAACTCCACAAAGAGGTGTCTCTTATTCCACTTCCCTTGGCATGGCGTGATTTACCCGTAAAGAACATCTCAGATAATAATCAAAGAAGAAGTCACAGAGCGTTTGATACTGGTTACACCTCATTTTTCTCAGATATTCTAAAAAAATTTAATCCATACTGCTGTTGGATTTTTAAACGAAACTATATAAAGAAGGAAGATTCCAGGAAAAAATCGTCTCCGTATTGGTGCGGTATGGCAACATGCAAATTCGGAGATGTTACAGTGCGCTTAAGGATTGAAAACAGAGATGAAGGTATATTAGAAATTCGCTTCTCTGGAGATGTCTGTCATGATATAACATCAGCAAAGGCAAAGAAAATTACTGGTGATCAAAGAGCAAAATTGATTGAACATGCCTGGAACTCAAACCAAGAACCATCGAAGATGCACCGAGACAATCTTCTAGGAATAGACGCAGATTGTTTCGCTGCTGGTGTACGAACAGGAGCAGGTCTTACCAACAGCACAATGAAAGGAATTAAACACGAAGCGAAAGCCAGACACCAAAGTGACCAACACCTAGCCACAAGTTTATCACAGTTGCATGTTTCCATTGCGGAAGAGGACGAAAAGACCGCCATCAATCTTGGACATGTATGGAGAAAATTTTTTGGATATATTCAAATGTGCAGCATGTATCCAGATATAAACATCGTATTATTCAATGAAGCTTCTGTACGGCTTTATCACGAACTATCAAGACACGACATAATTTATATTGATGCAACTGGAAACTTGTTTGCAAATGAAAAAACGCACTCAAGACTTCTGTATTACGCTATGGTGTTACGGAATCCTTTTCCTGAAAACTCGCCTGTTCCAATAGCTGAGTATATAGCAAGCCGTCATACAGCTGACTCCATTGGAATAATGATACGTAAGCTAAAAGAGCGTGAAAAGGAGATCTTTAACAAGGAAGTAAATCCTGTGCTTGTGATGAGTGATTTCAGTTTGGCAATTATAAATGCCTGCTTGAAGGAATTTAATAACGAGTCATTGGATGAATATTTCGAACGAGGGTATCGAATTGTGATAGGAAAAGCTACGCTAGAAGAGTCACAGAAAACCATACATCATGTATGTTCAGCGCATATGATGCAAATAATAAAACGTCATGCCAAGACCTTGTGCGAATTTAATTATCCAGCCAATAGTCAAATTCATATTGCAATGCGGTTCTTTGGGCTTCTTATATCCGCTTCCTCTTTAAATGAAATGAAAAACATCGTAAATTTGGCGTACGTTATTTTTAAAACAAAGCATATATCTGCTATGCTGGAAGAAACTCTTGATAAGTTTTCTGAAACTCTTAATACATTTAAAACACATATTATTGATGAAGCAAATGAAGTGGAATCTGATACCGAAAGCCATGAGGAAGACATTGATCTTCTTGAGAATGATGTCATTGGTCCATGTTCTATAAAGACATTTTGGAATGAGGAATTGGATAACATTAAAAAGGCGAACCCGATAAGGGAAGATGACAACAGTGATATCAATAAGTATTATATGCCACGCTTTTTCGAATATGTTGTCAATAATTATCTTCCATCCTGTATGCTTTGGTCAAATTTACTAATTGGTGACTTAACTAGGCATAATGCTGTCTATTCCTCCACCGCCAATTTGACGAAAAGTGTCGACGTTCGCAATTATTTAGCAGACAACCAAACCAACGGGGAAATCGAAGATTTTTTTAAAATTAAAAAACATTGTTCATTCAAAGGGAAAAGACACTTACGCTTAGATACATTTATCGGCGAGAATTGGAAAGATAATCTAGCATTACAGAGAAAATTTGTTGACACGATTCTGAAAGAAGGAACGAAGATAAGAAAATCCTCATTTGAGAAATTGAAGAAGCTCGGCTCGGAAGTAGAAGATTGCAATAATAAGTCAGAATGGGATTACTCTGCGCTCTCAAGTGAATCAATAAATCAATCTGATGATGAGAATGACGACGCAACTTTGTTGCCTGAAGAACAATGGAGGAAAAGACGCCAAAACCGTTCCGCAAGGAAGAAAGGTAAATACTTGAATGCAACCAGTAAAAAACTAACTTTCAACCCGAATATACCAAAAAAAACTAGGCAAGATGATAATAACTTGACCGCAGAAAACTTTAAACATTTTGAAAGTTTAGTATGGCCTGAGGTTTCCAACAGAATGCACGGATATCACAATGTAAAGAAAGAAATAAGGAGAATGTGGAAAAGAGAACAAACGACGACACAAAAGAAAAGAATCGGCGATATAACTACGCATTTCAAACCAGTATCCAAAAATCGGGATGATCAAACAGAAAATCAAGATTTGACAACCGCTCCGCACTGTATTTGTCGTCAAAAGAGAAATACAACCTCTGTTCTTTGTGTTTTGTGCAACGAAAGTTTCCATTGCGATTGTGTCGACTTCTGTACAGGTCTTGCAAAATTAATTAATACAAACTACTTCTGTACGAACTGCATTTACAAAACTTTCATACCCTTTGCGAATTATGTACTTTGTTCAACGGTGCCAACAACTGAATTAAATAGAGAGAACGTGGGGAAGCTATACGATGAATTCGCCGTCTGTCCTGTAGCAAATGAGAAAGTTGCAAACACGCCGGCCGATGATCGCCGCATTCTTGAAAGCCACAATGGGATTCTTCCGCCCATGCGTAGTATTCCTAATAGAGGGATACAAAATGCCGAATCCAATTGCTGGCTGAGTAGTACCATGCAATGTCTAGCAGAGACTCCCTCTGCGAGTTTCTCGAAAAATGGAGTGAATTTTCAGAAGTAACGACAATGATTGTTCACGATACCGCCCGAACTCTTAAACTTTTAACAAATGCGCAACATAGAGCCACGCCTATGAAATTAGAAGACGGACTTTTGAATATCGCCCAGTCATGTGGAATGACTCCGAATAGAAAAGAACATAAAGACTCAAACGAGTTCTTTAATCTACTACTAAATAAAATCTACGAGCAATTGCCCTTTGAAGGAAAACAAGAATTAGAAATCTCTTCAAATTTACAACATTGGAGCTGAATAGATGTTTGGTGCCAGCATGCCATTCACTTAGCGGAAAAGCTAATACAATGTGGAACGTAATGTTGCAAATTGCTACAGCTTCGTACACGGTGCGCTTACAATCACTAATTTGGACACGAATGTACGGTAGGTTTTCAACAGAAGATGACGAGGTTTGCAATAAATGCGCTGATGGCAAACCCGTCGTGCATCACTGTGAATTAGCGTTGTCAATTCCATCAACGTTCACAATAACTGTTAATCGAACAACAGTTCATAGCCAAACAAAAATCAGAACGCCTATCCTCTGCGACAGCGTTGTAAACCTGAGGGGAATAGACGCAGACCATTTCGATGATAGGGATATAAAGTTCGATTTACGTGCAGCTATTTTGCACAAGGGTCCTAGCATTCAATTTGGACACTTTGTAAGCTGTATTTTTAACCCCGACCAAACAGCATTTGTGTACGACGACGAAGCAGTAGACTCGATAACTACTGAGAATCTGATAAATTCTTTCGATTTCAAGACAAGTGTGTATATGTGTTTCTACACTAGACAACAGAAAGAAACAACACCACAATCGGCACAATGTGATACGGACCATCATTTCCCCCCCCAATGCCAGCCAGGCGTTCTTCAATGGCAACTAGACAAACGTGCTCAGGACGATGTAGAACAAATATGGACGTACAAGAAGGAACTGTTCTATGGCAGTGATAGAATTTCGTCGTTTCACCTAAATACACTGAAAGACGGTAACTGGCTGAGCGGAGATATAATTAACGGCTTCCTTAAGCGAATAGAGCGAAATTCACTGCATATCTTCTCATCGTATCTCTACACAGCAATGGGTAATTCTTTACGGAATGGCGGCATCGTTTCCAATGCATTATCCGTGGATCCATTCAACTTCAACATGCTTATGTTCCCAGTGAACACTGGTGACCACTGGTCTCTGGTGATATGTTATCCGAATTCTTACATGCTCGTTTACTATGATTCTATGCTCACAGTTAATATAGAGGCCTTTTCAAAGGTGATGACTTTATTAAAGGCTATGTTCCTTGTCAATAATCATGACTTTAATATTCAACGTTGGCTTTTTCTTTCACCGGATAATATTCCGGGCCAAGACGATTCCTCTAGCTGTGGGGTATACATGTGTATGAATGCCTACATAATGGCAAAAGACGAAGATATAAATTATATGCCGCAGGATATTACATACATCAGAAGATGGATGGTTAACTTCTTAATTCACGAGGTTCCAGTATCCCTAGAGAGTCAACCATTAAGAAAACGAATTCAACACGGGCCATTTGAAGAAGTACATGTGAAAAACAGTGACATTTTGAGAATGATAAGAAAACAAGACTCGGTGGGAAAATCTGTTTTCCAGAGCATAAAATTTCTTGCACAAACTCGTGTTGCAAGTGAAGTTGGAAGTAAAGATATCAGTGAAGTTGTTAATATGCAGAGCAATACATCAACAAACAGCATCCACGTGGAACAATCGCCACCACAACAGTCCGCGAATAAAGGTATATGTTTCTTTACCGGGAGATGTTGTTCGAAAGGCGTCTAACTTAAATTGATAATATTGTTTTCCATTTTCAACTTATCTGCGGTTTAAGTGCCTTTCGAACTAGGATCCCAGGATCCTTGTAAAGTTCTTAGCATAAGCATTATTTTGGGAATAATTTTACCTACATCCTTTAATATATATAGAGGAAGCATCAGTGTCCTATGAAATAAACGAAACGAAGCACTTCAATTTGCGAAGAAGAAGTAAACTGAAGGTAAAATATTCCGCACTATGCAATTTACAATAGGATATACAGTATATACATGCAATATTCATAATATACGGTCTATACGGTCTAAATAATATATATGACAACATAAGCATATATCATACTGAAAATATATTGAAGAATAGCCACGCATACAGTGAATATAAAAAATATCTCCCGCTGCGGCGAATACGAATGACGCGTAAGCGCGATAGACCGAAAAATTTCATGATCACGTGGCAGAAATCTAGCTTCCTCATTGAATGGACAGTTCAAATTTGAAGTATCATATATATGTATATTATAAAATAGTGATTTTTTCGCATTATTTAGAGGAAGTATCCATCGAGTGTATACGAGCTTGGATCTCCTGTATTAAAAGAAGACATTTCATTTGCTGATGCTAATGAGAAATGGGAATGCGAAGTTGAAAGGGGTCTTTTAACAAATCATTCTGGTTTAGAAGTGCGAGTCAAGCCAGCAAAAAAAAGAACTGGTTTTATCCTCTGGAAAGAAAATCGTTTAAAAAACGAAGCGGGAGAAACAAAAATACTAAAAAAAGATCTATCAAACATTTGGAAAGGTTTGGAAAGAAAGGAAAAGAGGGTAGGTTGACATAGAATAAATGAAACTGCGTCAATCAAAAAAGTGTACAATTTGCAGCATAATTCCTACCGTGATGCACTGTAAATAAATCACAAATTAATCTTTCACAGAATTGGGGAAAACAAGCAACATTGGAGAAAGAAGGATTTTCGTTTCGTTGGAAGAATATCTGGGATGACGGGTTTCCTGAAAAATGGTCAAATTTTATTCATTTAATCAAAAGCGATGCCCAAAATAGACTGAGAGCCTCCATATCAGACGGATCAGCAAAAGAAGGGAATACAGATCCATTCGTGAAATTCCGCACACAGTTCTACGAAAAGTACGATGTCAAAGGATGGCGCGAATTTCCAAGTTATGGCACATGCGAAAAGATGTTTTCAATTTTTAAAGAACAGTGTGCTGATCCAGTTTGTAATGATCCAACGTCCTGCATAAAATGGACCCTTTCGCCATCAGCTCTAAGTAATCTTATTGACGAATTTTACAACATTGTCAACGAATACAAGGCGTTTCTTACTCGAACACCACTAGGTCTTACCCAACTTTGTAGAACAGTATTATCACGACAAGGAAGCAAAGAGCTCATCAATACCCCCAGAAATGATAACGAATTAATGCTTTGTTTTGACCGGTGAATCAGGGGGTGCCTACTTCAATATCGTTTGCTTCTTCTCGCTCTACGTTTAAAACTAAACTACAGAAACAAATGAATTTTACTTAAATTTGTGCCTCTAATGCCAACGAAGAATGGCGTAAGAGATTTTAGCCAAACAACCTTGCATTGAGGAGATATTTTAATTTCGCCTCAAAAATGTGCCCACTCATTTGCGTTTCCGACAAGATTAGTGGTTTCAGCAAGACTTGTTATGCTCGCAATTCCTATAAGACGGAATGACCTCGAAGGCCAAAACTCATAGATATTGTGGCTTTTATATTTACGAAGAATGGCATCGAAGCGTTTTGTGCCACGCTTTTTCGTTTTGGAGAAATACGGCGATATGTTCGCGACATGTAGTTTGGTGTTTCAAATTAACATATGGCGGCGCATGACGGCACATACGTTTTGCTCGGTCTACAGACCATACGACACAAGTTAAAAAGTTTCGGATTGATAAATTGGATTTTTCCAATGCTGACGCAGAATGGCATTTAAGCATATTTCGATATATGCGCGGGCTTCGAAAATATAACATTTTAATTTTCTATTTCAGCATCTGCGGCCGTCACACGGCATTTAGACGCCGCGTCAAAACAATCGTTTTGCTCGTTCTACGCAGAGAGGCTTACAAGCTACAAAGTCCTAGAAACTTTTAGTTTGAACATTTAAGGCTGATGCAGAATGGCATTGAATATTTTTGTTGTATACGAAATGGTTTTTGAGATATAATCATTTTCGTGCAGAGTTTTAAATCTGGCTCTGCATTCGATCGCGAGGCGAAGAAAAATTACCATATGTTTTGCTCGGCCTCCAGCATAAATGCGATAAGCTAAAAAGCTCTAAGTTGCTTTATTTCATTCATTAAATGTTTATAAAGAATGGCATTTAATTTTTTTTCGATAGCTCAAACCGCTCCGAAGTTATCGCGGTTTCATTGCAAAAATCCCCTGTCTGGCTCTACATTCGAATCTGAATGTGGAGCCAGGAATGTGAAAATAGAGCCAATTAGCTCATCGTGGTTTGACTACCGTTAATTTTGCGTACCCCTTGGCTTAGCCAGTGCGCTCAAGAGAGATCTTCCCCCCCGGGAAATCATGCATATGGCGGCGGCTTGAATATAAACAGCCGAGACAGAACTATCTGGAGAAATCGTATTTTTGACAAAAACGTTGCTCAATTTTTTTCTCAAAACCAGATTTTGTTAGTTCTTATCCTTTAGAAGAGTATAGAAGTGGGAGCGATTGTTTAAATAAAGTGAAAATGTGGAATATATGGATATTTATAATGTTCGGGGGGGATAGGGTCTCTCTTTAGCGCACTGGCTAACAACATGGCCGCTAGGAACGCATAATTAATGCCAAGTCAAACCTCTGTATGCTCTGTGACCAGGCTCCACTGATCTCTTATTAGTCTTATTAATAATTCCTAAATATTATTTTAAATCAGATCAATGTTTTAAATAGCTCAGCGACAGTGTTCAGACGCCTTTGACAAAGCGAAAGCACGAAGTTCTGGAAGATGGAGTCACGTTTAAGATATAAAGACAAAATTGTCATAGTTACTGGAGGTTCAAAGGGAATTGGAGAAGGAATTGTCCGTGAATTTGGTAAGGGAGATTTTTTTACGTTTTATTTCCTTGCGCGGTCTTGATTATGAGACATTGCACGTATTATCCCGAATTGTTTTATTTAAAAGGTTAAAAATTATATATACAAGCGTTGTCTCAAAATTGCGCATGTGAAATCGACTCGCTTCCAGGGATCATATGCAAAGTCATTGACATTCCCAATTTTCCAATCAATTGTTTAAATTAAAAGCTCTGACTGTGATGGCCAGTTTTTTTTTACAAAATTGAATAATAATAAACATTTACTGTAAACTATTAAACTTACATCGTAAACTATTGTTCTTCTGCAGTCAAAGAGGGTTCTAAAGTCGTATTCTGCGCACGCGGAGGTAAATTATGAAATTTGATACTGTTCATTTTATTCTAGATGAAGTCACGTACATATTAGACTCTTTTGGTTAATTGGTTTCTTTTATTCCCTCCCTATGTCACGTTCTAAGACGCAAAACGTGAAAATATGTATGAACGTGTCAATTTACCCTTGGGGGGGGGGGCAATTTGTGCAATGACTGGATAGCACTAGTGATGCTAGATAGTGTTTTATTAGCCCAAATTTTATATAAGAAAAATTTTATAAAGGTCTTGTCAAATATGGGTTGTAACTACAGGCAATTTTGAATAAATTAAAAATTTATGTTTGGTGGCAGTTTTATAGTAGCCTCTCTTGTATCTATAACAAAAAAACCCTAAAATTATCTGGAATTATTTGTATCTAAAATTCTAAAATAAAGATTTTCAAGGGTAAAGAGATTTTCTAACTGAAGGTTTTCAAAGTAATGTGAGCAACAAAATTGCACACAAAATTGAATGTTTTGTACCCTTAACTTAGAGGCAATGGGCAAAAAACTGGAACAGGAATTAAATGAAAAAGGTCCTGGACTGTCATGTTTCATTCCGTGTGATATAAGAAAAGAAGAAGATTTAAAGGTGAAAAATAAACCATTAATGATCAATTGTTCCTCATTAGAATTTTTCTGCTCGTTATATTCCAGCAGTAATTAATCATTCAGTGTTCTGGGAGATAAAAACATGGGCAGTGATGAACAGAAATACATAGCTTCTTATACTGGTATCAATCATTTTCTATAACATGCACGCAAAACTAATAATTACATATAGAAACAACTTTTTTTAGAAATGCATGACTCATTAGTTGCCCTAATCCTGGACAGGGGGGAAACCAGAGTACCTGGGGGGAAACCAGAGTATCTGGAGGGAAACCAGAGTATCTGGAGGGGAACCAGAGTATCTGGAGGGAAACCTACAGCCGAAAATGCCCCTTGAAATGCACACAAATACACCATGTGATATATGATGCACATCTATCTATGAACTATTAACATAACATCATAATTTGCCCATGGGTAAAAAATTCACGGTTGTTTTAAATTGTCATTTTTGAAGGTTGAAGATGGAAATAAATAAGGGCGCAACGTTCTGCCCTGCCAAATAAAGCCCAAAATGGGGATTCTCAATCATTCCTCTTAGCTTACTTTTCCCCCATTTTGGGTTCACGAAAAAAAAAAAGCTGTCATAATGAAACCGAACCGTATGCTCCAGTGTCGTTGTTGGCTGAAACGAAGCGTTGTTTACGGTCGATCTCTGTCAGTATTTCTGAATCCAAACAATGCGAACTTCAATTATTTGGCAAAATAAAAGTTTAAATGAGCCTGCGCAAAGAACATCTCCGTTCCGTATATCAGGGACTCAAACAAATTCATCAATTTGATAAATTTTTTTATGAAAACGTGAAAACTTGCGCAAAGCTGACCTTGGAAGAGTTACCCCTTGATTGCCAAATTGGAATCAGAAACCCTTTTTGCGCGTTCAAAATACGCTGTGATTTTGCCTTCTCATTTTTGATTATAGCATAATTTGCATGCGCTTTGTTTTCTTTTTCATTTTTATACATTTGAGCTAACGAACTAACCTCACACAACGCATGTGGTTATATTTTTTCGGATCCTGTGCTAAATTGATAAAGAATACATCAGTCTGTGTTATATGTAAACTTATAATAGCAACAACCCGTCGCAATTCGTTGTTACGCGGCCCTATCAGCCAACCGAATAACAACGAAATTTAGGTTCTAACCAAATATGAAAGCGGCGAGTTTTATTTTTCTATGTCCAGGGTCTCGGTCTAAACATCCTCTCAGATAACTATATGTTTCGATTTCTCTATAGAATCTGGTGGACAAAACTATTGCGAACTATGGACAAATTGACTGCATAGTAAACAATGCTGGCTGGCGTTAGTATTTATATCACTGCATACACGGACTCTGGTATTTATATATATGCGTATATATAGAGCCTTTACCCAAGATACGACAAATTTTGTCTTTTCAGACCCGCCATCGACACCTATTGACGACACAACCACCGAGGCCTTCAAGTCTTTGTTAGAATTCAATTTAGTTAGCTATTTTTTACTTTGCAAGGTTTGTGCGACTCCTTTGCCTGGCATGGTTTTTTCGCTTCGACTGTTTTTTTTTCAGCTGTTTGATGTGTGATCTTTTTCTATAGTTTTCCCTCCCCTACCTGCGTCAAACTAAAGGAAACATTATCAACATATCGAGTTTAGTGTCGATGATTGGCCAGGCAGGAGCTGTGGCGTATTGTGCAACAAAGGTAGGCCTGGAAACAATGAAATGGTGCCTCGTCGGGGTCCGTGCCTACACCAATGCTGGTATTACCAGAATTACATCAAAGTTCTCAAAATTCGTCCATTTTTAATTTTGACTCGACAGGGTGGTATAGCGTCGATGACGCGTGCACTTGCGGTTGAAGAAGCAAAGCATGGTGTCAGAGTTAACTGGTAAGTGTTCATACATTTAACGAGACCTGAGATGATTTCTAGATTTCCTTGACTATAACAGACGTAATTAGCGGTGGTAGGCCTGGGAAGGGGTCAAGAAGTGTGACGTAACAGACCGACATAATGGTTCACCTTGAACTTAGTGTATCACCGGGCAATATCTGGACTCCATTGTGGGATGAGTTTGCCTCTGGGGAAGTTGACAAAGAAAGTGCTATAAAAGCTGGAGAAAAGGCGCAGGTTGGTAGGAATTTGTAAACATCACTATCATCACTAACATTTTCATCATCACCAACATGATGATTACCTTCACTATCATTATGAACATTTTCATCATCACCAACATGATGATTACCTTCACTATCATCACTAACATTTTCATCATCACCAATATGATCATTACATTCGCTAACATCATCGGCATTTTCGTCATCACCAAGGCCAGACCTAACATAATAACGAAGTCTAAGTGATGGCTCAGAACAGGTTCACCTTTCTCCACGCATGGCCGCATACGGCTTTATCCAGTTGAATTTCTGGTAAAGCCCGAGTTATTCTCTAGTTGTTAGGCAAAATGGGAACGATCGACGAAATTGGAAAGTGCTGTGTTTATGTTGCCGCAGAAGGCAGCTTTCTTACAGGCATCGACCTTCCATTTTCTGGTGGCGCTGAGCTGGGCTATGGACAAAAATCGCAGTAGATAACTTATTTTTCTATTTTTAAAATCTTCTAATTTTTTTAAAATTATTTTTGGGCAGTACTATATTAATATCGAATAATGAAAATAGCGGAATATTGTAATTAAGTAATACGTAAATTGATGTAATATAGGGTCAATATTTTAATAATAAAAGTAAATGACAAAAGTATAATTGCATTTATAGTTGTAGAAGATTTCATACTGTAACAGCTCCTTAGCTTTAGGCAGACATACTTTCAGTACAGTCAGCAAAATTACGTGACCGCGGTACAGCAATTTACTTATACTTTTGTGAAATGAAGTATCCAATTATCAACAACACAGGCTGACCAATTGTATCACGGGCGTTTGCACTTGAAAACAAAAAATTAAAACATGAAGAAACACAAACAAATTTGGGCTCTCGCTATAATTTTATTATTTTCGTTTTCTAATACAGTTAGCGGATTTTTCGAGGGCCTATACTGTGGAGAGGCAAACTGCTATGACGGTATGTACATATATTCTTAAGTCAGCCCATTCCAGTAAACTGAATGACAGAAAACTCGAAAATTTTAGCATCCGCTTGAGTTCTAAATATAACACGTTGCTTTACGAACTTTTGTTTATGAATGTAATTGCGGGTTGTCCCGCGAGATTTCGATTATTTTTTTAAATTGACCAATAGAATTGAAGCAAATCACCTTTTCACGCGAGCTTAGTCAATTCTCGCGGGATATTTAAAGTCCATATGTAAATATTGACTTTCATTTCGTAAACAAAGATTTTTATTCATTGTTCTTTTTTCTATTTTTTGCCACCTATAGTCCTCGGGGTTGGAAGAGACGCTTCGAAGGTTTGCTAATGAAAATAAACGCATTGCCTGTTAAATATATTTATAAATATACCTGTTGTGACTTTTGTTCACAGACATGTTACTTTATTACATTTAACTTTGCAGTTTTTTTACGTTATATTTTTTTAAAGCATGAGGTTATAATTAAACTTATATTGATTTCCTAGTAGAAGTGGTCTTTACTGCCAATTCTAGGAGATCAGATTAGAGGGAAATTATCTTTGAAAAAGTAGTTTGAATTGAGATGATCATAGTCATGTACCCACACATGACACATCCTTGAGACTAATCATTTTTACATATTGTAATATAAGTGGCTTTTCACAATGAACATCTTAATGTATGTGTGGGCATGTAGGAAGTCTGATAAAGACAAGTTTCAAAGAGGCTACCAAAATTGTGCTGAGCTATGGAGCTTCTAGGGCCCTAGTTTGATACAAACTAAACAGACATCAAATTGCAAGCACTATTCAATTTTTGACAAACACATGACAACTTAACAAGTTGATAACTATAGTACTTACCTACATTACCCCCATTCATCATAGACATTGTCAGTTGACCTCTTTCTTGTTTTGATGTATCTTTTGTTTGGTACGCATTTCTAGAGTGAAATCACAAAAGCGTACAGAAAATTAGCCAAGAAATACCATCCTGATATTTATAAGGTAAGATAACTAAAAGGTAATACTTCATATAAGTTACAGTATATAAAATCTTTTATAATATCTAATATGAAAACTTTGACCAAACTTTGTAGGGCAGTGATGCAGAAGAGAAGTTTAGGTTGATTGCAACAGCTGTTGAGGTAATCACTCAATTATTGAAGATGTCTGTCAAAGACTATATAACTCCATCCAGCCTTAGAGATCAGTGTGCATTGGCAATTGTCACAATTTGTGAGACTGAGTGCGATTTCGTTTAAGTAACTTGTGACTTCAATAATGTGGCTTCAATAATGCTGAAGAATGCACACAAAACAGTGCATGTGTATAATAATATCTCCATTTGGGGTACTTCATATTATTCTATATAGATCTTGAAAGATGATGAGCAACGCAAAGACTATGATTATATGTTGGATCATCCAGGTAGGACTGTTCCTGTTGGTCCCAAAGCATAACTGCTAGACCAAGTCAATGCCCCGTAGCCCTTATGACTAAGGAGTGTAAGGAAGTCATCTTACATATGAATACAGATGATGTGATCCCCCATGCTCAATTCCCCCACCTTCTTCCATTATAGAGGAGGCCTACTATAATTACTACAGATACTATAAGAGGCAGGTTTCACCTCAGGTTGACGTAAGGATTGTGATCGCAGTCACTATAACAGTGGTCAGTGTTCTACAGGTAAGTCGATCTTCACTGGTGATGTTATGCAAAGAGAAACCCAACCAATCTCTGCTTTCAAGCCTGTTGTTAAATGTAAATGGCTCCCAAATTTACCATTTTCACTTACATGTAGATATAAATCATAACTTCACATGTTTTAGTATCTCCATGGATGGCAACGCTACAACGAGGCTGTCTCCTATGCCTTGAGGGAACCTAAATATAGAAATAAGGTGTGAATAATTATAATTTTGTACCAGTGCAGGGACACCCAAAATGCGCTGCGCGCTACCAAGAAGATGTTTGCAACAAAGTGATCCAAAACGCGGTCTCTAGCCACTTTTATATCAATGAGTATCGAGACCACATTTTCAGGGTTTCTGGTGATGCAGGGCTTTCTGGTGATGCGGCGCTCTATAATCACCGGGGCAGACAATTTTGTTGATGTGTTTTTCTGCGGAATATTCGCGGTCCATTTGACCTGGCCTTTTTGCAGTTTTTGGCGAAATTGCGCCTTTTTACTCCCTGGCATTTTTCTTTGGCAGGCAATGAACATTGCCCTTCAGGAGGGTCTTCTAAATGGCGTGAAAAAGAAGAAAAGGCCTAAGGTAGCGTTTAGGATAAAACCTAGTAAAAGGAACTGTAATCCAGCATTCATGAATTTCGATATTCTATATCAGAATCATGCATATCTGTAGCGAATAAACCCCAATTGAAGTGAACTAGTCGAAGTCATTTTGACCGGAGATATCTCGGCCGTTAACTTCACACGTTTTATATCACAAAATTCTTTTAGGACGAAGTTAAGGAAGAGGAAGAGAATATTCTTCGTAGCGTGGTTGAAAGAAATGTTGATATAAGGTTCGAACAACAACAAGCGAACAGTAACAACTCTCTCGTATAATAATTCGTAATATTTTTCTTTGATTTAGCATCTCTTTTATAGTAATTTAATTGGAGGGGATCTAAGATCTTTTGTGGTTTTTTTGCAGAGGTGGCTATAGTCGACCATCGCTTTTGCAAGTTCTCTGGGTTCAAATTATTTTCAGGTGGTGTATTCAATGATAAATAGATTCCAATAGGTAGTTTAATATGGAAAACCGTTTTGGGCAACAATGGACATGAGACTATTCAATCAGAAAAAATTGATTCCTTCATCTAAGCCGCTGTCTCTTAACGGTATTCATCAGTGTACCATTGTGTGCTAACGGTATTCATCAGTGTACCAATGTATCCTAACGATATTCATCAGTGTACCAGTGTGTCCTAATGGTATTTATAAGTTTACGATTAATACTATGCCCTAATGGTATTTATCAGTTTACCACTGTTGTACCACTGTATCCTAACTGTAACCATCAGTGTATCACTGTGTCCTAATAGACGAAATAAAGGGTATAAGCGTCGCACTAACCAAGTTTCTCGTGTCACTTTTTTGTTAACTTATTTCATTCCATGCAGTCCTTATTACTTGGTTCTCTACATAATATTCAAACTTCGTTGGTTCTGGAAATTTACTATTCGTGGTGAAGAGTATGGCGATGAAGAAAAGGAATACTTAACAAGGAAGAAACTCAAATTGGGGGAAACTCAGTGGGAGGTAGTTTAAAATAAATATAAAGATATTTTCAGCAGTCATTTGTCTAGACCTGACCAGGTCATTTTTGATCGCTTTATTTGAGCCCTAAGTTCTGTTGAACACTTGTTAGGCCGTTGGTGTACACGAGAAAAACGAGCTTATAGGAAGAGAATTGTGGATACATGAAAATTTTACGGTGAGAGATTGTATTTGGTGAAGTATCAGGCATTCAGCTAGCCCACTGCAGGCGAAAGTCTGAGCAGCCATATATATGATTGAAGACTGTTTTTGTTTGAAGGAAGTTTCGTCATTTTGTTTTAGGAGTATCAGACGGAAAAAGAGGAAGAAATGAAAGAAAAGTTAGCTCAGAATAATAAATATAAATCTTATAGGTAAGAAACAGTCACGCGACCTTTCCACGCATGCGTCAATACACGAATACAAAGCAGAATTTGAAATGTTTCTAGATGCTACAGTGCGCATGCGTATTGCGTGGCTTTGTTGTCCCGCGTGCGGTAGATAAAAAGCGTTTTTTATAAACAAGAAGAGAATAATTTTATGGTATCATCAGTAGGGTGATCCTTACCTGTAGTCCTTCGGGACACAGTGAGGACCACGTGATGAAATAGAGAGTAATGATTGGTCATGACTTACTTTCTCTGGGTTGGCAGGAAATGCAACACCTTCCAATACCACTTCTGACTCCCTTCTGATGGTCCTTTATTGATATTTTCATCAATCATCATCTTTATTTAAATAAAACCAATTTAAACGAAGAGTTTATACTAAAAAGTAGAAAAAATGGTATTAATTATAGCAAATAGAACTATGAAAGTTACTGATCTCAATAATAACAGTGACAACATAGGTTTCACTTATCACGATGATATACTCATATACGTACAGTTGAGAGATCGGGGCTTATTCATAGCATAGTTTACTACGAACTCAATTATTATGGAGTGATCTTTACAGTAATTGTGTGAACTATATAGGCTGCAATCGTCTTTTTCGTCTTTCTCTAGGCGGTATATGAAGAATCATGGCCCAGGTAGAATAACATTTGATGAAGATTAATTACAAATTGCCGAATAAAGACGATTTGAGCGCATAAAAATCAAATAGAATCGAGGGGCGTATTGTTCAGAAATGCACCTCTCAGAATTATGGTCACGCGTCAAGTTATTGATACAACACATGCACGCCTCACAATATTTGACAACTACAGATATGATTGATTAATGTATCATGATATGGGGTCCCCCCGTGGAGATGACCGCTGTCCCCAACAATAGATGTAACTTTAACGCACGCGCACGGATCTCGGGAGTCGGGACCACTGGTCGGGACGGCTAATGGTGCCGATAATGAATGAGTTGATCTATACTTGCATGAATTTAGGCCATAAAAAAGTTTTTACCCTACTAGTACTAGATTAGTATCAGTGTAACTTATATGATGCAAAGTTCTTCTGTAGACACTTTGATGTAAAATGTTCACGAAGATATTTTAAATAAAGTCGAAACATAGAACACTATTTTACCCTTGGATTATATCTTACAATAATACTCGACTCTAAATTCAATCAATTTTTGCTACCTAACAAGGTATATATTGAAATTGAATTTTTCATAACTATATTATGGTGCATTCATCAGGGCATGTTTTACATGCATACAACCTTTTGAGCTGACCAGAACTTATAACAAAGAACCGCATCTTATTAAACAGACCATTCAGCTTAGTCAGAATCCATCCGCATTTTATAACCTGGTATCAGGCAAATAGTCGAAAGAAATGGACTTCTAAACCAGATCGGATTTACCATGACTGACACCTTGATACAATGCAGTCACATTTTATTGTTTACTTTCTCCTGTGGAGCTTGTTTATTTAATTAAACTTTAAGCCGGCCGTTATCGTCGTATGTATAAATATATACGTCTACAAAAGGTATATTGTTCATTCAATTTCAAAAGTCGTTAAATATACTCGACTAAAAAAATCGGATCTCAGTTCACAAACCATTGAGTGGACAGCTGATTGAGTTGGCTTGTCAAGAGGTACACCAGTGTCATCAGTACGAGGGCTGGACCTGAAGACATACGCGGCAATGACTTCGTATAAGGTATTTAATAAATTTATACATTTTAATGAACATAAGCAAAACATTTTCACGACGAAACTTTTAAAATGCGCTTTAAGCCTTGGACATGGATGTCGTACACGAGAGCGAAACAAATCAAAAACAACTTTATCCAAATGTTCACCAGTATTTATTCGTAAACTTAACTCTTGCAACTTGCAATGCAATTATAATTTTGAGAGCTGTGAATTTGTAAAGAGTGTTCGAAATGCTAAGAAAACGTTAGAAATGTTCGTATTTGGCAACTTCAGATGCCTCAGGAGTAGAATTGCATTGCAAGTTGCGAAGGAAGTAACACCGCCTTAAGCCAGTAAGCTTACAACGGTTTTTATGCAATCAACTGCCCAGAGCAATGGCGGACAAGTTAATGTGCTATTGACTGGTCAGATGACGGACAATGGCGCGTATTGCGATATATGAGAGGGGGGGGGGGGAGTCGAAAGATTCTTACTTGAGTGATGTACATGTGTTCTTCATATTGTAAAGCAAACGTAGTAAACCAAAGCGATATTTAGGACAACCAAAACGTATAATTTGCGCGTGCGCAGATCGAAACTCCGTCTTAATCCTGTTGTAAAAAAGCTAAGAAAGACCGAAGTCAATATGTCAATAATTCGTACCCAGGCGCTCCGCGTGTAGCAGCGCAGTCCATAATCCTTTACGACTTTACCAGCAGACACTTCCAAAAAATATAAAGTAAAACACAATCCGATAAACAAGTGATACTCACAAAAGCACACAAAAGTGCGTTTATTGTAATACTATCACTAGACTTTAAAGCTAAGTTGACGCTACGAATTGCAAAATGCAGATCCAGCAACGTACGTACTTCATAAGGGAAATTGCAGCAATCCGGGTGTTAAACCTAACAATTACTTTCCCCACTCCATATACGTAACACCGTATATCATACATCAGGATAATACATATAGATCAGTGTAGAGAATGCATACTTTTCCCCTTATCCCGGGGGACTGAGTGGGAGTCGAGATTTTCCCCGAAGATACGTGTTCCAGCGTGTGCTTGAAATACGCACAAAGCGTGCCCTCAAACGCAAATTCCTCGCCCTTTCATCTATAGAATTCTACGTAAGAATAGCTCAGCAGGAAAGGTTTAGGGTACAAATTTCGTGTGTGCAATTATGAAACACGTTTTGGCTTGCTCGTGAATGTGGACGGATTTGAAAGAATAGCGGAAAATTGTATCTGTGTCTACTATCAAGATGGTGCCAAGATTTCTTCGAACCGAACGTCCGCTATAGCGCTTTCCGCCGCAAACGATTCCGCAGTCCGCGTTTTCCTACCGACCACGACAAGTTTACATTGTTGTTTGAAATTACTGATACGCGTGTTTAAAAATTGCGTACGTGTGGGCAGAAGTAAATATGTAATACCACTCATTCCTCGTTGCCACGAGCATTGAAATTTTTCAATATCAACCCAGTTGGATAATCGTAAACACATACAATTATGAGGCATGCCTCGGCTTGTCTCAAGGGCATTGTCTAAAGTTGGCGAAGAGCTTAATTGCAGTAACAACCACGCAAACTTGGCTTAATACCGAAACTGTTGCCTGGCAGTGCCCGCTGGCAGTGAGCTCTATATATACGACTGGAGTGTTCAGGAAGGTGTCCGGAGTATATCAAGATCTGCGGCCGACGAATTCTCGCTCCTTAAATTAATCGACTTGTTGCAATATAAATATAAATATAAACACGAAGAAGGAATGTTGTGCTGCCCACTATGATCACTGTTGTCATTGAAATATTTAAAGCATCGTTACATTCGATTCAGGCTCTGATATGACAACCTATATGACCAGCGCATGGAATATGAGCGCAAATTCTTTAATACTAAAATTTGATTGGGGTAATATCATTCAGCGCTCTCTCTAGGAGCGTCTGACGTTCATCTCTATAACTGGAAAACAATATATTCAGTCCAATTTTGCTTATTCAAGTAAATGAAGTAATTGCTTCTTCACAGCTGAGATACTAAACTCCATAATTGGGTCTCAACACTCGAGCCGATTATCAAAACTACTCGGTAAATTCGTTAGATATGAATCTTCAGTAAGAAAACACTATAAAAATCCCTCTATAATCAGCACATTCCAGAGGTTTAGCACGGTAGCACTTTCTTTGTGTTTTTAATTACAACGTTTACTCGGCAGGCTCCTTTAAACACACTTTGACTCGAGACGGGTTCTAACTCGTTCTAAAACTGTAACAATGTCGCACGCATGAGGTCTTGCTTATTACGATGGTTCATTAAACAAACGATCGCTTTCTATGCCATTTAATCCATTTAAAAACGAATGACAAGGAATTCTTCATTGTGCAAACCTGCAGTAAAAATAGTCTCTCATTATTGCCAGGAATTTTTGTATTCAAAATATGTCCCTTTAAATTTCGCAATCAATAACATGCCGAAAATGACACAAATTGGATAGGATGTAGTGTATTGTGTTCGCAGAGACTTGAAGTTATAAGTTAATTAATATCATTTTGGAAAATGTTCAGGTTATGTTCCACTTATGTTTGGCCAACTCACTCAAACGGTTAAATGCAAGATATTTTGAGAACAAGACTTGCAAACTATACATTAACGTTACAATTAGACAACTCAGAACGAGTGTAAATTTGCAAAACTATACAGTAGTATGTTACAATTAGACAACTTCGAATAAGTGTAAATTTGCAACGAATAGCCAGAAGTTAGCTTCTTTTAATGTGTTAGGCCTTGCTAGAATACTGAATATGAAGCAGTTTAAAACGAATGGACGCATATATTGTACATGTTAAGCAAAACATGGTCATTAATTACAGAACATCCTTCGGAATTGGCAAAATATAAAAATGGCAAATTCAACATTCATATCTTCTGTTTCCAACCATTACAAAACGGGAGAAATTATATCCAATTATAGATGGGTTTTACTAGCAGACCTTTTCATAATTATACATATAGTCCTGATTATAAAAAAAACTGTATTGACTCAATTGAGACAATAAGTCTATATAGCTAAATGTGGCCGGAAAGTCGTTTGCAATCTTTCATACGAAAGTACAATTTACAATCTTTCATACGATAATTACTTCCCCGAACGACAATGCATGAAGTACTTAGAGTATCAAATCAGACGCGCCGACAAACATGCAGTACATGCATGGTACACTGAATTTCACTAACTTTCATTATACGCTGATATGATTTTACATTCGAGTGATCGATTCAATATATCCGATCTGTTACGTAATAACCGATCAGTGCAAGTGCATTTCACTAGAATATACGCCTCACATCACAAACTAAGAGATTTCAGTTGGTTTAACATGCAAAAACCCGACAGCCACTCGGTTTTTTCCGTTAGTTTTCTAATGGCCAGTAGCTCGAGTATTCGACCGTTGAAATATGGCGACACGTCCCTAAAAGCAGCTCTTGTTGAGAAGCAGTTAAACACCAGCAAACATCATACAAAGAGACTTTTATGTTGTGTGTGCAAGAAGCATGCCCCGAAGTTCAATAAGAAAAGTACTCAGTAAAGGGGCTGTCGAAAATTTGAAAACACTTCAAACTGCTCGCACGGCTGCAAGTCACGATAATATTACGCGTAGGTTTGGATCAGTTCGAGATACAAGTGGACTGGAAACATGCATGTTCTTCAGGAGCAATACCATATCTTGAAAACACGAAATATACAAGCATCAATTGCAAAACAGGACAACATGATTTCGCTGATTTTAGCTCTATTTCATAGTTATTGTCAAACCAGAATGATAATGTTTTTGAACTTCATATAGGAATCACAGCATCATCGTAAACCTGTCCTGTGTTATAAAGCTCGAATCTTGGGTTAACACGACGTTGTATTTTTTACCTATATGTTTTTTTTTAAATGTCTGCTGGTAATGCACGATTACTAGTTTATTATCCACTAAATTATTAGTTGGAACTCGTTGGCAGAACACCAACCAATTGGTTCGCTTCGTTGAATCGTTTTATCCGATTGCCTTATAAGGCCAATTTTGTTGCAAAGAAATGGTCTTGATGCTTACTGCGAGACAAACCAATATCCATTAAATTTAATTTGATACGCCAATTCTCAATTAAGTTGCAAACGGGGATAATAAATTTCAAGAGCAATTGCTTTCGTGCGCGTATGATGTACTACACGCTTGTTAATGAGCACGGATTGCATCAGATTTGATGCAAAAATAAACCTTAATGCTGCGTAGAAGATATTTACACACGTGTGAATGCACGAAAGTCCGTATCAATTGGAACCACTCCACCAAAACAACCAATCTCCCCCTCCGCCCTGCCTGCGACACGCAACCCCCACTCTCTCTTTCTCTCGGCACGCATCCACCCATTGAAAGCATGTACAGTTTCAAATTCTAGTCATAGTGGAAACGTTAAAAACGTTCGGTTAACATGGAGACAAATAGATTGATAACCGAAGTGATTCCTAGAAGTTAATGCACGCGCAGACGCACCCTTGGACGCGGATTAAAAATACATTGCTTATAAACCAACTCAGACAAAAACGGCGACATTAGCACATTCAAACAGAGCTGCACGCTGAGTTAAGCTTGCATAAGACCACATGCAAAAACAACGAAGCTTTCCTTGAATTTGGCTACTTCAAAATTACAGGCCTGATGTCGTACAGGACCGTACCTCCGGACTAATCGATGCATGCATGCATGCTTGATGCTCAGAATCCAACTTACTTTGTATGAATTGTCTTATACCCAATGCTGCTGGTTTACTGATACAAGTAGGATAACACATGTACAGAGGTAGAATGCGGTCCTGTTATTTACTTTCAATCTCTCGAGTTGAACTTGATGGCACTTTCACTGAATCCAATGCTCATGGTCAGCGATGCATGGCACGAGTCTTCGTGAAATTTTCCTTTCATTTGGACCTAAAATTAGAACGGTCGCGCGTGAAAAAAAGGAAAGATACGTGACCAGCTATAAAGCGGTATTTTGCACAGTTTGCTGGTTATCTATAGTTGCAAAGTGCGAAATTATGCTTGACTTGTTGCCATACGTGCGTGTATTAGTATATGTCGAGTTTAAAATAATTTTCGTGATGTTTTACGAAATAAAACCTCATTCATACACTACGCAGGATTTTAGGTTTGGAATGGATGAAATTGGTGCGGACGAAATCATCAATTTATACGTAGTTCAAATTTCATCAATCTCAGTTTTATTCGAACCAAACCTAAAAGGAGCATAGTGCATATAAAGGGATAAATATGCATTCTACAAATTGGGCAATCAATTCAAGAGTTCCATCCGTACCAATTTCCGCGTACCCTGCGAAAAATTGTAGTGTAAATGGAGCTAAAATGGAGAAGGGTTGATTTTGTAGAGGTAGTCGTGTCTGTTTGTAAATGTGGGGCCTGTGAGCTGCTAAAGGCAACCTTGTCTTGCGCAAAACGTCGTAAACACAGTTCTAAATACGGTAGAATTAATTTCAGTGCATGTTCGTTTTTCAATTCAGTCGACAACTGCTCTTAGTTTGATGGATATCAGAATTCGGTACAAAAGATCGAAATTGCCCGAACTAAACTCGACTTGATTTAAAAATTTATAAGTCCTAGTAAAAAAATGACGAGAAACGTCATGAAGTAATAATTATTTGACAGACTAGCTAAACTTGAGATTATGAGATATGCATGCATGCATGATATCCATGAACAAACACGAGATTAAATGATCAAACATCTGCATGCATACTGCAAATCCCTCACAAGTTAATCGACTACAAAGAACAGCTTACAAACAACCGAGGTAGCTTGTCCTTACGCGGCACGCGAAGACAAGACGCCTGTCGTACGTGGGCGCGTGCCACGACGTCAGCGGTGCGTGTCCTCGTCCCCAGTTTCGCGCTTTTGCGCGCGTTTTCCCACGGTCTCACAGACAGGGCTTTTGAATGGGCATTCCCGTGACCAAATGCCAATAGTTCTAGCTGGTATGTAACAAAGACGGCTCATTTTCGTGTTTAAAATACTTGGAGTCATTGCGAGGCTTGCATTTTGGAATGGGCTTCGGGGAAGGCAAACAAGAACGACAGAAGACAAAAATGGCCGAGAGACGCAAGGTAGGCTACAAGGTTAGTGTCTCACGGTGAAGTTATGGGAAGAGACCGTATACGAAAATGAAAGCCCTTTTGGTTTAAAGGGCATACTGTTTTCCTGTTATCGAGTTAATGAACCATTTGCTGAATGTATATATATTTAGATTGTAGTCTGCATTCATTTGTGTACATGTTTATAAAGCAAACAAGAGTGTAGGTGAAAGCTATACAATCAGGGGCGAAATCTATATACACTCGTCCGGCCATGAACTATAATATTCAGTTTTTGACGTTTGTCGAAAACTGCCGAGCAGACGTAACTGGTCCATAGTCCATTGCTTTAACCCGTACGTACTTCAAGCGGAATTAATGTCACGAAGTTTATATCTCAGAATAACACGGTTTCACAAAATCATTTGGTACGCGGCGGTATCCGCGACTTTGCAAGCGGAAATTTGGGCACAAAAGGGCCACTTTCGGCCGCTAAAACAACGCTGTATATGCAGAATTCAGCGATATCTTTGTGACATATTTAAGGCAAAAGTGTAGCAAATTTATGTGTCGACCTGCAGAGAAAATGAAAGATTGCTTCAAAGCCAAATTTACATCTCTATAGGGTATAGAATTATATGAATTTTGAGAGGTAAACTTGAAGATAGCTTATGTATATTCGTTCATTACGTCTTACAATTATACGCAATGCATATTTCTGTTACAGCAGCTGAAACAATGTCACTTCAGGTACATGTACCCAATTCGTTTATCGTGTTCGGAAAACGGCGACCTCGCTGTCCAATTTACCAAGGATTATACATTCGCATATACAATCAGTTTCACAACCACTTCGCCTGCCGGGTCAGTCAGTTTAGATGCGTTTTGCTTTGCCGTAAAGGCTACGGCGTCTGATGTCGAAATAGCGCTTACTTTGTAGCGGGGAAAATATACGTGCAGTTCCTGAAAACAGGCAAATAAAATGTGATTGATAAGTACAGCAAAATGTAATCTTTTTGCATACGATACAAGGTCAGCTGTAGGGTTAGAATTACAATAAATTTAAATGTTGAAAGTGCATTTTTTGTCTATTTAAAACAAGAAATCTGTATATAATGAATGCCTAATGATTTACCGGACTTTGCGTCAAGCTTAGTGACTCTGCTCGCGTCTATCATTATTAAAATTACTAAATCAAAACCAAAAATTTGAATGCGAAAACTAATTTCAAATCTGCGATCGCGTTCAGCGCTGAACATTCAGTCGTTTCAGCAGTGATTTGACTGAGGTGCTTCTCCTGCGAGAAGATGTCTGTCTATGATTAGCCTGTTTTATGTCAACGATGCATGCAATCGATTTAGTTGGTTCTTGCTTTTAATATTATAGTATTTTAAGATTATATATACAATAGTTTCAAGTCTGGAGCGCGAAGGAAAATAGCAAAACCAAAGGCAGGCATGCATACATACATAGATTTTTTCGTCGCATGCAAAGCCCACATGCAGGGACAGGGTGACAGCAAATCATTGAAATTTGGTACATGTTTTGTATACTTGCAGACAAAAATTGTCCTGACCTTGTTGGTTATTTTTAATAGTTTTTTTATGTAAACTTTTCTTCAGGCAAGGCATCCATGCATGCATTGCAGGCAAATTCGTAAAGATCTGATCTTGATTTTCAAATATATACCCAAGACGATTTGGCGAACATTGAATTATCTGAGTCCCCCGATTGCCGAAACTGATATTTTTTGCTTTGCCACTGCGGTATATATAATGAGTCATCGGTCTTTCGTGAGAAAAAAAAACTGTCATTCGATTACCGAATTAGAACTGTATGAATGATATTCGCACTGTGAAATCACTCTCCAAAAACGAATGCCTTTTGTAATTAAAGGTACGTTAGGCGTGGAGGATCCAGAGCGGTTTTAAAGCTAGTAATTTATACGGACTACACAAGCTATAAGTACTGCATGTGTGCATGAAACTTGCAGATCTGGCGACTTGGCGTGCGCGGAGTTATGGGTCAGGGGCTGGTTGTATTTAAGAAAGGTAGCTAGTTGACTTTAAACTATAGATAGTGCATAACAAAATTGGCAAACGGATATATGTTTATGCAAAATGTAGTTACGACTTTCTTCATGCAGGCCTGGTTGGGATGAATTGAAAATTTACCAAGACGTATCCGGCATGTAAGCAGCAAAAGAGAGGTTTCTATGCAACAAGATACGTGTTCCGAGTATTATACATTTTGTTTTCGCTTCGATTAAAGCTTTTCGGATCTATAAAGGTATTATACATACGTGGCATTTATATACATACGTGGCTGACCTCCTAAAAACTTAGGACACGCGTTTGGATGCATGGGAAGGGATGGAATTTTTTTTAGGCGGTACTGAAGACTTTAATGTCGGAGGTACAAATTAACATAAACATATATAAGTCGAGCTATTAAAAGCATTTGTTACTAACCTTGCATATATACACGCGCTCCTTACAGAAATAACGGCGAAAGACGATATCTTGACAAGCGAATCCGGCATAAATAATGTAAAGCGGACGTCTAGCTTCTAAGCCGGGTAAATGCCGCTTTGAACTGACATACGCCGGGAGGAACGATGAATCTTGTAGGACTTTACAACTCTCGCGGCTGTCAAAAAAATATAGAACCATCAGTATATACGCGTGCATGTACTTATAGATAATATAAATCAGTGTTATGACAAATGCAATAGAGCAGTGAACATATATTGAGTTGATTCTATATATCTATCTATTTGATAGTCTTCGAAACCCATCATGGAAAAAAGAAGGAGAGAAAGGATAAACAACAGTTTGAACGAACTAAAGAATCTTCTTCTTGAATCAAGGAAAAAAGATGTACGTATATATACGCATGCATGCATGCACGTTATTTATTTAACAGGCTTTGAAAACAGGCGAAAAGCGTTTAGCTGAAACGACGGATATATATAGCACAAAAATGGAAAACAAAATGATCTACTTTATTTATTAAATATGCATAGACAACTGAGCTGAAATATTTCGATGTAGTTTAATAATCAATTGGAAGTACATATTTAACGCTCAGTAACACTAACAGCTTAAGAAGTACTAAGTTCAGTCATTCAAAATATGTAGCTACTATATACGTGAGTAATGTTTATCCACAGGAATTAAGCTGAATTAACGCGTTTCGAACAACCCGCTCTAGCAGTATACTAGAAACGTAACTAAAATAATTTAATACGTTCATAGTTAATACAAAGATTGCATGGTTAGTAGAGCATCAATATGTTTCATTTTAAAGCATGCAGCCAGTATTCAAACTGTTATAGTAAGTATATATATATATATATATATATATATATATATATATATATATATATATATATATATATATATATATATATATATATATATATATATATATATATATATATATATATGATGCTTTGTGCGCATAAAGTTGCACCGACGCGAAAATTCAATTTGTATACCAGTGTTTTGTGTCAATCAAAGCTCCCTGGCTTTAAAATCGTTTCTCAAACCCGTGCCATGCAGTCTGCCAAAGTATATACGGGTGAATATCTTTTGGACCAAAGATAAGCTGGCGGTGCATGCATATTTATATGTATATGGCTGCCGACGCCAATCATTATGGGAGTTTATTACTACTAATAGTATCATTAATTATCATGGCGTCCAAACAACAGCCTAACTGACAATACCTCATCTTCAAATTCTTCGGCAAGCATGCAGTTCAAAGTTAAATCTGACGGGGGGTAAACAAACCCCCCACCCTTCCCCTCCTCTGGCACCCTAATCCCCCACGAGTTCTTTTCGGCCTCTATATAGCACAAAGCCACAACAGCTTTGGAATTTAACGGAAAGCACATGTAAGGTGTATTTTTCAGACTGAGTTTAAAACCACGGTATAGCCTATAAAATACCGCCTACATTTGACATATCAATATGCGCGTATTTGCTATTCGCATGCCTTTCATTAATTTGGATTAGAGAGCAAACTTCATAGAGCTCCTATTTACGTTTCGCTTGAGAATAAATCTCCGGCATGTTTGGACAGGATTTCCAGTTTTATATCCTGATGGGTTTATATATAAGCAAGTCATCTCATGTCCAACATAATCAGGCTATGGCCACGCTTATTAGCATTTAACACTTCAACAATGAGGTTGGACGTAGAGTAAAACCTGAATTGTGCCCTTGGAATCTGAGACCGGATGCGAAGCTCGCAATTGAAGGAAACTCTTTTGCATGGAAGGAATTCGCTTTTTTGCACCGTCTATCATTTGAAAACTTCTGATAAAAGCGTCTATATAGTTCCCTTTATTGAGAAAATTCGCTCTGAAACTTCATCACTTGTATCAAACGAGGCTTCATAAAGAGGTATTTTAAGATGTTAAGAACGCATGCAGAGACGCAGTCGCTTCATGGCGCCGCGATTGTTCAAAAGCCGGTTAACCTAATCCTGGGTTAAAAAACTGGTCCACCAGTCAAATTCTCCAGGGGCCAGTTGTTTTAACGTCCGCTCACATGATCCATGTAGTTTAGCTAAATCTATAGTGCACTTCTGAAGTATGGAATATAGCTTGTTTATTAACAAAAGCAGTAGCACGTTCCCTTCCTGCACACATAACAATTTCCTGCACACATAACAAATCAACAGACAACATAAAATAATCTTTCAGAAGTAAATTTGATTAGACAAACTTTAATGCGTGCAAATATAGATATTCAAAAAACTCTTAACTACATTTTGGGCAGTCAAAACTCAATCCAACCCGAAGGTTAACTACTTGGCAGTACAACTGACCCATGCAAACAACAACTGTACATTGTTAAATAATCCTTTACATGCAAGGGTCGACAGTGACATTTCAAAACACTCTTTTCATAAGAACTCGAAATTATATGCATTGAGCATTTTCGACATAATATTGGATATTTCATTGTCTAGCTTTAAGAGTGAATTGTATTGTTATACTATTGAAATTTGTTTTTCATATGTATATGTATAAAGTGGATGACCCACTTACGTGGAGTGGTGGTTAGCTCGTCTTGAATTTGAAAAGCACGACTTTTCATGAACAACCATTTTGCTGAATTTTGCTCAACGATAGCACCTTAATATTTCTCATTACTTCGCGCCATATCCACATTGGTACATGCAATTGCCGTATCTTATAGATTGTCTTTCTTTTACGTAAATTGTCAGTGGTATAATGCATATAGCTACATGCATGTTATCTAAAATTATGTATTATTGTTTTGAAAGCAACGTAAGTATTATATAGCAAGCGCATTTAAACTGAAATTTAATAATTATAAACTCATGCACATCAGCAGTGTGTTAGAATTATTTTGAGTCATGCTTAAAGCTAACGAAACGGCTGGTCCCTGGATGCAATATAAGATCGCAATGCAGGGACACTATAGAAGCAGATATATATCTTTTCGCGATCTTGTCTTTGCATGGGAACTCTTGTCGTTTACCTGTGCAGTGAAGGAGCCGGATATCCCTCCTTCCATCTGCATGTACACAGGTTGAAACTTTCCTCCCAAAAGATCGCCGATTCTTGGTAAATTAATGTCATCTCTATATAGCTCGTTTATACTTAAGAAGAAATCCAAGTCATTTTCAGGAAAAACCAGTAAACCAGGCAGTTACTAGTTCCAAAGTTTTTTAATTTTCCTGCTAAAAGTTTAAATCCATATGAATTACGGGCACCATTATACAACTATAACTTCACACGCAGAATCGGGAATTCCTGGGCTAAAACAGACGACACCCATTCCTTTGAAGATTCATCGCACCTTCAAAAGTGCATTTTTGTGTTCGAGAGGTGGGAAGGTGAAGTCAATCATTTCGGAGGATATTCGGCAGTTTAAAAGAGCTTTCAATAAATTAACCATATACGCTATATCAATCTAATATTTTGAGTAGAAAGTGCTTATTAAAAAGATCTCACGCCGGGCAAAAGTGCAGAAACTATTTCCTGATTGAATATACATAACTTTATAGGGTGTTGGTATAATCATGTATTGTGCGTTATGCATGTGCATACTTGCCCTTGAAGCGTTTACCACAAAAGTCAAAACTTATCGAAATATCAGTCGCGTGTGTGAGTCGAGATCTTTTTGTCTGAGGCTGAAGGCACGCATTACAGACGCACATTACGTGCTGAAGGCACGCAATCAAACAATTATATACAAGCCGATTATTACATAAATGTTCTGTGGGGTCCTTGATCTTCTCCCCTTTATGATGACTAGCCTTGGAAACCAAGTACCATCTGATAAACGAAGCCGTATATACCGTAGCACCTGGCCGGCTCTGCATGCATGTTCGATCCGATTTCGACTGCGTGGCGACAAAAAGTATATGGAATTCGGGAAATTTCAGTGGATCGGACCTCATTGAAGAACAGTTTAGGGCCGCTGCATGAAGCCTTCCGGTGCATAGATAGTTCTGCTTGCTTCACTTCGATCAAGGAATTTGCTCATTAAACAACCCGCTGGGGTGTGTTAAACTTTATTGGTATTTAGAAATTGTTTAGGGATTTAATAACTTCACAAAATGTATTACAGATATATACTAGCTTGCAGGTGTGCACTGAAACTGTGAAACCACCGATATATAAATATATTGGCGATGAAGTGGTTACAAAATTTTATTTATATATGGGCATAATTCAAAACACACACACTGTATGCAGCTATAAATGTTATATTGAATTCATACCAAAAGTTGGAGAATACGTCGATGACGACTGCCTGCATATTTCAGTTCCGTTGTTGATATTATCGGGTAGAATTCGTTCGCATACCAGACACACAAAAAAAAGCAGAAAGTCTAGACGACCTCGAGTTGCATGCATGTTCGCGAGATGATCATGGAACTGCACGCTCCTTTGCAAGGAAGCGTGATTCTTATTATTGAGACACTCGTAGCTTCATCACTTTTGCAAAGCTAGTGCAAAAATCTTCCACAGTAAGATCTTCCCCTTCCAAAAGCAAGGGCAATCCGTTAACAGGTACAGGCTTATCATGCAGATTGAAAGAATTCTCAAGTCCTGTTCGAACGAAGCCAGCATGTTGGGCCAACATTATTTGACCTCGTTAGTTTCATTCCAACGACCATGTTGGGTGATGTTTGGTGCAGCGAGATTGGTCGGTTGGACTGCATCCAACATTATGCATGAGCAACGTTAGGGATGTTGCTTTCGTATGAGCGAAGAATTTTTCGACTGAAACCAGATGATTGGAAACGAAATTGCAATACGTTCATGATATTAAACATGAGTGCATGTGTATGTGCAGGTCCACTTGTTGAAAGAATTAAGCTTAAGAATTTGTATTTCACCAAAACAAGTAACATAAAGAATACATAAAGATAACAGTAATAACATATATTTATCACGACCTTGTAAAAGAAAAGATATTTCTTTTGGACAAGCTTAAGTTGAAGGGATGCGTCAGTGTTAATCGTCTGTTCACACGATCCAATTCACTTCTAATATATGTTTAATAGTCTGTTCACTTACATTGAATATGGGCAGCAAATACACTGAAGCCAATTCAGTATTGCATTATCGATAATACACTACTTCCCATACGTCAGAAGTGAATTGGATCCAACAAAATTGGATCTTATGAACAGGCATTTAGATCATTTGAGATCCGTTGACAGAGAATCAGGGAATCGTTCTTTTCATTCCTTCTCATTGAATGAGCAGTCACCGCTAAATGATGCACGTCAACCGAAGTTCATTTCAAGCTTTCGAGTGGATTTTTTGTCTAAAACACTTTTTCATTAATTATCTTGTCTTTTGTAGACAACGTGTTGCTCGAAGCTAGAGAAGGCGGATATCTTGGAAATGACAGTCCAGTATTTAAAGTCAATACGCAGTCAGCAGGAGAAAGGTGAGGAAAGTTTCTAACCAGCAGTTTTCCGGTGGTTTTTTTCAGGTGCTCAACTCACAGACACGTGTCCCTCCCTCCCTGTCTCTCCAACTTCTTCAAAAGGCCTATCGTACTTTTAAACGCGTTAAATATAATGGGGGGGGGGGGGCACAAATATGAGTGAAATATTTTCATTTGCAGCTAGATATATTATTCGGAGGTTAGTTTGCATTAAACACTCGGGTGATTTTTTCAGGTCGTGCGCTTCAAACATAAAAGCACTCTAGTCTCGATCTTTCGAAACAAAACACGACTGGTGCTGAATTGTTATCCACACTTTCCGATTGTTCCCATGACAAAGAACTTTGAATGTGACTAAAAGGAATTAAAGGATACTTGAAATTTCATAGTTCTATAAACTCTTCTACAGTGCAAGCATAAATTTGCTACCTAGGTCAAGTTCAATTCATCATCTTCCGCTCTAAATATAGCCGCGACGTTGTAAAGTGCACCTTAACCACAAACATTTAAATGATTGTCCTAGTTAAGGCATTCTATATGGAAGTCAGTGTTTTAGCCTGAGTTGCATCGATATCAATGAACAATTCGGCCATTTCGTAATAAGTTAGGCGGCCAAGATTAGTACAGCACTCATGAAAGTAGAAATAATGGTGGAGTTAGACTCTTAGAGTGGATCAATAGCTACATTCACAGGTGGAACAATTCAGGTTGATGCAGCTTCATAGACTAGCTGGTCAATTGTAAATGCATTGTTGGTAATGCCTTACGGACTAGCCAAAGGCAAAGATGAAACGAAATGGTTGGAGTACAGTTGTAGGTAGAACAGTTTAAAACCGACGTACAGTTAACCAATATAGAAGAGGTAATAAACTTATTAGACTAGCCATGCGAAGAAGAGTTATGGAGTATGTCTGCTATATAGTGCTATCGACTACATCGTAGTTGTGAAACTGTCCAGAAATTATGGAAATAAAAACTTGATGTATGCAGTTGATAAATTTGATTAGTTTTATAAAGATGAAAGAGTTCGCCAGTTCGGAACAGACGAAAAAATTAGCTAGGACGAGCCGGAATATAATAGCTTTATTTATGTCCATTACTTATATATGTCTTACTCACCTAGCTGTAGGTAGAACGACGTAGAACTTATGAAGCTTACTAAACTTAATATCAAAAGTAGGTATAGACTATAAAGCAGTTAAGTCGAACTAGTACGACATACATGGATGACCTTAACCTCGAACCTGAATCCCAAACTTCCATAAAAAATATTTCCTGAATGCGTAGAAGTGGTCGTTAGTACTTAGTGCATGTGTTCTTGAATTGTTTAATGCTGACCTTAGATCACTGATAAGATATCGTGGTCCTCGAATATTCGAGGAAAGTAGTTTCGTTAACTGATAGAGCTATCCTGTACTGGACGGAAAATTAACTATCTTTTTTGAATTTTATCTCATTACAGCGTCTACGACAAGCGACCCAGTTGCCTTGGCCCACTACAGAGCAGGCTTCAACCACAGCGCGATGGAAATAAGCCGATACCTCATAGACACACCAGACATTGAAGTAAAAGTCCGTTCCAGACTCCTCACCTACTTATCCAACAGTTGCCACGCCGCGCTCAACAACCAGGCTCTGATGAAACAACATTACCCCTCAGGGTACCCGACACCTATCCACCAAGCACCCGAGAAGTCAACACATGTTCCAAAAGATACATCGTTATCCACAGCAATCCTAGGCGATCCAACAATACTCGCAATTACCCCTCCTGAAGCTGTGCCATACTATTTTAATCCCTCTCAGCTATTGATGCCTAGTAGTTTGACGAACGGAAAATTAGCAGCAGTGTTAATGCCCAATCCCAATTTATGCAGCTCACCAACGCAGCAAAGAATGCTGGGTCAGCATTTCAAACTAGAACCAGGCTCTTCAACGTCTACGATAACACACGGCCAGGAACTTCACCGAAAAGACGCGCATATTTCAAACAATGAATCAAATAGTAGTACTCACACTAGATCTCGTGCCCCGGCACCGGCTGACGGAAGCGTCTGGCGGCCATGGAGTTAACGCTGACCAAAAAATTGAAAAACCGTGGGCGCAGTAAAGAATAGCATCACAGAGCCGAAAAAAAGGGCAAAGCAGTATATTATGAATAATTAGATTAACGCTAGATTTGAATGAAATCGAAAAACATTTAACTTAAATAACCGATAAACTTATCAGTAAATGCGTCAGTGAGTAGGAAGTTAAGAACACAGGACACCACAAATTTAGGGCCTCTTTCGTATCAGAACTTATATTTCGGAACCATATTTCGAACATTGAAAACTATGCACATGAATGATCCGAATGGAACTTGTTTTATTGGTATTGAACGCACATTTCCACGCATTACAGCCGATAAGGTATGTTCATTGCATTAGCTTTATATCACAGCATTATATTTATACATAAATTTCCCTAATGCAATGTACTTCATATTGAAGATGAATTATCAAAAATACTTGGTGTTTAAGGCTCTCAGACACCCATTGCAAAAACCAATTCGCAAGCTCGCTGCGTGCAATTTCCTTCAATCACAGTGCTTGACAGCCTTATTCTAATTAGATGCAAACACTCGCAGCGACCTTGCGAGTTGATTTTGCGATGAGCGGACCGAGCCTTCAGGCTTGAGAGTAGGCTTTTGTATAGGATCACACATTTTTGACTAGAAAAACGCTAGTTTCATTATCGCAGTAGCTAAAAAAATAGGATATATTTTCAACTCTCAAATTTATATATAATAGTGTATATTGTAACAATAGTTATTTTTTTTCATTGAAGAAAAATTGAACAGTGCTTTATAAGCAGATATTAGTCTTAATGTGTAAATATATTGGCCTCAGTCCGATGATTGCTTACCCAAGGAGGCGTATAACTCGATTGAAGAGTTGCTGGGGAGTTTGGATCGAGGGGTGGATCCAGCACTAGTGCACTATTTGAAAATTCGCCCCGGTTTTGTTTTGTTGTTTTTTTATTTCTTTTATTTTTCGTCGTCGCAAGTCTGTAATGGCGCGAAATATACTAGCATTTGAAATGTGTATGTGACCGTATTTATCTACGTCTCAGTCTTATCGCCCAAGAGTTAACGCCAGAACAGGCGTCTTGTTTGCATTACAAAACAAAGCGGTTACTTTTTAGCAGTTTTCTTGTGTCATGCAAATTAGTGCACTAGTGCTGGATCCACCCCTGGAATACTATAGTTTATACGGTATTTCTTACGAGTGATACACCTCTTGCATCTACAGAGAGGGCTAAAGTTATAGGATTCGACCTAGCGAGAGAAAGTCAATATGTTAGGACGCGAGATAGCTTTTAAGTAAAGAAAAACTTGTGAATTAAAAGCAGTCGGAACTTGTTGTGTATTGACAATTAACATTCTCTTCATTTCTTCATGGTTGTTTATTTATTTGAACGAGTGAACTTTAGTAAATAACTGGAACGATACCTCCTCATTGTTTTTGTGAAGCCAAAATTTGCGGGACCTTACCTCCAAGCACGAATATCTGGAGGCAAGCGTGTATCCCGGAGCCCACGTTTCGGCCTCGCCATGGGATCATGGGATCTAGGTACGAGATTGGACTTTTATGTTGACTCACGATGTCTCACGATACAATATGGCAGCAGCAATCGAGGAAACCTGCGGTCTTTCCTTCCCAATAGTAGTGAAATACGCATAAATGATTGGCTCACGACCCATCAGAACGAGGCTAGCGTAACTTATCACTGACCTGCTGTACACTGGACAACAGTATTTTGTCTGTCGTTACACGAGGGCGCCGTATTATGCGAGGTTGCTAAGAGACATTGCTGGCACATTTGACTCAAACATTACGTAAACTGGAATCAAATATCATATTCCTATTGTCGAAACAGCTGTCTCATTTCGCGCATTCATTTCTTAGACAAACATATGCTCACTAGACTGTTTTATCGAGCCAAATTCTGAGACATAATTGGTATGATATAGCAAATTGAAGTATTTCTGACATCGAGAGAGAGTTCACTTTGGTTGTTTGGAAATCGGTGTTGCAACTTTCGGAAACCGCAAAGACGACGCCGACTGCGGGTATCATTAAAAGGGTTTTCTAAATTATTATTGAAATTTACAAGCTATTTACAGTTGCCTGTTTTGTGCTACGTTTTAAACTGCGAAAGTAGAAAGATGATCAAAACCCATGCCCTGGTTTGAACAGGCATTGACGATGTAAAGACGAGAAAGACATTTTTGGCGTGAATAAAGATAAGTAGTCCTCTTGAAATAACCGTCTTCGGTATACGATTAACTTTGTTTTGTATTTCAACAACACAAAGTTGTATCTAAGATCTTTCGCGGGAGGGAAACACAGGCGTGAGAGCATCTCGAGGGGGAAAACGTTAAAACAACAATTGTACAAATCACGCACAAATATTGTAGGCTCGCCCTCAAAGTTAATCCTCAACACGGATTAAAGTTCAGATATTGGCCACAGTGTGGAATTGCATCTCGTGAGAGTTCGGGATAGAAAAATTCGATTATCGTACGCCATATCATTGCAGGACAGTCAGGACAGGTCTGTACAACGCGTCGCCGGGAACATCGCGTGTCTTGTACAGACACATGCGGAGCTGAAACCGAGCCACCGGTTATATTTTCGTAAGAGTAAAGAAACCCAAACAAAAAGCACACATAATTACTGTCGTTAGGCAACTTCAAGTGGGAATCCATTAAAACGAATGGAATTTTAGACAAGCAATACTAGAAGAAGGTATATCGTGGAGTTATAGTTACATATTAAACTACGGGAATTTCTTCTACTTGAAATTGGAAAATTCTAAGGAATTACAGACATCAGTTTCTACAGACGTATTCGCAAACTACACGTAGTGGCCGGATCATTGCGGGAGTCATTAATACAGCACAAAGACAGGGATTTGTATCAAAGGATAGATGACGCAGAAAAATTTGCTGGAAAAATAAAGGATATATCTTCATATAAACTGTCTTTACTAATATACATCGCGTTTATATAGAGTACACAAATTGACCGGGTACTCAGAGCAGATCTTTCATCGTTGGACTTTCAAACAAACACTGCCGGTGATATTTATATACAAATATACTGAAAGAATCGCTAGTTCCTCCTGTTTATAACTATTCAATATTGAACTCCCAATAAACATATTGAATAGTTCAAAATTGTTTTATATCTTGTTCACATTTGAAGCGACATTTCACCAACAGTAAAGAAAAACTTGTCCAGCTTTTGATAAAATTCGAAAAATGCCTGCATCGACTCGACGCGTTCAGGTCGCTCCGGCTCAGAATGGCGCCGAACGGTCTCACAAGGAACCGTCCCATCCCAGACACGAGTTGCGCACATCTCGTTGCGTCAAATACACGATGTTTTTTAAAAACATGTTCTTTCTGTTGTGTGGCGTTTTCGTCGGCGCTATCGGAATAATCGCCCTTCAAGAAAAGGGGAAACTCCACGGGCAGTTCGACGGTCTTTTCCTTGACCCGGCTGCCATCATGCTCAGCGTGGGTATTGTGATATTCGTCGTGTCCTTTTGCGGGGCTCTGGGGGCATTGCGAGAAAACAAATGCCTCCTGAGGTTCTTCTATGCATGTCTGATACTCATCATTCTGCTTCAACTGTCCATTGGCCTTGCCGCCTACTTCGCGAAGAACACGATTAAAGGAAAAATCGACAACGTTTTCCAAAAAGCGATCGTCGAATATCAGGACGACCCGGATTTGCAGTCCCTAATCGACTACATACAATTTGAGTTGAAGTGTTGTGGTTCCACAGAACCAAAGGATTGGAACTCGAACCCTTACTTCAAATGCAACAACGAAAGCATATCGGGTACCAGTGACATCGGCAGCGCATGTTCTGTGCCTCATTCCTGCTGCAGTACGGATAAGCTAAATAGGATGTGCGGATTCGGGGTGTTTACAAAAAAAGGTGAAATCGAGGGACGCGAGAAGAAAATTTACACCACTGGCTGTCTGGAAGCGTTGGAAACTTGGTTTAAGGATCATGTCATGTACGCTGGGATTGTTTGCGGGGTCCTGCTGGTGTTGCAAGCGATCTCGGTCAAGCTTGCGTTCCGGATGATTTCGGATATTGATGAGATCATTAAGTACCGCGACAGATAATGATGATATTATGATGTAAATAGTTAGCGCAGGTATTTGTGTGACTGACCAATGGGGTTACTGTACGACATCATAGGAACATTGGGGGTATTGAGGATTATGGTTAACAGCATGTATTTACTTGTATGTGGTAGCAAATGTAGATGGAATATTTCATTATTTTCCAATTCCATGTGAAATACATAGGTATCAAAGTGTTGCCCTCCAAATTTACTAAAAAATTCCCATGTATTATACGTTCCCTATAGAGAATGTTATATAGAGCAATATGTATTCAATAGCAGGGCTATATTATAAACTACCATATATTTTGTCAGTGTTTTTTAGGCTTTTAATAACCTATGTTTAGGAAGCTTATGCTGGATCAGCAGCAGATGTTAGCCTATATAAATGAAATTATGCATTTGTATAACTAGAGTTCATAATATATTTTGTATTTTCATATGTATGTATAGTATAAAATTATCTAGATTAAAATGTGATTATGGATTCCGGATGTCTAAAATTATTGTGTGGAGAGTATCAAACTACATAATTATACTATGCAGCCAGACATTTGTCAGTACGTTTGATAGATGTTTAGGGTCTGTGGTGTAACGGTGATCACTTCGGACTCTGACTTCGAGAATCCGAGTTCAATTCTTGGTAGAAACTCGTTGAAAACATTCATTCTACGTCTTTATGTAATTTTTTATTTCAGGCTTTTCTCTTAAACATCTTGCATGAAGTCTTGAGCTACTGAATAACATGTTGTGACACAGTGCAAGTTTGGTTGTTAAACTTGGTTCTCAATCAGTCAATCTCCATGGTTGATGATCATTGGTGAATTAAGTGCTTTTTTTTTAATAAATTTTTATTATCACAGGCCGTTTATTATCACAGACAATACATCATTCATCGTATTCACCGACTGTCAATGATCAAGGTTTTATTCCAAGGCATGTTATAGAAAAAAAACAGTATTTCACTGACTAGCTACGTATGTGAAGCAAACGCTTTTTGATGCAGAAGTCTAATGTCATAATATTCACTTGAATTTCACCGGTATTTCGTTAAAATATACGAACAAATAACGCAACAATTCTTCTCTGGTCGAGAAGTGCATGTATATTTCAGGCGGTTGTATAAGAACACATTTAATGGTAGGCTATTTGAAGAGGCTTCTAGTCTTTTACCCTGTTCACTGGTCATCTTCAAACAATGAAGGGTTTGAAGTACATAACATAAGTTTCTACTCACCGGCGATTGTGGTATTTCGTAAACGATTGCGAGAAAATACTAAGGTTGAAAACAAATCTAGGTTACTTCTGTATTTCAGACATGTTGCAAATTAAACCATAAACTAGCGTCTAGACTCTTTAAAATGCGTCCACGTGCACGCGAAAGTCAATACTTCGTGTAAGTTTTTAGTTGAGTTCCATGTGTAAATTCAATTCCTCCGGTCCGGTCCTCTCCCCAAGCGCTTTGATTGGTCTACGCTGCGGGAGAACGCGCGTGGCCCGCGAAGGGAAATGAAAAAACTAGCAAGCTTTTCTTTACCACACAAATTTCAGTAGAAGTCTAAATGATCACCCGGTACAAGTGTACTGAATCATATCACGCGATCTAGGCGTAGCCTCCTCCGCAGGCATCTTTGATGTATTTATTTAGCTATGTTAGGCATGGATTAGGTGTTACATTTAACTGATTATATTTAAGTCATTTTAGCCCGTTTTCCACTAGGCGAATTTATTTGCGCAACACGAAGCGATATCTGAAATCCGGTGATGTGATTGGTTTGCCAAAAATATTGGCCGCGAAAAAGTGGAATCGCTTAACTTCCTACTTTTTGACTCACGGATACCACGTAGGAGTATTTCACTGTATCAGGAGTCATTGCTAACCGTCTCGCATTCTTTAGTGCCATTAACTCGACCAACCTGCTTTGCGTGCTTAGTATTAAAAACTTGTTGATCTGGTTAGTCTACTAGCCAACAATTAATCGGCTATTCGTGCATCCGTGAGTCGTCTCATTGAGACTTTTGATTATCTTTTCGCACAAATAAATTCGCCTAGTGGAAAACGGGCTCTAGGCACAGACAAGGTTTCGTCCTTAAAATTAAGTTAGATTTGCACATATCATTTCTGCCGTCATATATACGAATAATTCTAGCTCGTTCTTCGTTTGTTTCTTATGATCACACAGCATACACGAACGGTGATAGTTGTCCAGCTAATGTTGAGCGTTCTTGGTTGTGTACCAGTCGACACTGGGGACCCTGACGAAGCGATGATTGGGGACCTTGACGAAGCGATGATTGGGGACCTTGACGAAGCGATGATTGGGGCCCTGAACGAATCAATATATGAAACAGTTAAACAAGATAATTCCTTGCTATCATACGAGAATGGCATGGAAAGAAATTTGAGAAGTGCGTACGGAGTTGTCATATCTCAAGGCAGTAAGATAATTCTTTCCATTCAAAATGGCTATTCGGTGTGGAAAATTGAGCCGGACTTTAAAAACCTTGTTTACAAACACAACAGCTTCAAGGCACCAGCTTTACCCCTTCCACCGAGTTATTATTGATCCAGTCCCTCACCGGTGACACCTCGTTTTCATGAAACAGTATCAGATTTGATATAATTCCATGAAATTATTTCACAGCGATATTGCTTTCCTAAGAATCCTACCTTTGCTAATGGAGACCTTCCCTTCCAGCGAACTTGGCCCCTTACGGTTGGACATTTGAGGCCCAGAAACTAGCGAACGATTAGGTCCTGATGCATTCGTAGCATAATGACTGCAAGAAGAATGAAAATAGCACATTTTGGGAAGTTTACAAAACGAAAATCATTCATAATGTTCTGTACACATAAAATTTATTTCACGTTCATTTTGTTCATTTAAATAAAATTTTAACGAAAAAACATCTCGCATTGCTTGTTTCTTCGTAAAGACTATTCATACTCCTAATATATAAAGTAGTTGGAACAATCATTTTTCAGGAGACGAAAACGACGGTTAATATGGTCGTACTAGACCTCTATGGGGAGGGGTGGGGGTAAAAACTAATAGCTGTTTCCACTTACACGAGATTACGCCGATCAGGACCTTTTCTTAACGAGGCTTGTGGTCCAACCGACTGTAACCTGTTTGGCGAGATATAAACCGGTTTCCAGGTGGGCGGCGCTCTGATTTCAGTCTCTTGCGGAGTCCTAGTGGCACTCGCTGTCGGCGTCGCTTCTGTGATTCATACGGAAAAATGAAATGAAAAAGCCATAGACGTTAACAGTTTAATACCTTGCTAATAATTGGCTTTGATAATCAACTACTGTCACAAACATTGCGCGCTTCAAGGGTAAAAGAGGAAAGTTCTATAGACGGAGTATAAATCAACGCAAAGAGAAAAACAACCGAACAAGAAACTAAAAAACAAAGGTTAACATACTTTTCATGGCAGCCGCAGAACGTTTTCTTTCAGCTTCTCGTTCCGCCTTAATCTTGGCTTCTCTCTCGGCCTTCATCTTCGCTTCACGTTCGGCCCTCATCTTCGCTTCACGTTCGGCCTTTATCGTCGCTTCACGTTCGGCCCTCATCTTCGCTTCCCGTTCGGCCTTCGCGGCAGCTCCTTTCTTTTCATCAGCTTCCTTCTTTTTCTTCATTTCCTTCTTCCACTTCTCTATTTCCCTTTTCCTTTCGGCCGCCTTTCGCTTTTCCTCTCGTTCTTTTTCTCTCCGTTTTCTTTCCTCTTCTTCTCTTTTCCTGCGCTCTCCTTCTTCGTGAGCATCTGCAAATCGGGGATATAGGCAGTTACAAAGAGAAAAAAAACACATCAATATGTGTTTTTAGGATGAAATGATGCAGGATGTATTCCATCTTTAGTAATGCACAACTAAATTCAAAACTAGGAAAATTCATCAGTACAACTGGAAAGAGCATCCAAAACCTGGTAAAAGTAGATGGTTTGGTCAGAAAATATTATCGCGAAATATGGCAAATTGTGTACAAAAACGTATAGGACAAATTGATTTGCTTCTTAAGGCTGTTTTCCACTTACGCGTTTTTCATACGCACGTACACGCACGTAAAAGTCTAAATCCTTATACATGTTACCTTTGAAAAAACTAAGCGAATAAATCGAAGGAACTTAGTTTTCTGCATATTTTAGTATGTATTAGTTGACCCAGATGTTAAATAACAAAAATTTAAAAGCATTTAAAATTTTCCGTACGTGTACGTGCGTATAAAAAACGCGTAAGTGGAAAGCAGCCTTTATACCTTTCAACGATTCAAGTGTCGCCCGGGAGATATCCTCATCATAATCATTCTAAAAAATGATATGCAACTCCAGATATGTCGTACTCTTCCAATGAGTATAGGTTGTCTGTTATTACTCTACCTGACTAACCTAGCTCAGACACTGGGTCTTACTGGAGGTGGTATTGGGATTTGCCACACCCCTAGGTGAATAGCATTATGTAATATTCATAAAATTGATATTATTCGATTGAGAAATGGGCTTGCTGGGCTAAACTACATGTTCGAGCACTTTGATGTATATTGCCTTATAAGTTATCCCATTTAACATTTATCTACAGCCTTGTAAGCCCAGGTACAGTCCTGCGTTCCAATCTCAGACTCAAGTCACCAGGAAGGCTTCACTCAAGATCCTACCTGTTCTACTGTGTTTTCTACAACAGCAGCATCTAATTCTTTGAATTCCCTCTTAAATTTTTCTTTCACTAAAAAAGTTTGTGAAATTATCTCAGATTACACCCAAAGCAGAGGATGGCTTTATACATTCATTGACAAGGTTCCTTTTAAGGTCTAGCCAAACTGGGGTTGTAAATCCCAGTCTGTATAAATGGCTGCTGAATAAAACAGGAAATTTATGCAGTTAAACAATATCTTACTGTTAATTTTCTCATGAAATAAAAGGTGTTTTTTTGTGTCACTTTGCATCAGAGTGCTACGCAGCAAGGTGTCTCTCCACTCCTCGTCTTCCTCGCTTTCATCTGCTGCAGTTTCAATCTAAAAAAGACAATGCAATGATGATCAGATCACCATGTACTCTAAATAGTTGGTATCTGTTGTGATGAAATTACAACTTGGCCTAATACTGATTTATACCTAATTCCAATTTGAAGGTAATGAAACCTCTAGCAAGGAGATGTAATAAACTCTGAACCAATTTCACAATAGACCATTCCCCTTTTAGGTTTCAAGCATGATATCGCAACTCAAAGTTGCTTGATACCTTCAAGCATTGCATGCTTGAAAGCTAAAAGGGGAAAGGTCTATTAGCCTAATTTACCATTAAAATAACATGCAAGCATGCACATGTAAACAAAATTTACTAACCGAATATTTGAAACTTGTCTCCTGTATAATTGAAAATATCACATATATAAGAGAAAAGGTAAAACTATTTAATCAAAATTATGTAATGTACTCCTACATAAAATTTCACCTTTTTATGGCCAGTTGAAGATGTTGATGGTTGACTGGGCTAAGGAACAAATTTTAAACAGAATAAGTGTGGTTGACCAACAGAGAGAAAGATATTTATGAACAAGGGGATTTACTTGGAATTCTTGAAGTGGAATTTGCTCTGCAGGGGAGGCATTTCTTGCCACAGGAGCAAGCCTTGGATCATACCACGTTGTCTGATGTGTCGCATGATCGACAAAATAGCTATAAAGAGAGAAAAACATAGATTGTTGGCTTAAATTTACAGGATGGGATGAACAGGGAAGGGGCAAGACAAAGTGTTGCTTGCCTTGGTGACATATAAACATTAAAGACAATGTCTGATCGGATGTGCACACCAGTCTCCTCATAACAATATGGGGCCAGCAAACTTGAAATTGCCTAGATTTTCCATATGTTTAAGATTTTTTTGGAGACAAGCACTAGCTCATATTCATTTAAAGCATAGCAAACCAGCATTTATATAAGAATCGTTTGGGTTGACTCGATTACAGTTATTATTTTGTTTCCATTTTAAAGAGGATCAAGATACGACATGATTCGATCACTATAAAGACGTTGTAAAAGGAAGTCTTACAGAATATTGGAAATGAAACAGTAAATGGATATGGAAGTTATTTTGTTTAATCTTTATAACATCTTCCACAAGCTACACAAAGCCCGGAGCAATTCTGCCCTGGTCGTAATACATTTCTATGTCCAACTAATAAAACAATTTAACAAATATTTCATGTTGACAAAGACGACAATTGTACAAATATGTAGAATACGTTAAACGGACATCACGGGCAATATTTTATTCTTGAAAGTTTAACAAAACAATAAAGACACATTTCAACTTACTATCTCCGTTCGTTTTCACTCCATCTTGCTTCCCAGCCTGGGGGAAGTTGCGTATTCCAGTTCGTCGCCATTTTTTCACCGTTTAATTAATTTTTTTCAATACACGAGATTGAACCCCAGGAATGTTATACATATGTGCTCTTTACCCGATGGAAACTCTCGTACCAAATGAACGTTTGCATAAAAGGCGGCGAGCCGTTAATAGCATGGATAATAAAATCACGTCTTTTAACTATCCATGCTATTAGTAAGCCGCAATTCTTAATAAATAGACTTAATATGGCGAGTAACTTAATATGTGTACTGTAAGGCTCAAAATGGCCATCTCACAGCTGTCAGATGAGCTGTCTAAAGATTGCAGCCTGCAAAATCCGTTTACAGAAGAAAAATTGAACTTTTTATTTTAACTCATTTACTGGCATTCCTCTTTATAGCGATGCAGAAATGCACAATTGCGAATCAATAATTAGATTTCGGGTTGAAACTTCATAAACACCAATTTCTGCCCAGTGATTGAGCCCAAACTACCAGATTGGGCTAAAGCGATAGACCAAATATAGTCTTTTTACTATGATAGTAAAACTCTGTTGGTTGTATATTTTTTATCTTTGTTTGCGATTAACTTTATGGTTTTTACATGATATACAATAATAACAATATACAATAATTTCTTAATAGCTTTCCGAAAAATACAAGTAGCGCAGCGTTCCATATCCAAATTATTTCCAGAATACTACGTCTACTACTGAATACATACATACATACATACATAAACTTTATTTCAGTGTCAAAATACATAGCTGACCAACGTCTACTAAGTGCATTGGGACACTGTAATAGGCCAATTGTACATCAGTACATGTGAAGAGATTGTATAGTATATAGATACTATATCAGTCATTTCAACGACCCAAGGTCCCCGTTGATCCAGAAATTCGTCATTTAGGTTGCAAAACCGTATTGCGAAGGTTTGCATGCGCTAAAAGCTTCCTTCCTGTCCATTTTGACCAGCCATCTTGCCGTTTAAAGTTGAAAAATACTCGGTATTCTTCGGTGCCAACATCGTCTTTTCAAAGGTTCCTTCTCTTCTCAATCCCTTCTTGATTCCCAGGAAATGCATGAAGGAACGCCGAAATTCCGGACTGACAATCGTGTATATCAGAGGGTTCGCCGAACTGTTTCCTAGTACGCTTATGATGGACGCAAAGAACAGCGTTCTCGTGTAACGAAATCGTGACATGTCCGCGAATACCAGCGCCAGACGAAACGCGGTGAACGGTAGCATGGTCACGAAAAAAACGATGACAACGGGCGTGAGCACGCGCAGTGCCTTCGCGTTCCGTTGTATTTGCCTCGAGAGGTCGCCTCGCAATGCACTTCGGGATGAGGACTTTCTCATTTGTCTGTGGAAACCTGAACTAGCCTTAAGGGAGACTCGTATTCGCATGTAATAATATACAATCAGGGCCAAGGGTATTACGTAGAATAATAGGTTGAGTGTTATGAGGTAAGCAATATTGCTCTTCTGGTCGGGCCAAGCGACATCGCACAATGGGACATTCGGTATTAAACGCATGTAAATCCAGAGGGGAAGAGAGATAATTATGACAGGGATGAGCCATGCGCCTACCAGGATGAAACGCGCTTTGCTCCTTGATAACTGAGAGCCCATTATGTGGACGATTCCTCGGTACCTAGAAAAATATGAAATAAGATAATGGAGCGCGGAGCGATTCAAATAAGTAAAATAAACATAATCAAATCATAATTATCATAATTATCATAATCATCATAATCATCATAATCATCATAATCATCATAATCATCATAATCATCATAATCATCATAATCATCATAATCATCATAATCATCATAATCATCATAATTATCATAATTATCATAATCATCAAATTCATCATAATCATCATAATCATCATAATCATCAACCCACCATCATCGTCATCACAAAAACTACCAGCATTACAAGTATGTACATACCTATGAAACGATATTGCTACAATGCACATGATGGACACACCGTAAAAGGAATCCGATAAAGGGTAGATAACCCGACACATAAACTCCCCAAAAGGCCATTTAAAGTTCCTGATTTCCAGCGCCAATACAAAGGTGTGTGATATAAGCAAAACTCCAATGTCAGCAATGGCTAAATTTTGAATAAATAGATTCGATATGGACTTCTTCATATGGGGATTACGATGAACCGATAGGATAACCAAAACGTTTCCAAACAGTCCAAAAACCACGAAGACACATTGAATTATATAGAATAACACTTCAGCGTAGAAGGGAAAGATGTACTGTTCCGTAAAAGTAAATGAGTTGTTGTTGAAAGGTTTTGCGCTTGGAGGTAATATGGTTGCCAGGCTCGAAGAAGATGTATTGTGGTTGGTCATATTTCCTGGTGAGATCTTTGTGACCGCTTGATAAAATCTTTACAAAAGTTTACAAAAGAAAATATCTATAAGATTTAACTGAATAAGATCCTTCCTAAAGGGTTTTTTATCGAGTCAAACAGGATAGAATTACAGCCCGGTGTTTTCGATAGCCAATCAGACTTTCTCATGCAACAGAAAAGATTTTAAGATGCTTTGATATCAAGTATTGTGACGTCCAAATAGGCCTACCGATTTAAGTTTTCCGTTATTTTCTTCCAAAATCTGAGACCAAGTCTTCGCTGACGATACTATAGAAGGTTCGCGCTGAAATGTTTCGGTGAAGCAGCTTAAAATAACGATTTGTCCTTGTCAATAAATACAATATCTTTCAAAGAACGTTCAGCATAAATTGTAGAAAGATAGATCAGCTTTAAATCTTTCAACAAGGCACCCCGAGATTCTTGATAAGGTCTTGAGAGCAAAGTCAGTCGATATTTTATGTTTTGATTATATTAGCTATTTTGATTAGAGTCCGCCGAACAACAATTTCTCGACAAAATGTTTTTAAACAATCGAGATCGATTGATGAGAGCTGTCTTTACAAGTGAGAAATGGTTTCGCCAAGATTTTGTGTATGTCGACAGCGGAAAGACAGGTCAGTAATCTCCCGCTTCACTCCGCCGCCAAATTCCAATATCACCTGAGGAGTCTTCTTTATCCGCTCTGAATTCCGTGATTATCAGCACCACTTTTAATTTGCCAGCGGATATTTACCGTAGTCTTTCAAGCTTCTTCCAAAGTCCAATAAGGTAAACAATTTTCAATTTCAGGTTGGCCTAAAAAGACCTGAAAAGATACATGAAAAATGTTTTCAAAGTTTAAACATTTTAGTCGCATGTGTCAATAGTGATCCCAGTTTGAACAACTGCAGCTGCATATTTTCTTCGGGAATTGAATATTTTTAAAATTACGACAAACAGGTTTTTTTGATCAATCAGTTAGCCACGTTGTTGATGGCCACCTCTTTAATTTAGACAAGGCTCTATCATTAAAACAAGCATAAAAATTTCTTTCATATACACACATACAAAAACAACTTTCCTACGAAAACATGTCACTTGCATGGCTGTTGGTCCATGTGAATCATTTCAACAAAGCTTTTTCATGAATAACGTCTAAATTTGATAGCAATTTCTAATCTGATTCATCTCATAGAGGTATATATATAGGCGCTTAGTAGTTATATCTTCTTCAACACATGCATGCACTACTTGAGTGAAGTGCCTTTCACAGAATAATGGCCAAATTGGTGAAGATAACGAAATGGTTTCCTATATCGTTACGTTATAGCTTTCTGCATGATCGACACGCAGAGCGTTGCGAGTTTGGACATATGTTTTGAAATTTTGAAGGCATATGTTTTACATGTGATGGCTAAATATTTGGAATAGAAACTGTCAGACAACGAGCAAATTGATTACTCAATATAATAAATATGGTCAATTTCAACGCCAGCCTTTCCGCAATTCTCCTCCCCGTATTTGACCTAAACAAACCAACTTATAATCTTACCGACAGTATATTGGATATTATAGATCTGGCAATTTCATATTGTTTATTCGAAATGACACCAACAAATTTAAACTGGCAGCTATCCCTGATATAGACGAGTATAGATTTTCCTGCCGTATTATGCAGTTGCTATTTCTTCTGACAGATCAAAACGAGCAGATGACGAATGAACCATGGATTTATAATTATGTTTATGGATGTTATCTAATATAACGTTTTTTCTGATGATGAAACATATCATGAGCCATTTAAACATTATTTATACGCTGTTACTTACAAACCGTTAATCTTACCCCCATCGATGTTATTTTAGACTAAATTTAACTCGAAATTGGTGTTAATACGGTCCATAGAATAACACCATCGGGAGTTAAATTAACATATTGCTAATGAAAAGAAACTTTAAAGACCTGTTTACATGGATCGAGTTTTCCCGACTAGGCGAGGTAAAAAGCGCATCCGACATCAACCTGATTGAAAAAATTGGCTTAACCTGATTAGTCTTTCATTATATGCAGTTTTTACCTCGCCTAGCCAGGATAACCCGCTCCATGTAAACAGGCCCTAAACACAACTTAAATTTTCTTACTATGCTCGGAATGACTTTCAACTGCAATCTCGACCTGTGTTGATTAGATTTTACAATAACAAAGAGGAACCTCATACAGGGCCGTAACTAAAATGATAATTGCGGGGGGGGGAATATTCATATATCAGTTCTGCCCGACAGATTTCTATTGTAAACTATTGCACTTACAAAAGAATCCGTCGGGCAGAACTGAATATATGAATAAATAACCCCCCCCCAATTATCGTTCTAGTTACGCCTCTGATCTCATATAGATATAGGCTCAACTGTAAGTCATACGGAGGAAAAACTGTTTGCCCAGGGCATACGCGCATGTCATAAGAGGGAAAACCCTGGGTACGAGGTTGGTGATCTAGCTATATAATAAGATCACCTTATATTGATCCTGCCTAACCAACGGTGAAAAACAGAGAATCCTGAAAGTTTATAGTAAATCGCTTTTTAGTTGAATATTGTATAATCAACAGGGTTTGAGGACGATCTCCTTTTTCGGCAAAACATACGTCATGCAATAACACTTACGTGGGCTTTTCCTTCTGCTATTTTCTCAACGACCAAGCCTCACTTTGGTGTGACGAATGGTGCTGGTCACTGTATCGCCCAATTTTAAATTTGGAGACACGAGCAAGACGGACGCGACTTTCTCAAAAAGTTTCATTTAGGAAAGGTGCCTGCGTTCAAAGTATCTGATGGAACGTGCATTTTTTAAAGCAATGCTATTGCATACAATACGTGGCTTATGCTCGTTTGAGAGATGAAAATGACAAAGATGCAGCATTCATCCAGCAGTTTATTAACTTTGCTGACAATAAAATCTTACCACCAGCTGCAACTTGGGTTTCTATACTACCTATGGAATAATGCAGTACAATAAACACGCCACGGATAAAGCTATTGAAGACATCAAGATATTTAGCGAGGCTTGGTGGTAAGGACGTTAACATAAGGGAAAACCTGCGTAAGGTTATTGCATGGCTATACGTATGAACTGGATAATACGATGCTCATTGTAAACAAATGTTCATGTTTAAACTGAACTCTTGTTGGAATCTCAAACGTTTCTACCTCCAAAGTTCAGTAATAACTTTTCCGTTTTTCCGTCCCTCTTTTTTGTTTTGAACCGAAAAAATTTGCTCAAAGAAGCCCATACAGAGAATTCCTGTCTTGCAAGCAAATGAACCTACAGAAACACGAAACACTAAACTACACCACCAATCCCTGCATGCAGAGGTGACATTAACAATGAACAAGAAGTACAAACACAGCGCGCGGTTTCGGAATAATTCCCCCGACAATTCGCATTCAAAAACGCAGCTAAATTTGCGGGAAAAACTCTGCATGTCTGCGAACATTGCCTTCAAAATGCCACAAATATTTTGCTAGTTTACCTTGATAGATAAAAAAGTCGTTTTTCTGTCGGAAGATTTCAAAAAGAACAACAAATGTCCACAAGCTCAGCTGCCTTGGATGGCCAGTCCTTTCTTGCACGAAACAAGATCGTTTCACTTCATGCTAAGGTCTTTATTCGTGTTCAAAAGGCATCATCTGGTGAGGGAAAACATAATAATGAGCATTTTTCTATTAGCACTTGTCTACAGATCTTACGTTATCTCCTAATTACCGGTCGTTTGAAGCAAAATAATATTTTAAAAATGTTTGCATTTCTCTGCCAACTACAAGCAGATGTGAACATTGTGTTTTTCTACCTCGACGCGTATATATGCGGGAACTAGGTTGACTTCAGGCCAATTTTCTGTGTTCAACCACAGTTAATAAGCGTCCTTTTACACTGAAGTAAAGTAGCGCTGACACATCTTCACTCGTCCCTACCCCTTTCAAATGGTTCTCTTCAACCTAAGGAGCTCTAACTTACGGATCTTTATAGATCAGCCGGGCCCGTCATGGTGTGGGTGTGGCTTTCTCAGGTTGCCTGACCACTAAAATGTGGAGAGTTGTATTTCTTGGACGCGCTTAAACGCACAAACTACTTTATCACACAGGCCCATTTTCGGTCAAAACCACCGGTTTATCGCAAAATAGGCATGGGTCTCAGTACGCCGGTTGAATTAGCCGTGACGGAAAAACGTCAGACCCTAATATCCTTCGATGTTTCCGGCTGCATGTAACGATTTCGATAAGACGCATTCTTAAGTGGATTCTTCGCTAATTTTCCGTTGCATGTGCGTGGAAAGATAACAATTAGTTTGATTTGTACACAAAAGTTTTGATATCAGACAATACGGAGAACTAGGATAAAAAAATCTCAAATGAAGTTCAAGTTGAACTGATTCATGTGGAAAGGATACTTCACTTTAGGCGGGAAAATATTTCGAGTGTGTGCAACTTTCACATCAGTGTTATGAAGTATAACTTGATAGTGGATGTACGTATAGTAATAGCTGGCCAACGGCTTTGCCAAGCGTGGGATTTTGGTGTTCGCTCAACTGATATATATAACTAAAAAAATTGTTATTTTATAATAAAAACAGCTTGGGCTCTATCTAAGTTCGAACACGTAGAAAAGGAATTTCATATAGCTTTTTGGCACTCCCGTATTTTTAAGACTATCTTTATCGCCTGGCGTTCGTTATATTAATCAAATAAGTAGATCACAATCTCCGCATCACGTTTTATGCCTCGGCAATTTTTCCCGACTCGTACTGCATTAGGAAAACACATCTACCGCAAGGAAAGAGCTTATACGTCAGACGAAAGATTGCGCACGTAATGATGCATGTTTTAAAAGGTTTACTGGCAGATAAGAGACTGACGCCCAACGACTAATTTTTGCATCAAAGGTTAAGGACCGGTCATAAAGTTGTGTTATGTAAGGCGAGCGGGTTCTCCGAAACTCCGTCTTTTCAACAAAAAGTAATTTACTTTTCTTCATTCACTTTTTCCTTTTGGATCCCCAAAAGTCTGAAAATTTGTTTCATCTTCTTCACCAAATACACGCGCATAGTTGTTGAACAATCCCTTAAAGCATTCATTATTCATGGCAGCCTCTCAAATGGGAGGGGCAAGAGAGGACTCGGGAGCAGCCCAGTTATAAACTTAACCGATATATATCTATCATGCGTTAAATTTTGTTGAATGTGTAAAAATAAGAATTCAAACAACATAAATTACATAACCGTTTTTTTGGCTAATGCTAATCGATATTGTATGTATCACTGACACCCGGCCTGAGCCATAAAAAACTAACCTTACTGGCCTGATATTGCCGTCATAATGTAAAAGATAACCCATCATTGCAATATTATCCATCAAAGGTGACGTTTATGTTTAGCCTTTTTTCATGCATATTATAGATCATGTTTTCAACTTCTGTTTATGCGAGACACGAGAAATGTAGTACCAATGGGCAATGTCATGCATATAGCCGCGTTGTATCGAAGTAGATCTTTTCCTAACAAAAGAGTCCTGATTTTACCCAAATTAAACTGTCATATTAAGTTGATACAAGTTGACAAAGACTGCTGGTCTGGTTTCATACTTTCATATATGCATAGCAGTTTGTTTTTGCAATCACGATGGCGCCTTTCGAGCCCTCCGCCCCTGATATTAATTTAGTTCCTGCCACCCCATACAGGGAAATCGTAGATACGCAAGTAACCTCAAGTATGCCTCCTCACTTCTGATAAGACTTCCATTAATCACTCGTACGTCTAAAATATGACGGCATCAAGAATTATCAGAAATGGGATCAGACCGAAGGCTTTCTCATTAATATGGGTTATTAGGAATCTCGTAGTATTTATAAGAATTGACATATTTATAAGAATTGACGTAATTATAAGAATTGATAGGAACTTTGTGTCCGAAAATGTCGTATTCTTGGAAATATCACAGCTGGCTAAATCAGTTTTTACCGCACGATTCAAAATCTTAAAGCTTGGGTGTATCGAAAAGGCGAATGCATCGGATATTAGCGAATTGGAAACTCACTAGCTCTCGTCAAAAAATAGATTCATTCTCTTGTCGTTTTTAACACGTGCACTTTTTGACAGCATTATCAGTTTCTGTAGAATAACACACAAAATATGCCCATCGCGCATGATAGTTTTATCGGCTAACACATGGCATACGTTTTGCGTTTTTACATGTGTTTAACATGTGATGCTTTTATAAGGATGGGAAGAACATTTTTTTTGGGGGGGAAAGGGGGACTATATTGATCTAATGATATCTCAACAATTATGGCACAAGCCTGTATAACAGGTGGCGTAGAAATACTGAAAAGTTTTCAGTCAGTTAAACGTATAAGTTGCGCAGATTTCAAACAGTACCCATCACCCGACCTATAGGTACAATGCCTGCCCGATGGACCGCGCTCTTCCCCACCGGACCACGTTTTCCGCGGTCGTACACCATGCATACTTCACCCCGCCATCAAAAGTAATAAAGTTACGCTCGAAATACGCCTTGGATACGGTAACAACTAAATTTTCAATGAAAATGCTATTGATTTAAGCCATTTTGCACGTCGACGCAGTTCCAAACGCTATGCATCGTCGGAACTTTTGTAGCTCAATATTGGAGTATAATTAGTTTTTTCAAAGCAATTCACAGCACCACTGTGTCGCCTACGCATAATGAATGACAAGCATGTCCACAATATTCTCAGTGTAGCCTTGTCGGTTATGAAAAGGTCGATGTCTTTTTAAATTTAAAACTGTGTCACTTTGGTTGGTTTCCACTTTGAAAATGTCCTCCGAAACGGGCCGGATAGAAAAACCACCGGGCAGGACCGGGTGATAACCATATTGACGCAGATGGGCCAAGCCGCTCAGAGCTCCGACCTAAAGATAGGCCCTTTTCTTTGGACACAACGGTATAAGTTTGCAACCGCGGTATCGACTGGATAGTTTTAAATATAGGTATATTTAGGAGAAACAGGCAAAATTTTAGTCCAGACATTTCCACAAGCTTCACGTCAACGGCGTATTAATCTGGTCGTGGTGTTAACGCCAATAATTTTAGTTAACTTGCTGATAAAAATTATAAACCTATGGTGCATGAAAAAGCTCTCTCCTCGGTGTAATGTATATTCAGGATAATTCGACTTTTGTAGTTTTGCGTGAGCGAAAATCATTCATTGATAGGACGAATAGTATCTAAATACAGCCGGTGAAATTCAAAAGCAGTCAACTTTGAATTAATATCCAAAACTAGTCTCCCAATTAGTTAATAAGAGTTTCTCAGATGGCTCGCCAGCGGTTTTTGTTGTCATGTAAACAGTTCAAGACTTCAAGAAGACAGGGTACTTAACATTATTTCTTTATACCATATTAAAAAAGGCATTAAAGTACTTCCCTTACAGTAATATCGTCTTATCTCAAGTATATTAAACGGCCATATGATGTTTTTTTGATTGAAGTTTAAAAGCGCCACAACAGTAGAAAATGAATTGCGAGTTTCTGTAATGAGTGGGTGAGTGGGTGAGAGTTGCACCCTTAATAAAAGCTCTCACCCCCTCATCGCGGAAACTCGCAAACTCGTAATTTCGTCCAATCACAATGCTTGATGCAAACAATCGCAGCGAGCTTGTGAATTGACTTTGCGACGAGTGGAGTACAAAAGCCTTTATTATACTCTGAGACAGGCTCTTCTTCCAACTCTTCTTCGAATCAGAGAAGAGAGAATCCATGTTGGTCACATAAACACAATAGCAGCATTATACATGCATAGATTTGATAAGGAATCACAAAACGATGAATCCCCTTTTAATGTGCATTAGACTCAAGAGACGCCAAACAAAATATATACAAACCGAAGCGCAATAACAATACAGACTATAAAGTGACATCAATACCGAATATGGAGAATACAGAATAAATTGCGCGTATGAATTCGGCAAAGTTCACCAGCACTGCTGGTGTTAATATATAAAGCTGCATGCACGAATATAAGGCTCACCGTTTACGAAGATAAAGTTTTAGAAACTTTCGAAGAACGTCGGCGGATATGAAGCACTTTAGTAGTCCTTTTTAATTTCAAGCGTCGCTCTGTCGGTTCTTTAATACCAGTGTGTTGAAATGAAGGCCTTTCTCCTGCTATACCGATAGTCTTTTCAGTAAAAAGTCTCCTAAGGGAAGCGGTTGCGACACAGCAGTTATTCCAGCGATCCTAAAACGTCAAATGCAAAGGGAAAGTCAACAATCGTACAATAGTCATTATCAGATATGAATTACGGACGTTAATTGCTTTCTGCCCCTTTCTCAATAAAAACACAAAAAATCTGTGTGGTATGCCCGTGCAGGTCGCTTAAGATCACACGTCACATTCGTATGCAAGCGGGGTTTCCATATGCACCTCTATAAAACAATAAAGAAGGGAAGTTGCGGCTCCTTTTATTCGGGAAGGTAAAATAAGGTTGCTTGGAAGCCATATTATTACACCCGAACCTCTTCGTTGGCAAAGCAACAGTTTTATGGCCATAATTTGTTGTTTACTTTGCCCAAAAGTAAACCTTGTCCTTGATTAAATGTGGGACTCTTCAGTATATCTTCTACGTAAACCAAATGAGTTCGGATAATGTGTGTTTAGGCATTGCAAATACGATGCGTTATATAGGTTTTTGAATGCACCAGCCGTAAACGCTGTTGGAAACTTAGAGTCTTGGATTGCTTTCCGACTGCGAGACTTTCTAGGATAATTCCTTTCTCGTTAATTCGTAGGGCAAACAAAACTAAAATGAAAATTTGTGGTTTTTCCTGTGGTTCACGCGCGACCGCAAACATCGAGATAATTTTTGAATGACAAGCAACCTCTGAAAATATTGACAATTTGTCGAGCTACAAAGAAGTCAAGAAGACGTGGTCGTCCACAGGTTTTACTGAAAACGTTTTGACTATTGGCGAGATCCTCTATATTTAAAAACCATTTGCGGCTCATATTCATATACATGAATATGTGTTTTACGAAATTATATCCTTGAAATCTTTTTTATAGACTATACCATCGTCAATACACATAGTCAAAAGGAATTCACGGCGATATGGTGCAAGATTTCGGAATTTTAATCGAGTTTTGTGATGCCCCGACACCACGCGGAGATTAATTATTCCCCCCCCCCTTTTTCTCCTTCGACATCAGACAAAATATTCTGAATACAAGAAAAGCAAACGATTGCTGATCACTTTTTTGCGCCACAGAAAATAGGACGAATCACAAATGTACAACACAAGAATGGCCGATTTCGAAATCTAATCGTATGGGAAGACTTTGCATGACGGCACAGCCGGTTAGAATATATGACATCACACGATATATATCTGATCTAGGAACAGCTAGCACAATCTGATGATAAAAAAACATACCATGACGATTATGTGAAATTCACAAAGTAGGCTAGATCAACGTCCATCAGAGATAAACTGAGGAAAATCATCATCATTCTGTACTTACGCTATAAAGCTTTCAACTTTCAAGCCTTTCCGTTCAGCGCAAAACAAACATACATGCCATCAAATATCACGTCCAATACATCACAGTTTGTTTTCATTAAAAACTTCAAGATCGATTGAAAAACCTTTCTCCTCGTCTACAGGGTGTTAAATTTAATAAATTTAATTTGTAGACCTGTGGTTTGTCATCTAATTTCTTAAAACTGACGAATGCAAACTCGAAATCTAGAAGAACAACAACTTTTTGTGCGAGCGATGAATTCAAATATCAAATTCCCAGCTTATCTTGAAGATTATGGTTGCACAGTTTGTACGAATAAACCGACTGCAGACTGAGAACTATGGAAATACAAAACGTCCATAAATCATTTTGTCGGCCTAAAACAACTACGCACTTAATTTTTGACGTGTTAATGTGTACATTATAGCAAAATTTTTGTATACACAAACATTTTATTAAATCCAAACGTTTTCACTTTGCCGCGTAAAAGAGAGGCTTCGTACGGCAAGGAAAGTGTGGGAAACAGTAAAGCTGTATTATAGCCAGTAATTATTTGATCTTTTGAAGTTTGATTAATGAGGGTTTCAGCAGCTTTTCACCCGCCGACTTGTAATTGCTTTTCTATTCACTTAAGACTAATTTTTTTAGCATGTCGGTCTGGAGAGAATGATTAAGACCAATATAAGCGAAATCAAAGATGCGCGACGCCGTGTGTGGATGATCTGCGTCCTTGACTGCAAGGTCTGACGCAGTGAATCCGCCAAAAAGGTTGGAATACACAATAGTTCTCTTAGTTGTGGAGTTATATACAAGAGGCGACTATGCAAGCATTTTCCATAGAAAAGAACCTTGACTAAAATAACTTAATCCAACACAGGATAGTTGGAATTGTATAGCTTTGAACTATATCAGTTCGGAAACTATTCCAGTCATGAGCTTAGTGAATGAACACCTCGAACAGACTATAACTTTCGTGCACAAAATAAATCCTGCTTTTCATTTTGTCGTAATCAGTGTCGCAAATCATTTTCACCGATGAAAAATAGTCCGGTTGTAAATTTGCCCTTATTTCCTGATTCTCAATCAGCGATGTAGACTGCACACATGCACGTATATAGAAATATTCTATAACATCAACCACACCTCACGTGTTCACGACTGAATGGAAGCCAGGGAACTGTTTGAGTACTAAAGCTGTTGGTCTAAATTGTTTAGATGAGTTGTTTCAGACTGTACATGAGGGGCCGGTTGTGTGACTACAAGAGGAATTATACCTGAACACTCAACAAAGAATAATTTTATCACTGGAAAGTATATCAGCATACTACACAATGCGTTCACGAACATATTCCAATTGATAAACTGATTTATCTTACACATGAGATGAAGACAAATTAAGTTTCTTGCATGTGTCTTCCGGAATTAGAATGGAACTGTTAGGATACAAAAGTTCGCTTTAAAATTAAGTGCGTCTAGTTTCGAATTGTATACTCAGTATTCTGAAGATTTCTTGTCAATTGGAATAATGAATCATTATCTTTATGATAAAAAGACACTAAATGAATGGGAGTAAACTATCCAAGAGCACCTGCGTGGCTCTTTAAATCTATGTGCCATCATTGTCTTTGGCTCTGCTGTTAATGCAAGTTTTGGGTCATGCAGGAGGGCGTCCCAACAGCAATACTGAAATTGTTAGAATTAACAGTGAATTGCGCATACGATCCAACTAAGAGGAATTTCGATTCTAATCAAAATAGGATCCAATCTATCCGAGATTAAATCCATGTCCGTTTTCAAAGCAGATACGAATCTGGTCAGATAAAAAAGGCGCCTCGGGTTCAATTCTGTTTCAGCAAACCCGTTTTCCAGTCTCTTACCTGAATCCTGAATATATTTCAGCTTCTTTCCTCAGAATCTCAGATTTCTTCTTTCGTCTCAACACCAGATTTCGCCGTCAAAAATCGGTCGCTGAACAAGATGATAAATATATGAGTCACACGTATTATTAGCTTACGCACACGCGATGTTTGTTTAGGTAGGAATAAATGGCAATATTTTCCCCGTTTATTAGAAGCTCCGTAGCAGGCAAACGACAATGTTGACAGATGTGACATCGAGGCAGGATTGATTATTATAGTCAATCCTGTGCACTAATTAGAAACGTCAATAATTAATGTTCAGCCTTAACTCTCATTACAAAAGCGAAATGAAAAACCCGAGTTCATAACCACGGTCCTAATTTGTGGTGAGCTTTTTATGCTTAAAAACCATTCCTGTTCTGTTCGACAATTATCATTGTTATATAGATGCTGTGTATTTTAAATGTGATTGGTTCATTCGTAGTCACATGACTTTAAATAAATACAATGTTTCCCGCCAGGGAAACAAGTGAAAAATCGTTGCCCGCTTCTTGTCATAACAAAGTAAAGTGGTTTTTTCAATGAAATTGTTGTGTAACATGTATGTTTTTGTTCCTATATAACAAAGCACTTAATGTACACTACCTCGGGAAATAGTGAGTTTTGTTTTCCCTCGAGCCTCAATGTTTCGCTATTTCCCTCGGAAGCACATATGACTATCATGACATGCAGATATTGCTCACAAACGTGTTTGCATTTGTTGTTAGGAATGGCATAGATGTTGAGGTATTCACATGGGTATTTGTGGAAGTGTACTTCAGAATCTATTGTCGAGGAAACTATGTGTTACCATGTGCATGATGATAACCAGTTGTATGGATAATTATGGAACTAAAATTTTTGTCAATGATATTCGTTACGGAATAGCTCGTTAGTTTTTGAGGCACCGGTTACACTGTGCAACTTTCCTTGTAACTTATACAATTATATGCAATTCTACTTCTGAGGCAAGTTGAGAAATGCTAACATTTCTTACGATCTGCTAACGTTTTCTCAGCATTTCGAACACTCTTTGCAAATTAACATCCCTCAAAATAATATTGGAATTGCAAGTTGCAAGTTACAAGGAAAATAGACCTTTTTCATAATGACGTCAAGCGCGGAAAGACTGATCTTACACGAAGTTTAATTAGCTCGATAATTTTGTGGAGCCAATCAAATTTCATGTAACATCAGACTTTCCGCGTTTGACGTCATTATAAGAAAGGTCTATTGCATAGTGTATACAACACCGCCTTTGGGCCCTGCCTTAATTATTATGGTAAAATACACAACTTCTCCGATATAAATTTAACGCAGTATGCCGTCCGAAGATAGAATAGTAAACACAGCAGTTTGCCGACGCCCCGTACGATTAGTAGATTTGTAACTTGTAAGTACGCGCGGGGACTCTGGGATCCCCTCTGAGTTTTAATAGCGCAGTCAGTTGAAGTATCAATGTCGTTCCCTAAAATTTATACCTTTGTTTCCTCGTGGGCTCGGGGAACGAGATTGATGAAAGTATTGGTTATACCAGGGCCACAGGATTGGGCAATGGGAACTATTTTCCACTACATATAGCGGCTTTATTCCACCATTTCAAAGCGTTCATTACAAAACAGACATTACATTTTTAATAACGAACTAAACGTGCTCTTTGGATATAATACTCAGGAACATATGATCAGTGAATGATTGTCAACTACAGTTTTTCTCAATTTTATTGCAATTCTAAGCACAGTAATTCGCACATTACAAAGTTGAATGCATTAGAGACTTCATAATGATAGAGTTTTAACATCAGGCAAAACCATCTGCCGTGGCAGTTTATAGCAAGGCCTTCATCAACTTAGAATTATAATAGATGCACTTATCAAACTAAAGCCATATATATTCTCATCTATTCTATATAATACCGTATAGATTATCGTAGTGGATAATTGAAGTTATATCTAAGATCTATGACAAATCAATACTATTATTATCACTTCGGCAATGAGGAGTTTTATCGAGGATTTTAAGAAGACTATGGTAAAAAAATTTCCCCATTAATCAAGGAGAAACTAGCTCAACAAACCCGCTTTTGAACCAGGATGCATGAAGGAAGTATTTTTGACGTTTAACGAGAGTGAGCTAGCAAGAAACTTGTCAAACGCGAGCCTTTAGCATTTCATTGTAATAGTTTATGGTCGAAGACCTGAACAAAGACTAGCGATTAAAGTGTAAATGATAATTTTATTCGTCGAGTCGCTGTAAATGGATGAAAATTTCAATTATTTTGGAAATTAAAATTCGCGTTTTGTTCCACCATGTTATATAGCCGCGGTTCTGAGGAAATATTGTTCACGAGGAGAATAAAAGGAAACTCAGCTCGTCTTGAAGCAAAAACAAAGTGAAACAATCGCGTAATATTTATCCGAGATGCGTAAAGAGATGTAGCTAGCTAACTCACGCACGAGAAGTCGTCATCATCTATATATGCAGAGTAAATATAACCAGCAAATCGTCTCATAGGACCTAAATTCGATGCTTCGACTTTTGAGCTATCGAAAGACGAAGACAACATAGCGTACAGAACACGTCAGTTACAATTCGTGTGTTTAGAGTTACGAACAGCGAAGCATGTCAAGCTGCTATGCATATCGGCAGAACTTGTTATAACGGATGGTTTCTATACATGACAACACGAGTAAGGGTACATGACAAGTATACTGTATGACATATACCATGCATTGAATTGAAGGCTTGTACATCGACCATATATCTATCCATACATATGAAATTACTAGAAACTACACGTTTTTTACAAGAGAAACCTAAGCAACATGCATCTGTCCAAATCTTGATGCGGAAATTTGTCGAGTGAGTGTACAAACATTAGCGTACATATATTTGACTAAACCAGCAGATTAACCGAATTACGAACAAAAATCAAAATAAACATGATTTTCAAACACTCTATAGCGGAATAAACTTACCCAAAAATGATTTCGTGCATACAGCTACATCGCCAACTCCACGGACACACTCTTGTAGCAAAGAAAACAGAAGGAAAACACCTGGTCGTATTACAACAAGCAGTCAATTAAAACACAATAACACCTTTTATATGAACGTAGGACTTCCTTTAACTTGGATTCCCATTGGGTATCCTTCCTGAATTTATGCGCAACAGACTGGAGAGTGATGCATCATTCATAGTCATCGCTCACGATAAGGATACATAACATCAACTGTTTTTAAAAACACATTCACGGCTATACAGTGAGTTCAAGGGAAATCATTTCGGAAAAAGTAGACGATGATATACCATTAAGAGCGCAGGAGTTAGGCCATGCTGATTTTAACGCAAGCCGCAATTTTAAATTTAAAGGCATTATACTTCACCATCTCATGAACGAAAGCGGAAATCGATGTGCTGACGAGCCGAAAGAACGTATCGCTCTATAATATATTTATCATTTATACAGGGTGAGTCAGAAAAAAGTCCCCTCTATTGAAATCAAGCCTTTGTTAGAATCTGATTGCCTTAATATTATGATAAACCCAATTGAAAGCAAGACGCTTTATTTGAATGCCTCAACCTAATAACTATGCTATTTACACACTACTGCGTTGATCATGCATTCAAATCAACAAAGGCTTCATTTCAATAGGGGGACTTTTTTTTGACTCACCCTGTAGACATGGAATCAGGGGAATTCAATGAAATATTAACATTGAGATAAATAAATAATTGGTTTATTGATCTCAATGTCAATGAATATTACCCTGAAATGAGAGCATACCCGAGGGACTTTGCCCGCGGGGAATACATATACGAACGGATAATCTTATATTCGTTATTTGCCCGACTATATACAGGGTGTCTCAAAAAAACCGCAACACTTAAATATGCAAGACATCAATACAGCTCTAAAGCACAATAGATAAGCACCTCTGGGAATTGAAAATGGCTCTTAATCCTTCATTTAAAAAGCTAAAAGTCATTTTAGCTGAACTGTGGTGCAAACCCGAACAATATTAATATTCTTGCATATTTAAGTGGTTGCGTTTTTTTCTAGACACCCTGTATACAGTACAGGGTATCTCAAAACAACCGCAACCACTTAAATATGCAAGAACATTAATACAGCTCTAAAGCGCAATAGATAAGCACTTCTGGGAATTGAAAATGGCTCTTAATCCTTCATTTAAAATGCTAAAAGTCATTTTAGCTGAGCTATGATGCAGCTGACAACAGAACAAAAAGTTTTCGTTGTTTTTACGTTGTAAACGTTATAAATTACGTTATATTGCCATTAGAACAATATTAATATTCTTGCATATTTAAGCGTTGCGTTTTTTTGACACACCCTGTATATGAATATAACAAGCTCCCCCCCCCAACTAAGCGGTCTAACTACGGACCAGATTTACTAAGTGTGAGGCTGTCTTACTATAAGTGTGCAAACTAAACATCAATTTGGAAGATATCACGAGAGATTCCTTCATGTTTTCTGGCCTGCTTGCACTCGTCCATCAATTCCTGTATGTCCTTCTTCATGTCCAGCGGTTTGAAGGACGGCTCGTATCGTTTTTTGGGACGTCCTCGATGGTCGATCAGAAATTTCGCGAAGTTCCACGTGATGTCTGTGGTGCGAATTGGAGAGAAGTAAAAACCGCTCGGATCGCCGATCATGGTGGAAGGATTTGGACACAGAGACTATAAGAGATAAGGTCATAGGTTTAAACGCAATTCTAGTTCAGCATTACTTTGTCGACTAAACACCAAATACTGCGGTGTCGAGGGCACCTAATAAGACGATTATTTCCGTGCTTGATATATTGAAATTAGCATACTTCCTTCACCTATATCGGCATGCAAAGTCCAGAGGCAATTCTCCTTCCTATCATCTTCCTGTACTAAACACTTCTAGTGCGAAAAAATTTGTAACCTTCGCAATAAAGATCAAAGTTTAATGACAAGCGGACTTCGTTCCACAATATGTGGAATTGAGCCTGAGGTCTCTATTTGAAACAGCCAAGAGGAAACGTGATGTAAGGGGCACATACCTTAAGCCAGGCGAAGAGTTCGTCTTCATTCTTCCCATTGACATCACGTTTTGCCAACAAATCCAACTTCGGCTTGAAGCCGTGACCTGGCCTCACATACTCTATTGTATGCACTATTTCAATTCCTACGCCAGGCTCTTGCAGACCAAACTGATTACACGGGGCTCCGTAGATTTTCAAAGGACACACGGCGTCGTCGAATTCGTCAAGTAATGCATTCATTTGGTGATACTGTGGTACGGTAAAGCCTCAAAACGACGCGACGTTCGTGATGATGACGATTTGATCTGCATTTTGCGAGAACGAGATGTTCCTATCTCCCAGAAGTGACTGATCTTTGAACTCGTGGAGCGTGCGCTTTCCTCTTGAGCAAGTCGAGACCAGACCATCTTTACAAGCATTGCTCGTCAAAGCAAACAAAATTGTAGCGAATACTATAGACGCAAAGCATCTATGAAGCATCTTCATTCTTCACTACATAAACGGCAACGTGTCGTCAACTGATGACAACCACACACAAGACGCTTGGAATCACAGAGCACCCTAACACACAACAGCCTGACCCGTTCGTCGCTGAACAAAGACACGTCTATACGCTTTATACAAAGATCTGCTTACTTATTAAACAGGTGTCATTTTCTGTTAGATATAGCCGTATAGTCATAGATATTTGAGGTATGTGTAGATTAGGAAATAACTCCATTGATTGACGACATTGTTGACTGAGTCATATCATATGGTCATATCAAGCTTTATCTGCCCGCAGCATGCATGTACATCGATACAAACTGACACGAGAACTTGTAGTTTTTGTTCACCAAAATTTTTAAACGATTATTGCAAATATTCATGAAGTAAACGACTTCGCAGACATGAAGAAAGAATGTTTTTAAATGCTTTATTGCTCTTGTAAATATATCCTGTAAAACCAGACGCGACTTGAGAGGTTTCATAACCTTTTGACTAAGATTTCAGATTTCTGTCAGCGAAAGAGCATTAATTTGACATGTTTCCGCTAGAGACAAACATTTCTTGCCGACAAAAATAGCACAACATTGAGAACTGTTCTCACTGATTTTAAATTCGCAAAAGAGGTTTTTCATTGACAGTCATTGACACTTGATTCTGTTGATTGGCAGGTATTGAAACGAGCTAGCCGAGAAGACCTAAACCCAAATCAGAATCCAGAGACACATTTTCGTCTTCAGATCTGCCAGTGATGCATGCTTTGTAGAAACTAGAAAATCCATCAGTACATTACAGCATAAATCAACGAATACTAATTATACTATGACAATATGCATGGCCCTTCTTGAATTGATGTAATTTTAAGCAACTTTACTATCGCACATTATAAAGTTGAATGCATTAAAGACTTTATAATGATATAGTTTTTACATCAGGCCAAACCATCTGATACAGCAGTTTATAGTGAGGCCTTCATCTGCTTAGAATTAACAGCAATGACAAGCTTTATGTATATACAATAGTTATTGTCTCGAAAGCCTAGGCAAATTAGAAATTTGAAGCTCGAAACTTCGAATGTTTGCCATGTTTTTAAAGGTGAAAGGAAGAAACCAGTTTCCGCTACGGGAATTATACCAGGGAAACATAATTAACGTTGAAACGAAACATTTTCCTCCAATGAAGCTAATTAATTTTGTTTCGACGACAATCACACTTTGCAAATGTTTGCGCAAGATGGCTTCCTTGTGACTTCAGAACTAGAAAACATTATTACAATAGCTACAAGATACTATCAGCATCCTTCATTCTTCAAGATTCACTCTTTTGATTTCCTATATCTATATCTTCTTTTTTTATCATCCATTGTCGGTTATCAACGAAGAGAATCCTTTCACCAACAGTTATGCCCCAAAAGAACACCAACAATGGATGGCCGGATATCGCAGATGTATTATGAGAGCCTTGTGTGATAACATCCATTGTAATCTTTTAAACAAAGCATGTTATTTGTCACATTTGGACTTTCAATCCTAGAGAAAACTATTGTACCTCGTTAGAACGAAAAGTACATAGCATACCAACAGTTTAATACGTTTCATCTTGGAAAACGTCTTCAAATACAACTTTCTGTTTTTTCCCATTCTTACATTCGTCCACCAACTTCTGTATATCTTGTTTCATGTCCCGTGGAAGGAACAGAGGTGTGTATCGTTTTCTAGGGCGACCTTTATGGTCGATCAAAAATTTCTCAAAGTTCCATTTTATGTCCGTGGTACGAATCGGAGTGTAGAAAAGTTTGTCTCGTTCCCCAATTAGGTTGGAAGGATTTCGACAGAGGGACTGGAAAAAAAGAAGGTATGATATATAATAATTGGCACCATGTAGTTGACTGACTGTTTTACCCTTTTGTAGTATGTTCTTTTATATGAAAGCGCCTTTTCCCTGGACTGAAATTATCTCCTATTATACGCCTGGCCTGACTAACTTGGGTAATACATTGTCAATTCAGACTCGTTTTAGAGAACATTCCCCCACCCCCCCAAAGAGATTGTTATCCATGCGGTCAAATTTGACCCCAGAACGATTTTTTGCGGTCGTTCTGAAGCTTTTTAATTTATAGCATTTTATGTTTTTTTGATTGAGTTCAGATGGCAAAGTGAAGGATTATATATGCACCTCGCATCTAAAATACAGTTTTATACGATCCTTTCAAACCCTGTGTAGTTCTCATGAACCGGATCTAATGCTAATGAGCAAATTGTGTTTACAAGGATTCGCGCATTAAGCTCGGTGGCGCGTATTATGTGGTATTACCAGTAGATTGCATTTTAATCTTTATAACTTTCAATTCACCGAATGAGTTATTATTATTCATTACTATTTTCAGAGTAAGGTCCAAAGAAGCTCTCAAAGGCTATACGGAGCATTACCGACCCAAAACGTAAGCTTTTAGACTTTACCTTAAGCCAGGTGAAAAGTGAATCTTCGTTCTTGCCATTCACTTTCCGTTTCACCAGCAGATCCATCTTCGTCTTAAAGCCATTACCTGGCCTTACATACTCGATTGAATTGAAAATCTCGTTTCCCACGCCAGGCTCCTGCATTCCAAATTGATTACACGGAACTCCGTAGACTTTCAACGGACACAGAGGTGTGTTGAACTCGTCGATTAATGCATTCATTTGGTAATATTGTTCGGCGGTTAAATCTCAAAACGTCGCGACGTTTGTGATGATCACCACTTGTCCTGCGTTTTGCGAAAAAGATATGCTTTTTCCATCCTTAAGTAGCTGGTCACTGAAATCGTGAAACGTCCGTTTTCCGGACGCTGTTGTTGAGCAATTCGATACAACGCCATCTTGGCTGGTAGCCATCGTCATCGATAACGCACATAAAAATCGTTTGCAGTTAGTAAGGACACTATAGAGTTAAGTGAAACCATTTTCGACACCACGAAAGGAGCCTTACCTCAAAAGCCAACTTTAACTAAACTGCATGTAGTGAAGTTTACAATCCCACCATTAAAACACGGTGCCAAATATCGCAGAAGAATGACACGTATATATATTTATACGCTAGACTCAGCAGTCTATATTATAAAACGGTTCAGTAATTTCTTTGTTCGCCTTGCCGTTTTTACGCCGATATAAAAAAGATCACCGCGTAAAATCAACCGTTTTTAATCGACTTCAAATATTTAGTGGGACAAATTAGATTTTTTCGTTTAAACAAGCGGAGATAATTAAGTACATGCGAGTGTCTGGCCACATTTCTGATTACAAATAATGTAAACATATTTAGGTGATCTACCATATGATCAATTCATCATAGCTTTGCACTTGTATGCGACTTTAGAATGGTCGAAAAAATCACATAAACTGAGTTTTGGGTAAAAACTTCAATTTAAAAGAGCTCAAGTCTTATAACGAGTATTTGACAATTTGTTTTGATAGAAATCAGCTAACTTCGTAAATATAAACAACCAACTATTGTCCGATGTTGGTTTCAGCTCTTTCATGACTTCGCTTCGCTTACTCCGACAATGCAGGTGCCAGGTAGAACCTGCCTAAAGTTTACTTCCATCAGATATTTTAAACAGGTCAGGTATTGATCAGTAGGGTTAAAGACATCACGAGCGTTGAAAAGTTGGAGAAGTCGATTTGGCAAAAAATCCTTCTTGAGGATTCATCTGAAAGGCAGAGGAGGAAGGGATTTACCAAAAAGTTGCCCCCTAGACCTGGCCTGCCTGCATGAAACAAATCCCTTCGAGTTATAAACTACAATTTTGTTGCAAATAGTTAAGACACACATACAACAAAAAATCGTTGTTTTAATGAAATTCTAAGCACAGTAACTCGCACATTACAAAGTTGAATGCATATAAGACTTCATAACGATAAAGTTTTAACATCAGGCAAAACTATCTGCTGTGGCAGTTTATAGCAAGGCCTTCATCAACTTAGAAATATCAGTTATTTAACGTTATTAAAATTCAATGTATTTAGGCTGTAAAGATCAATTAAAACTTACTGCATGCATAGTTTCATCTTTCCACCAGGCAAGATTTTGCGTTGGGTTGGAATTTTCTCTGTTTGTGAATTAATGCTAAAATACTAAAAAAAACTAATCTCAAAAAGACAAAGAAATAGACATACACTTCCCGCCTACAACACCCCAAACGACTTAAATTCACAATAACACACGCTAGATCTAATAGAATTTGACCAGTATGGTCGTCTCACAAACTCTCCGGTTTTGAAAGCCAAAACCGCGTCTGGATATTGAAAATTTTAATGAAATGGCTTCTGCGCGAGGAAATGGCGCGCTTTGCTCCTCTTACATTCGTTCATCAATTCCTGGACATCTTCCTTGAGGTTCATGGGCTGAAATCTCGGCGGATAACGCTTTCTAGGGTTACCATGGTGGTCGATCAGGAATTTTTCGAAATTCCACGTGATGTCAGTGGTGCGAATGGGAGAGAAGAAGAGATTGCTTGGGTCGCCAATCAGGGTGGTAGGATTTGGACACAAGGACTATCAGCAAATGTAGAAACTATATTAGTTAGCATCAAGGACAAGGGCCAACATTACCCGGCATGTTTCAGACTTTACTTCCACCACCCTACCCTCTACCGCGCTAGAGAACATTCCGTATCACAATCAATTTGATTAAAAAGCATCAAATTGTTTTCCGCACGGTACATCCACCATGTCAACAAAGGTTTCTTAAAAATTTCCCCACCTCAAATACGAAGCCGTTTCTTGTGAAGTCGCAAGCACAAGTATAGAGGAAAAACTTGGCCTTATTTTTTATAACTGTACGAAATACAGGCCTCACCTTCAGCCATGTAAAAAGCTTATCTTCTTTCTCTCCGTTAACATCCCGTTTGACCAACAGAGAAAGCCTCGGAATAAAGCCATAACCTGGCCTTACATATCTCACTGAATTCAAAATTTCAATTCCAACTCCAGGCTCCTGTAATCCGAACTGATTACACGGAACACCGTAGATTTTGAAAGGACACGGAGCATCCTTAAACTCATCGATTAATGCATTCATTTGGTGATACTGTTGTACGGTTAGGCCTCAAAATGACGCCACGTTTGCGACGAGCACAATTTGGCCGGCATTCTGCGAGTACGAAAAGTTTTTTCCTCCGACAAGAAACTGATCATCGAAGTCGTAAAGCGTCTGATCACCCGTGAGACAAGTCGAGGACGCGACGTCTTCGCTTCCCGAAAAAGCACACAAAAAATTGGCGCTTAACACAGTTGCGATGTAAGTGAGTGGAACCATCTTCGCTTGACCCAACCAGAAGCGAATAAGGATAGAAGTGAACCGCAGAACATAAGGAAACTTGTTTAACAACACATAAAATTAATGCAAATTTTTGCCTACCAATGCTCGAGTAGGCTTTTGTCTTTGTTAAAATACAAGTGGAACTAATGAGAGGTAACTATATGCTCTCACAACTCCCACGACGGGCTCAAAGATCTACAGGGTGTCCCCAAATAAACAAAAACTTTTGAAATCACTCATTGTCAAAATTTGAATGCCGTGTTCACGAATTTCAGCCCGTGGGATTTAATGCAACTTATAAAATGCTAAATGCTTTGTGTTGCTAGAGAAAGGGGACATGTCGAAGGTCATGGTCCTTGAGATGCACACTTAAATATTGTTATCCGTATTTGTAAATATTGTTAATAAATACCATTTTTGCGAACAAGCAAATTTTACTGCATCATATGCATGCATAAAAATGAGTATGGTAAACATTTATACATCTGTGGGTCCCAACAGAGTGCTTAGGCATTCAAACTCTATCTATAGCATTGTTATGGGTGATTTCAATAGTTTCCGGTTTTTTTGGGACACCCTGTATAAGTGTCTTCGTGATCGTCAAGGCTACGTTCATGCAAGTAAAGAATCTGCATGGCGATTTTTCCGCATATACTGTGAAGCCAGGCCCACACTGGTGAACGTATCCGCACATGCATGCACATGTCCGTGTCCCTGTGACAATTGTCACCCACACAATGTTCATAGTCTGCAGGGAGTATGGTGTGCACCACAGCGTCGTAAAAATGAACACGAATGACAAAATACAGGGTGTATAAAAAAAAACTGCAAATACGATAATTTGTATGCACGAGATCATACATTAGAATTTCAATGACTGTGCAACTAATTACGCTTCTTGAATTTGAAAATACATTTCCCAGGGTTATCAAAACAAGCACACAAAGCGAATTAAACTTATGAGTTCGATTACGAATGGCTCAGTTAAGAACAGAACTAAGAGAATTTCTTGTTTTAAACGTATACGAGCAAACTCAACCTCCGTCTAAAGTCGTGTTTATTGGAAAATCAAGTACATAACACAAGGGTTAGGGAGCGTTGGTAAACATGATAACCCTGGGAAACGTATTTTCAAATCCCAAAAGCGTAATTAGTTGCACAGTCATTGAAATTCTAAAGTGCATACAAATTATGGTATTTGCAGTTTTTTTGATACACCCTGTAGAGAGGGTGAGATACCCAGGTTCCGGTGTGCGGGTATGGGTAGCCTAACTAGCCTTATTTTGTTCAATGAATTTCTATCAGTGTTTCAAATTTCGTTCGATCGAAAAATTCCGTCTAGTGAAAAACCGCCATTACCAACAACCGTTAACGAAATATATAGGCTATAACAATAACCAGTAATACAGGGCTATTTTCGTGATTTCGTTTTCTAAGATTAAAGGAAGCGTGCAGTGAATTTTTGATTTTGGAATAAGAGAATCATCTGTGTAATCCTTGTATTACATATTTATTCCACAAACGGGCAACTTCGTCGGATCCCAATTCACTTTTGACATAGTGAATGTAGTTTGTTATTCATAAAGCAGTACTGCCCTGGCTGCCATTGGTTTTAGTCGATTTGCTGCTCATATACTTTGCAACTCAACAGACTATAAAACATCCGTCAGAATGGGACTTGGATCCGACAAAATATGATCGTGCATGTGAACAGACTCCAGAGGCTCCAGAGTGTTCCTGAAAATGGACGCTTTTGAAGTCACTTAATGTTTGAACTTTGTTATTTACGATGTTTCCACAAGAATGATATCGTAATCCCATTTCAGCAGGGCTATATGCCGATGTACTGAAAGCTAAGTATAGCTTACTTTGAAATGCATGATGTAATAAAATGTTTCATCTCTGCAATTTATAAATCTTTATAACACAACTTTAACTATAAGACGTTCAAAATGTGTGGCTATATACAGAATTCTAAAATTTGCCCGATCCGAAGTGCGATCATCTACGAACAAATTAAAACTTGACAGCATGGGTTAACGGTGACTCGCCCCTTTACATCACATATTACCCCTCTTATCCATATACATCATCATTGTCCATGAGTACCACCGTTGACAACCTGTCAATGCGTAGGAAGAGTTTATAACCACTGAACACAAAAGAGTTTCTGGAGTGAGCAACAATAAACATGCAGTAAACTATAACATAGCATAAATCATTCAAAAATTGCTAGTGATGGGAACTATGCATAGTGCATACCATATGATCATACTGTAAGAACATCAAATTGGAATAAGTAAAACTGGCAGGGAAAAAGAAACAAATTCATGCACGTTAAGAATTTTAGCAGTCGAGCATTAGACAGATGATCAAGCCGTAATAAACACCTTTCTGACACCGCTATATTCCATCACTTTTTTAATGGAACTTACTTAAAATATTTTATTAAAAAGTTGTCGAATGAGCTTGGATATTTCATTAACATCACTGTTTATTAAATTGTAATGTAGACGTTGTGAAAAATATGTGACTGTTATAAAGCATCTGTTTGAAAAACTTTTTTTCGTGAAAATTTCATCCATTAAGGATGATACAACGTTTGCCTAGCACGTGTGCGCACTGCGTACCTATTTTTGTATTAGAAGGGAGGGCCTGACTTCGAAGTAACACCTTCCTTTCTGCTCAATCCGACGAAAATTTAAAGTGTGATATGTTGTGCATAGGATGATATGATAGCGCTCGTTGTCAATATTTTAACACCACTGTCCAGTGGTAAATACGCTCCTCCGAAACCGTTCGCTAAATTTTCTCGCAAACGCACCTATGCACGCCGGACAGCACTTTACCAGGAGTGAAGCTGACTAGTAATACGACATATATGGATGATATATGGACATATATGTATATGATGTATATCAATAACAGACGTAAATAGAAGCAACGAAGTCAACCTGGCGAAGTTGCAATACCAAGATGGCGGCCAATCTAGTTTCTAGCACTATTAAATTCCAACGAAGAAAACTCTTTGTTATCATGTTATTATAATTATTAAAGCAATATTTACACAGAAAGGCTCCCAATACACACGTGGTTTTCAGGGAGATGCAGTAAGTTAGTCTTATAAAATAGATTTGTTGCCATCTTGGTGCTTTAAAACTCTCCATTTTCGACGACTTCAACTGCCTTTAAGAAATGCCCTATTCATGTTCGTTTATATCCGTGATATTAAACTACGCTCTAGATACACAGGACTTTACCTTATTTCAGCACACCTCCCAGTTTTCGGGCGAGTTTTGTTGGTCAGTTTCTCCATTCATATTCCCATCTGATATTCTTCCATTAAGCGCGGCGGTAATCTTTAAACCATTTTCATCTAATAGTGGTTTGCGCTGTGTGACTGCATATTCTTCCGGCAAGGCTTCTTCCAACGAGGGCTTTTCATCCGGTACGACTGTATCTGTCGTGGTATCTTCGTCTGACAGGGGACGAATTACTGGAGGGCACGTTTCTTCTGATGAGATGCCTAATTCCGATGTGGTGTTAACCTCTGATAATGCATCATCATAATCTAATGGAAAATTAACTTTCGGCATGGGAATATTTTCCGTTGGGGTATCGACTTCTGATTGGGTATTTTGTGCCGGTAATGCATTTTCCTCCGCGGTGGCATTTATTTCCGCTGGGGTACTTATTACCGGCGATGTAACTTTTTTCGGTAGGGTGCTTTCATCCGGTAGGGTGCTTTCATCCGGTAGGGTGTTTTCATCCGGTAGGGAACTTTCTTCCGGTTGGGTACCCTCTTCCGGCGGGGCATTTTCTGCCAATAATACATTTTCTCCAGATTCGTCAGGGGTGACTTGGTCTGGAGAATGTGGTGCGGTTTGGTCCATAATGTCAAAATAGTTGTCGTCAGTAAAGAAGGATGCTTCACAAACTGGCCGACTGTTGGTCGGGTGCCACCATTTAGGGCCAGGAGATTGGTCAGCATGAATGATACCGCTTTGCTCTAGAATTTTGCAAAGCTGGGTTAGAACTATTCTCTTCTGAAGCTGGAATATCGGAGTAAAATAATACACAAAATAATTTCAGCAATTTTTAAGGGCTCGACTTCAACGAGAAAACAACTGGGACATCGGGAAAATAACTCTTAAAGTCTTCAAACAGGAATTGACCCAGTTTTGATGAGATTTCCCTGAGTCACAGGGTTGACTTCAGAGTTATACTTCGGTACCCTTTGTGTGTTTTGGCCAAATTTTTATCAAAGTGTTGGAGATAAACATTCACCTGTGAATGTGTCTGTAACGATGTTAGGTCCCTTGGCACAACTTCATCGCCCAGAAATATCTGCAATGTGTATAAAACAATCTAATTTTAACAGGTCTAACGCACAGTCGTTGAACATCAAGTTAATATAACAACCTAATAACACATAACTGAGTCATTCACACGTTTAAATCTATCAAATTGTAGAGACCATGCAGCGGCAAAAATTGCAAGCGAGAAAAGTGGTCTACCTCATCAAGACAAGGCTATTTATTTCTTACGAAATTAATCTAGCGCTGTCAGTTCACTCCTGGTAAAGCCACGTGATATTAAAAGAGCGAAATAGCAAGGTTTGGTAATTTATTTGATATCACACACACACTAAGAATAACTAAGGAAATTCTCGATCTAAAGTTCAAATCACATTCATGACTTGGTTGTGCGGTCATATCATTCCAGATGCTAAAAGAAATCATTCAAAATTCTTAATGTTAACCCCAAACGTTATCTCAGGGAAAGGAGAATGCTTCATAGACGAAGATTATACATCAAGCAAGCCCTGGAAGTTTGCATTCGTTCTAAATTTATCTCAAAGTCGTGCGTTTACAGCGAGGCCCCTATGGCCCTAAGATTGCTTTAGGTGTCCTAAAGTTAATTAATTTTGGCTTCGTTTACGGAAAGTATACTTAGTACATCCAGTGAATCATCAGTTAAGTTCAGTGTTGACTATCACCTACCAAACTACACTATCTTATTTGCTAAAGTATACCCCTGGCAGAAAATTCGAACCCATTCCCATCACCGGTGTGTCTACTCACCACCCAAGCGATGTCGCCAAGGCAAAACATATCGAACACCGGGGATGCTTCACAGGAGACTGGAGCTGAGTTTTGTAGCAACAATTCCGCGGTCGAAGATACGCGTTGTTGCTAGGAAAACAAATGAGGCATGACTGTTAGTTTGTAATAATATAATCTACGAGAAAAACTTAAAGAACTACACGCCGGTTTCCATTCACGACTTTGAATGTTGTTACAAAACTTCATGTAAGCCCCACGAAGGTTACCTACCGTATCGCGGATGAAACAATATTCGCCCAAGATCCCTCTGTCGTTATTGTCCACATAAATATTATCAATCACAACTGAGCCGTGGGTAATGCCGGCCTTGTGCAGCTCGAACAAAACACGTACGATGTCACAAATGACGTCACGCTTTGCCTAAATATGGAGCAGTAATATATTCAGCAGTCAAAGATGGTTCTTACACGACGTATTTCACACAGGTACATTACAGATGAGAAAGAATACCTAAAAATTGAAGCCTAAATAACATACCTTATTAGAAGGTTTGCCTTCTAACCATTTTCGTAGGCTTGTTTCGTAATAAGGAAGCTGAATAAATGCTTTCCTGTGCGTCTATGGGATAAAAAAAGGAAAACACGTTTCACACAAGAAACACATTTACAATGAAGTACAATGAACGAAGTACTACTTTTCATGTCTGATGGTCAAGATTTTGCAATTCTATATCAGGACTATACTTTTAGGGGATACTCCTAATCGATTAAGTTGTGTCTAAACAGTAAAAGCGGGACGTAAAAGCGGGACGGGATATGAACAAAAGTAATCTCACCTTATCATAAAATATAGCTTCGACTTTCATCAAACTTGAATGCTCGACTCGACTGAAAGCGGCGGCCTGTGTCTCGAATAAGTCGGTATCAACTACATCCTCAAAGCTGAATTCCTGCAAATATAAAATATCATTGTAATTAAACAGAGAATTGGTAAGCATTGAACATCATGTAAGGCGGGAGTTCAAAGTAAGGAATCCAGTAGACAAAGATCAGTGACAAACCTTGAGTAAACACTTTTCTCCATTGAACATCGTGACAAACGCGAGCCCCAGTTGCGATGACGCCATCACGTTTTCCATCTCGCCATGCCAGTAGTAAGTTAGTTCCCAGCCTTGTTTAACAAGACCGTTGCTTGCCTAAAGATTTTGGCGATTCGATAATAAGTTATGGGAATAGATTTCAAGAGATGAATTGGACAACTCTGCAAGGTTTTGTGATTTTTTATATAGGTAAACCATTTGCATTATATTCGAAATTCGCTGTGACCTGTTGCCTAAATAAGTCTAAGCACTTACGATAAATTTCTGCAGACCAAACTCAGGATATTGCACGGGTAATTCTGGGAAATTTTCAACGGCGACTTCGGCAAGTTCTCCCTGAATGAAGATACGGACCCGATTTAACAGCAAATCGCTTTATAGTCTGAATCAATCGTTATCCAGGAATGTATGAATACATACATTTTGCTATCAACACTGAACAGTCGCCTCCAACCAGGGGCCGGTTGTATTCAAGCCCGTTTAGCTTAAACGGTGGATAATTCAAAATTAAATAACACTCTTACATCTCTCTTGAATGAGTCAACCTGAATATTATGCACTGATGAATAGTTGTAAACAGCATCTTTGTAATAAGGTTAAAAACATTTAGTTCCCTTGTTGAATAAAACGATAGACTTGTTTTCTATTTTGTATTTAACCGTTTAAGCTAGACGGGCTTGATACAACCGACCCCAGGCAAGTACTGTTGAACAGTCAGTTAACAAGTACTGTCATTAGTTGAAGGTATCAAAAATCGAAGTCATTTCAAAGTTTGTCCATCCTTGATATTTACATACCAAAGCAAGCTTTTCGTCAACAAGAAGTCCGTGTAGCTGCAGCCGTAAATCATTGAGATCATTCTCCACCTGAAATGATTTTAACTGAGTTTAACCTAACAATTCATGTCACAACAAAATTTTTCAAACCGAGTTTTAAAATCTGCGATCACACGAGACACGCAAGTTCGCAATTTGGTTGCAAAATGGGAATCGGTGAAACGGCATTGAATTCATCGTTGTGGGAGGTTTACAATCTTGTTACAACTTCATGACAAGAACTTTGGCGAAGAGATACGACACCTTACCAGTGTGTTGTTAAGTCGTTCAAGAACAAAACAATATTTCACCTGTTTAAGTTCTTCATTATCCACGACTTCATCACTCTGTATAAACGGCAAAAACAATTTACAAATTGTGGTCATGAAAACCCCATCATGCACTGGAGCGAAACTGATGTAAGCCTTTTTTCAAACCTCTTCCAAGTCTTTTTTGTCGGCCAATTTGTGTCGGAATTTTGATTTTACACTCTTTAAATTCTTGCGAATTTCGAGTATTTTTGAGATGTCTGGTTCCCTGTTCAACGATGTCTCTAAGTCGTCCTGAACGAGTAAATAAACGTAAAGAAAGTAACATATATGTTTCATCAAAATAACATACAATTATGCAAACTTGCCGCCCGAAATTCATGAAAACAACCGAATACGATATGAATCAATCAACTGTACCTGAATTCTCGCGCACTCGTCGGCACGTGACCTATAGGACACGACATAATTGGTATTATAATATCATCAGAAACTCAAAAATCTTGCACATTTCGACAGCTATATTTGTCAAAACCTTTTTAGTAAGTTTGTTAACAAATGGCAGCGCTATTACTTCACAACTCTCCGTTAAACTTGTAGCAAAGGGCGCTGAAATGTCTATACGATTTGCTATAGCCTGAATTTATATTTGCTAGACTATTCTACACCGAATGGGGTACTTCACCTACGAATATATATATAAAAATTCCCGCGGAAATCAGCAAGCTACTGTCTGGCAAGTTGGTGTTGATATTTCAACACGCAGAAAAGACAAATTGATGCCCAAAATACCTCAGTTGCTTAACAACAGCAATTTCTTGTTGTAGTTCATTCTTGAGACATTTTATCAATGCCGCGAGAACTTTGATTTCCTCTGCATTATCATCACCTTCCTAAATGCAGAGAAATAATCTATCATCTTACACATTATGAATACTTCAAACTCATGGTTTCAACCGCTTCGACTTTCAAGGTTTTAAATAAAAAAAAACGAGAATTAAAACAATTGTCTCTGGTGTTTACTACACGCAAAGATACGGGCGAATCTTTGCATGTGAAAAGATCCAGACATTAATCTTCTCGCGCTTAGGAAGTCTGACAAAAACAGACCGTTTGCAGACTTTTTCTATGCGAGTTCATCCATTCCCACGCAATACCACTTCACTTCTTAATGCAAAAATGACCTAAAAATGATCTAGATTAAATCACCATTCTGAATTACCTGATTTTCGCTAACCTCTTCAGCGACAGCTTCACTCAACTGCTTCGCAATTGAGTTCACATCAGTAGTCTCATAATCATCTATGCTAAAATCATCATCAGGATCTAACATCTAGCGAGCAAGATTGAGAAAATTTCTAAAACTGTATAATTATACTGTAACCTGAAGGGGGCAAAATAGCCTGTATGCAGGCTTGTTAGAATTTACTTTTACATATAACGACATGCAGGTTGCGTGCAGGCTAGGCACATGCATTCCGAGTTCAACAAAATAGTTATATATTTATAAATAATTAGGCAATTACACGTGAACTGTAACTGACAGCAAAACATTGCCTTATCGTTATAGGTGAAATATGCCAATCAAGTTTTTCAAACTTCAAACAGTCTGATAGATAAAAAAACAAACTTTGGAATCTCGTAAAACAGATTAACAACATTTCGCGTAAGAATTGCTAATATTTCAGCGAGTAACTAAAAAGTTATTACAACAGTACACACCTTTCCTAGTTTCATAAATTCCTCCGAAAGTTTTCTTGAGATATCATCTGTTGTTTGTCGCGCAGATATCCCATCGGATTTTGCTTCCTTTTCCTAAACAATAAATATCAACGTCTGAACAATAAATATCAACGTCTTTGATATATTGATATACAAATGACAGTCAGTTATTTCCAAATCTTTAAGGTTCGCAGATGAAACAGTGCAATAAATGATACATTACCTTCCAGTCTTTGTAATTCTTCACAGCTTCATCGAGCGACTCATCTCCATCATCTAAAAGTAGAATGAAAACAAATTACAGAAGATTAAACTTTATCATTCTAGTTTTCAAATGCAATAAAAATTCTCAAAACCAATGGCACGATTAGGTGAAAAGAGGCTTACATCGGTGATGAAACACACTCAGCTTTTTCAGGGCTTCCTAAAAATAAAGTTGAAAAAAAGTTGTAACGGGTTTTGCGCATAAATTTTCTCTTTTAACAGGCAAATTTTAAACTGAATATACAGTATGTGCATGCAGCAGCAATGTCTCTGGCGTTTACTACACACAAAGATACGGGGAAATCTTTGCATGTGAAAAGATCCAGACTCTTAATCTCTCGCCTTTAGCATGGCAGACAAAATGAACGGTTTTGTGTACCAAATCAAAGCGAGGAAAGTGCAATTGAACCCTTTACTGATGAAAAACATGCTCATGTATATATTCGCCTGAACTTTAGAAAATACCTCGAGTTTTTGCCCGCGGTCGGTGATATTCAAGGATTCGAATTCTCCCAGAAAGCTCTTTGTATTTTCAAACAGTTCTTGTCTTTCGCTGTTTCGACTTTCGACAATTTCTTTCAGTTTATCCTACAAGTTAGAACGACGTAACACGGTAAAACAAGCGCCTTCATGTCTCGTTCAATTTGACCGACGTGAATGGAAGATACTTTATTATAAGATTGCTCATACATGTGAAAAACTCGAAGTTTACCTTGCCGTCGCACGTTCTTATAGATTCTTGTACCAAGTTTTTCATCGAAAAGCATAACTGAATGAGAGGAAACCCAAAATAGAGATTTTGTATCTTCTGACAATGGCTATCTCTCTCATTACAATCTCCTTATACAGGCAAGGTATACAACTAAACAAATAACAACTGACAACAAAGATACCTTTTAAACTTTTAACTCTATCCAAGGTAATTCGGTTTTCGGTATCAGTTACCAAGGATATCGCCACGTCAATATTCGTTGCTCTGTCCTGACCACAGGTGTCGCACATCTGAATAAGTACTTTTACTTTTACTGACGATTTCAACCACTTCAGATTATAAGAAAAGGAGGCTTTACTGGAGAGAGCTTCATTGGGAAAAAGGGGGCTTTTTACAGAGTGGAGGCTTATTTAAAAGGGGGAGTATCAAAAAGAAAGGATTATCTAAGGAGAGGACACTTATTAGAGGAGGGAGCCAATTAGAAGAGATGAACTGTAGGACTGAGGGGCCAAGGGGGTAAGAATAGGCCTATTAGAAGAGGGGTTTATTACAAGGGGAGTATTATCAAAGAAGTGGGCAGTTATTAGAGGAGGGAGCCTATTAGAAGAGATAAAAGGTTTATTAGGGAGATGAGGCGGGGGGAAGCTAGGGAGAGGGTATGATAGGGGTTGTAACCTGAAGAATATGATTCGTACCTTGACTGTTGCAAATCTGTCATCGATGTTATTATTGTTTTCATCTACAAGAGCAAAGAAAGATTTAATCCTATGCCACTAGGTCCGACCGTAGTTCACTGACCTGTTCAGTTGGGAGGTCAAATAAGGCACATGTTTTCCATACCTTGATACATTTGTCCAGTTGCAAACACAGATCATCGTTCTGCTGTTTCACAGTTTCAAAAAGCTTGTTCAAATTACAAATAGTTTCGGCTTGGAACTAAAAAGAAATTATTTGTATTGAACAACCAACTTTACGATGATTCCAGGCAATTCAAAAGAACCAATCAAATGCGATAACTATTTCAAAAGAACCAATCAAATGCGATAACTATATCCGATGAACCAATCACAAGCGCAATATGGCAACCAAAAGTAGCAGTAGTGGTAGTCAAATCTGAACCTTGCTATTGTAAGTAACTGGGCGAAAACCTATAAAACGTTTTACAACTTGCCTTGACTGTTAACTTAAGGCCGTTTAACTCTTGTTTATGGTCTTGCTTGTCCTTGTTTGGCTTCTCTGGACTTGAGTCCTTGTTATTCTCGTTCAGCGGCTTCTCGGCCACACTCTTCTCTATTCTCCCTTTGTCACTGCGCGGCTGAAAGTACAGAGTATATGGCTTCACACACAGTAGCCTGACGACGCGCTTTTAACAATCCTGTAGCTTTCTATGGCGAAATGGTTTTAATATCTGTTCCAGGATAAACCACACAAGAACAACAATTACAACCATGAATCAGGATAACAATTATAACCAGGATAGTGCAAAGTTTCGTAGAATAGCAACGAGGTTAAACGAAGTACTACAATTCGCAAGCAAAGAAGATGCTTGGATCTCAGCGAAAAAATTACAAGAACATTTTAAATCGATTGTACACTTCAAATCGACGATAGCACGTGTGCCAATCATCCGCTCGTCCGCACCCGCATTATTTTTAACCCATAACTGTCATGGAAACTTTTCCGGAAATGTCTTAAAACACGCGCGAACATAATATCCAGCGTTTCCACTTTGAAGGAAATTTCCTTTTCGAAGGAAATTTCGACAAAATGAGGGAAACGAAAAGGAAATGGAATTTTGAAGGAAATTTGGAGGAAAAACCTTATATGCAATTTAGTTACTCTTTAAAAAAGTATTGTAACGTGCTCAATTGTTCAAATCGAGATTTCACATATGAAACGAGGAGTGCATGGCTTCTGGTTAAGTAATAACCTGAACGTCAGGCGTTTCTGTGGATTGCATTGATTGCAGTGAACTCTTAGTCTCTAATAAGTCTTATGCCTGCGCTGCAGGCTGGCCGAGGATTTAGCCCTAAGGCACAGATTAATCAGTGCCTGAGGGTTGTCATGGTAACGACTCACGAGTTGTCACGAGTTGTCGTGGTCAAATGTTTTAAAGTATTAAATATATGGTAATATAATGCTCCTGTCAAATTTAAATTTACATTTCTAAATATGGATAGTAGTAGTGATGCTTCATCTGGTTCTGAGGATGACACCGAGAATGAGATCGAACAGAGAAGCAAACAACCGAGTGCGAAGAAACGCAAGAAAACGTCTAAAAGGGAGCAACCATTTATGGACAGTTGGTTACAGCTTCCCCAGTTCAAGAATTGGCTCGTGAGAAGATTAGCTAATGATCGGAAAGCTAAGCCGTACTGCAAACTTTGTGAACAAATGTTAACTTGTTCAAAAACCGGAATTAAACGGCATGCTAGTAGCAAAAAACATCAAAGTAAAGAGAAATTGACTTCAACAACCATGTCTCTTGGTCATATGGTGAATCAAATCAGAAATGAGAACGATATTGCAACATCTATGGAAGTAAAAATTTGTGCATTTATAGCCGAGCATAATTTACCTTTATCAATCTCAGAAAGTATGGTCAGACTTCTTTCCTCAATGTTTCCAAATGATGCTTCCTTGAAGAAAGTCAAACTTGGAAAACAAAAGGCAACCAATATTCTGCGTCAAGTTCTCGGCTTTGATTATCTTCAGGATATGGTAACATTGTTGCAGTCAAAGATGTTCAGTATAATCATTGATGAAGCTACTGATAAAAGTGCAAAGAAACAACTTGCTATCATTGCTGTTTCTTTGATTTGGAAAAATTTGAGTTGCAATATTGGCTGGTAGACTTGGTCGAGACAGCTGATGGAACTGCAAATGGCATTTATTCAAAGATTAAGGAAACATTCCAAGGAATGAATATTCCAGTTGTAAACATAGTGGGCTATGCTTCAGATACAACAAACGTCATGTTCGGACAGAATCATTCTGTCTCACAGTTGCTGAAATCTGAAATCAGTCATGTTCAAATTGTAAAATGCTCCTGTCATCTTATCCACTTGGTATCATCACAAGCAGCTTTAAAGCTTCCAAAAAGTGTTGAAGACCTGTGTAGAGATATATATGCTCATTTTCACAGGTCTTCAAAAAGACAGGACACTTACAAAGAATTCCAAGCATTTTTTGAAATGGAACCACATAAGATGTTATCTCCATCACAAACCAGATGGCTTTCTTTGCAAGAATGTGTTGCTCGTATATTAGAGCAGTATGAAGCTTTGAAACATTACTTTGTTCTTGTAGCAAGTGATGACCCATCTAATACCAATGACCGAATTCTTGCTTCACTTCGGAATCGATTTGTTCAAGCATACCTAGAATTTTTAAGTTTTCAACTTGAGAGATTTAATGGATTTAATCGGTTATTTCAAAGCGAATTCCCTCTCCTACACTCTCTTAAACCAGAAGTGGAGAAACTTATCAAAGAAATTGCTAGTGATTTCATGGATATCCCCACTGTGAAAACAATGCAAGCAGATCAAATTGATCCCACAAACACTGAACACCATGTTCCATTGCAACAAGTTTACATTGGCCTTGGAGCCAAAGCTACTATCCAAGAAATTGAGCATGGTGCAACAAAACAGGATGTAGAAAAATTCTATACTGATTGTAGGAATTTCTTAATTGAAAGCATCCTGCAAATCCAAAACCGCTTTGATTTAAAAGCAGAATATCATGAAATTGTCGAGTGCCTAATGCCAAGTAATGCTTCTTCAGTGATGCCAGGATCACTTGGAGAAATTTGCAAAAAGTTGCCTTACCTTAGTAGCATTCTTGATGTCAAAAATCTGGATATGGAATGGCGGAAACAAGCATTTGAAGATAAGGCTAGTCCAGATCTTCAATGGTGCGATTACTGGAAGATGATTCGTGATTGTAAGACAGTGTCTGGAGAAGCAAAGTATCCCAACCTTATGAAATTTGTGGCAACATTGGCTTCATTGCCTTTTTCAAATGCTGCAGTAGAAAGAATATTTAGTCAACTCAAACTTGTGAAAACAGATCACAGAAACAACTTGAAGTCTTCATCACTGATTTCCCTGCTTCAAAGCAAAATGGCAATGAAGAATGGCCATTACTGTGCTGCTAGCCTTAAACCAAGCAAAAGATTATTAGGACTTGCCTCCGCAATGAAATCCAATGCAACTGATGAAGAAGTAAAACAATAAAGCATGAATTTTTAAGCAAGTTGAAGGTTTAGACTTTAGAGATATATAAGATTTTTATAACTTATGTTGGTGCATGTCAAGGGTCTAAATATTTATATTAATATTTTGTTGATATTAAAATATTTCATTAATTATGGACATCCATCAGACACAAATAACATATTTGTTATTCTATAGTGAACTATAATTAAGAGTATTTTGACTTTTTTTGAGTATATTATATATTGTCAGGTATCAATTTATCTCATTTACACTGGGAACATATGAAGGAAATTTGAAGGAAATTTGATCATTTTTTCGAAGGAAATTTGCTGTAAAAAAAGGAATTTAGGCCTAGAAAAAGGAAATATACGATTTCAAAAGTGGAAACACTGATAATATCCACTGAAGTTCCGATTTCAAAATGGCTAGAGCCGCTTTAGCCCAAATCACTGCATTAGCCGCAGTATTTTGAGCGTTTTTCTGGCGATAACGCTAATGAAATTGGACGCAAACATTGCTTTTAACTGGACCAAGATCAAGGAGATTCTAGGTTAGTGGTATCGCTTTCAAATCTATAAACTATTGCCTAATTGGTAAGTTAGTGAGAGAATCTACGCGGATGTAAATCGTACTATACATTCGCTAGTATATAAGCATCGCGACAAGTTACTACGGGTTGATATTTCATATTTCGAGTCGATGCAAATCGTCGGCTGTCGCCTCGGGTAGTCGAGCGATCGCTTCTGATGTTGTTTGAGAACGTGACAGAATCATGAGGGATTTAGAGTGAGCTGTGTTTGCATAATCTACCCAACCTCAAAATATGCCCGGTTTCATTATACGTCGGTGCACGCAGGCTAGGTTTTAATAGATTCTTCAAAAGCTACCTTCATGAGATGTGCAATTCCTAGACTAGTGGAGAATTCCTAGCTTAGTGGAGAATTCCTAGCTGAGTGGAGAATTCCTAGCTTAGTGGAGAATTTCTAGCTTAGTGGAGAATTCCTAACTTAGTGGAGAATTCCTAGCTTAGTGGAGAATTCCCAGATTAGTGGAGAATTCCTGGCTTAGTGGACAATTCCCAGATTAGTGGAGAATTCCTAGATTAGTGGAGAATTCCTGGCTTAGTGGGATCAAATAAATCACCGTTAATAGATTGATAGATGTAATAAAACCTGGAACGCTAACTTGGCCGCCATCTTTGAAGCCAAATGTGAAGGTTTTCTGAGTTTTGGAACGTTTGAGACGTTTGAGTAATTATCTATAGGAATGTCTAGAACTATGTAAAATAACAACAACGAAAAACAGAGACAAAAACTCAGTTTTTTATTCAATTTTTGGCTTCAACCAAATATTACGCTAAAAATAAGATATGCTAGTCTTATTTTTTGCAATATAAGCATACTAAAGTATCTTCTTTTCGGAATCAAAAGTTGGTCTATTATTATGCAAGTGATCCATTGAGCGTTAAAATAATCAATTCCCATTCTTACGCACGTGTTATATAGAATCCGACCAATGCAGTGGGGAAGTTATCGCCTACTACAAATTTGACCGATCTTTTAGAGATGTGTGCTTTGGCCACAATGCCCATAAAGAGAGAAACGTGGTGAGGGATATTTCAGAAGGCATAGCGAACAGCGCAGCCCGTTTCTACGATCATTATAAAATATCATATCTCTACGTACCCAGTCTATACGGTTACGAATGGGGCTCGACCTTCTCTGTCAGTATCTGGTTCAAAAACGTAGAAATTGTACGGGACGAAATCCGAGGTCTCATTAATAATGGCCCAGCGGCTATACAGAAACAAAATCAGCACAAATCATTCCGGAGATCTCCGACAACACCAAACACCTTAGGAAGCTGGCAAATACGAATTGCATCGCAAAAATTCATTGGTGCATCCATCGTGACATCACACTCAGCCAAAACCTGGCAGAACATAACGACTGCTATTTCAGACCATTGGCATCACTTTGTGATGACCTACGACGGTTCGACGATCTCGTTTTACCACAACAGCCACCTTAAGCTGACCGATTCGAGTTGCTATGGCAACATTCTCAGCAAAAATTCCCAGGTTGTGATGGGACACACGAAAACGAGAGCGCGTAACGGGAGTGGAGAGATGAAAGACGTGTATTTTAATGGCTACATGGACGAAGTGATATTGTTCAAAAAAGCCCTGACCGCTAAACAGGTTACAAGACTTTACCAGCTTAAGGTTGTTTAAACATTTTAAATAATACGAACCATTTAAAAAGCTGAATATTCATTTCACACTGCCGTGTTGGATGCCTTACTCCCAACTCTGACAAAATATTTTTAATTGAAAAACACTTAATTAATTTTGTTACTAAGCCTATGACTGATATATGCTTTCTTAATTTTGACGCTATTATACTAATTTGTTTAACTTATTTTCGTTTATATTTTGTTAATATGATTTGTAACGAATGTGTTGATATGATTTCTAATGAAATATATTTGTAACGAAGTTGCTTCCAACAGATCGGAAGAAACGAAAAGGCAGACAGTTATCTAAAGTAGGAAAAGGGACTTTTAGCCCCTATTGTTTCAGCCGTGGAGAAATATCACTTTAAACAAAACTTGGGGAGATAAGTGAATTTTAGCCCCCCCCCCTCCCTGTTTACCCGTACGCTCTGTGCAAAACATCATTGCCAACACGTGTATCATTTCTTACCTTATACATGTCCTGAACGCACCCCCGATCCCTCATGATTTCATTAATACTTTTTCCCGCCTTCCCCGGATAAGAGACCAGAACATTCACCCCTCCTGGAAAATATACAACTCAATTTTCAGTTTGACCTTTGCAATCCGGGAAATAGAGATTTCAAATCGACGTGCATCAAAACAAAACCGTTATTACTGCAAAGCATTATTTCGGGGAAGTTGAAGATTTCACCAATACAAATTGGTCAATGAGTTTAATTTGCATGCGTGTTACTGTTTATTTCATGGATTTAAATCCACATAATCTCAAGTTGAAGTTATAAAATACAGTATCAGTTAGTACGTTATAGAATTTTTTGTTCTGCGGCCAGTTGTATAACTATAAGACTAGTTAATTTTTAACTGTAGTTAAGGACAGAATTACAAAGAACAGAATTACAGAAAAACAAAACTAGAATTTAACTATATATGCAAAATGTAGTTAAAGAGTTTTATACAACCGCTTTCTGTACTCTGTAGGTAACACTGGATGAAAAAATAACAACAAATATATTAAGTTGTTCAACTACATCAACCATACAACTCACCATGCGTGTTTTCCGAAATAAATTTGACACTCACAAGTTGCCCAATGATAAGATTTTTCAATTGCTCAATTCCCTAAATACAGGAATATTGATAAAACAATAAACAACGCGTGTCAAACAGGGCTTGGAAAAAGTGGTAGAATGTGAAAATATGGCACGGCAAAATTCACTATAGTTTATGTATTTATGAGCGGGAAAAATCCTCGAGCTCAAAATAGACAAATGTAGACAAAGTTAAGGAATTTTACGTTAACACTTTTGCTGCGATTTTATGTGCGATTTTTTTCTTTTGATAGATGTGAACGAGTAGTTAGTTACGAATGTTCTGATGTATGAGAACTCTTATTTAAACATCAGTAACTAATTCACTCGTTAACATCGATTGAAAGAAGAAAATCGTACATAAAGTCGCAGCAGAAATTGCAAGTGTAAAAAGGCCTTTACAGACACAGTATTATAATTTTTACGTTTTACAATATTAGCCGTAAGCAAACTTTGCGCAGTTTTTTTAACTCAAAGACTCAAACTCTTTCAGTCTTTCTATAGTATAGTATAATAAGTGTAGTGTTGCATTTTGTTCGTAGTTGGAACCAGTCCAGAGTTCTGCAGTCCAAAATTAAGTTGAGGGCCTTTTAAGTTTAGCGTGTAAACCGATTATTGTATTACATGTCTTACCAATGCGTATGTCATCTCGTTTGCCTCGGGATCACTGGACACAGCACAGTCTGCGAGATGATAAAGTTGTGCAAATGGTCGGACGTCAGCCAATGAGGGTGGCAACTCAACTAAGGTTTCCTTTTTAATTGTTTCTGTGTTGCCAAAATCAATGTACCTCACAGTTACCTTAAAACAAAAAGTTTGTCGGGCAGAATTAGTTCTTTCTTCAAACCTAATGACAGTGAGTTTTCGAACCTAATGACAATTCAGACTGGATGCGATGCCCCTGGGTCTTCAGTAAAAGCAATTTATACTTCTATACTACAGTGTATTTCATTGTTATCTCAAAGACTCAAACTAAATTGGCTATCTAAACCGGATAAATTCTTAAGTATAATTTTTATGTTCATTTTTTTCACATTCGTTTTCATACCAAAACGGTTTCAAACACTGTCATAATTTACAATAGAAGTTGAAGCTAATTTAATTTTCCTTGGATCTAAACTGATAATAAAATAGACAAAAAAGCTCAAACATGACACTTGTATTCAATTTAACAAACTACCAGTTCAAAAAATTTCTTTTCAGAGATCTAGTAAAGGTGATGTTTTTATCACTCCAGTCTACTAAGAGTATGCACATGGGTCAATTTAAGAGACATAATACTAAAACATTTTTAACTTACCATCCCCTGTGAAAGAAACTTGATAACCGAACATCTATACCAAAGATTATCAACAGGGTACATTCCACCATAAATCTACACAAATATATAAAAAAAGTTATCATAATCCAAAAACTAGTGGATATAACTTTATAAAACCATTAAATTTTCTGCAGTTTGGCACAACCCAGAATAACACTTTATCAAGTATCAACAGTGAAAAACTCCACCTAGGAATTGTGTAACTGTTAATCACTAACTAGAAATAATCAAACCTTATTCTTCTGAAGGGAGTTGATGTCAGCAACCTTCAGGCCTGTGGGGCAATAAAACTGTAGTTCATCACTTGCAGTTGACAAATTATGTGCAACGGTTGGCTTGGCAATCTGACCCCAAAATCTGACTGGTGAATCGACTTCTGTGACTAAAATCACTTTTTCCTGTTCCTAGATCGATTAAATAAGATTGCTTTTTCAAGTTGTAATGTTCAGCTATAGCTGGAATCATTAATCATAGCACCATGTTATCTGACCTCACGACTTCTCTGTCGGTCAGAACTCCATTCCTTCTTTTGAGGATGTGATGAGTTTCCATAACCACCTCCATAATCTGAAGTTTCACCACTACCAAACGGCCTTGTCCGAGGTCGTCTGCAATCTGAATCATTCACTCGCTTGTGTTCAGAATACATTTTGCCTCGAGGCTGACCAAAGTCTGACCTGCCTTGCCTAGAAAGAGCATAGATTTTTATGAAGCTTTGAAGCTACAAAGGTAATCAAAGTTATGTGTATTTTAATGCACTCTCTGGTATTTCATGGAGACAAACCACACCATCACTATTTAATATTTATTACAAAATAACATAATATTTTGTACCTTTCTTGTTTGTATCTGTTTCTTTGAGCAATATTTATCTGAAATAAAATGATGCTTAACAAGAGACACGAAATAGTAACCAATAGTTCTTTGTTTACAGCAAACCAAAAATTGGGAAGTACCATTAAGTATTACAATTGTAGCAAATATGTACTATCATAGAATAAGACAAGATTCTACAAAGTATTATGCACAATATTGATTGATTTAATTTGCCAACAATACCTGCAAGCTAACATTTTCAACAGGATTATGAGCCAAGGCATCAACTGCACATTTTGCCATCTCCTCTTGTGGATATCTTACAAAACTATGACAACAAAAAAATTTTAAAATATGCTTTAGACATATATTTGTACAACATCATATTTGCAACAAGGGTATTAGACCAATATAGTAATTGAAGGTAAGGAAGTGAACCATTGCAAATAGACCTGGACAATTTAAAGCATAAAAATTGACCAGCAAAAAATTTTTACTCACGCAAACTGTAGTCTGTTTAAATTCTCTGGGCTATTCCTTAAATCTACTGATTTAATTTCACCGAAGGGTTGAAAAATTTCCATTAGTTTCTCCTAGAAAAAACCCCAAGTCATTAGTTCCCTGGAGTCAATCATCAGATATCTAACAATTGACCTGTAAACTGTATAGTCATAGTTCCACCAAAAAAGTAACAGTCAATCAATACATGGTCTATCTCCTAATGACTATACCTGCCTATGGTGCTGGGATTGGACAAGAATTGGACAAGTTATGTCTGAATCCAAAGATCACTCAATCAGAAAATTCTGCATGTTGATCAAAGGATTTTTTGGCAACATTTTTTGATCACTAAATATCAAATCACTTTGATATTGTGTTTTTAACATCTAACTAAAATCAGTCGACTACTAAGTTTCGTTTTTCAATCAAGCTGGATTGGAATTGTTAAAAAGTCACCATTAATGTTTCCGCTACCACTGAAATGACACAGGCCATAACACCTTCAGTTTCATGGGCTAAGGGTTGAAGTATAAAAATACAAAACTCTGGGTTGGGGTTATAACTTATAAGGGTCATGTTTGGTTTAGAGCACTCTCCTGTGCAAAACTGAAGATATTTGGAAGAAAGAATTAGTGGTTGGAATCTTGTTGGTTTGCAGAACAAGTCTATGCCAAGGGTCCATTCTTGGCATGTGGTAGAGAGCATTGAACAAATTTGGAATAACAGGTTATCAGTGATGGGGGGCCGGGGGGGGAAGTCTTATTGAAATAGACGTCCCATCCCATTGGAGTATAATTTGGCCATTGGCCTAATTTTGGGAACATTACCATTACATACTCAACATTATTAAGTAATCATACCACCACATGAACACAAAGCAACAGATCAAAACATTCAGCATACAAGAGTACAAACCTTCGTCCAATCTGACGGGATTCTGCCCACATAAACGTCAAATGTAGTCTGCCATCCTCTTCGTTCAGTTTCTCTCTCGTTGCTGTTGCCTGACCTACGAGGACTTTGATCATGTTTTTCCGACATCGGCGAGCGATCGGAGCCAAATTTTGACTTCTCGGACGAGCTCTGCATCGATATAAACTACTCACCACCCTTCGCTGCCCTCGAACAATATTTTAAATGATTTTTTCGACAATTTTCTAGCGAAACATCGGTGATTCCCCCACGTGTTGTTTTTCCTGCTGATTTCCCTGACAATATTACGTTACGAATGATTATTCTGAGCAGTGAGCCCAACGTTTGCATAAATTTGCACAGCAACATAGTATTATTCATGACCGTATTTCATGTAAGCCTTAACTAAGTGGATCAATGACTTAGAAAATAGATCAAGATTCAAGTCAAAATTATGTCTGAGGTTGGAGAAGTATAAAATATCTATTTTCTTACATATTACGCTTTATTTATTTACTTCTTTGTTTGTTTCTACGTGTTTCTAGAGGTTGAAAACGTTTTTTGAGGCCTTGTTGAGGAGGTAGTTTTTTATGTCTTTCAGACTAGCTTTGTCTGCTTTGATGCGACATTTTCCGTGTTTATCTTTGGCATGTATTATTTGCATGTACGATATTATAATATAAAACAGTCTGTTGTTATCACGCTTTCTTTATGAAGTCATTGTGACCATAAATGACCTAATATAAGAAATTGTTAGATTGTTACTTTGTTGTCATGTGACTGTCAAATGTATATAGTGACCCCACGCCAAGGTCATATTAGAATCTTATTAATAAATAAGTGGATGGTTGAAGGAGCACTCTCCAATGCCAACATTGTCTTTGTTACAGTCTGTTGTTTTGTCATGCTCAGGCATGTTTATAGATAGGTGTTTGTATTTATAGGAACTCAGATTTTTTGGCTGCTGTAGTCACTGACAAGGACGGTGTGCCCATAGTGAAAGGTACCACTGCTGGTGTAAAATTGTAAATACAATAATTATTACCATTGTCATTACCATTCACTAAAGTAGTATGGTCACACCATACCCATCATGATGATTCCAACATCCCTAGTAATTATATATTTACTAATCAGAAACAATTTCCCAAAATTCAATGGTACATAGATAAATTTTTTATCTACCTCTCTGATCAACACTCTCTGTAACCAGATGGTAAAGAAACTACTTTAGAATTGCAGAATCTTGTCATGTGTATGTTTGCCCCACCTTGTTCTCCTAACTTGTAATCTTCATTCGTCTCACTATTATAAATATTTCTCTCAAATCCTTTTACTCACCAGCAACCCAAGACAAAGTGCCAAACAATGTTTTAAGAGGAAGCTTTCTAGCAACTTTTGCATCTGCAACTGAACAAGTAAAGACAACTTTCATTAGAGCAACACTATGTTTAAAATACTAGGATTGTGTTGCTTTCATATGACATCAGTTTGACTGGGAAAGATGAAAATCAATTTCCAAATACAAAACTTTTTTCAGAACTTTGGTCAGTTCAAACCACTGTCTAACACATTTTTTATGCTTCATTCTAGGCAAGCAAACTTGGTCTTTCAAAGAATAAAACTATTGTTTGCTCATTTTCATCATTTCAAGTATGTTACCTTCAGGCATACATAGTTAATGACAATATGTTTTTTTTCAATTTTTTCCTGCCCCTTCATACTCCATACTGCCATTTCAGATATATACAAGTAAATATAATACATAAACAACGTATTTATATTTCAGGTCGTCCAGTTTAATTTTCTTCCACTAGTTGTGACAATAGTTGCAACAAGTCAAGCCAACACAGGTATGCAAAAGTGACAAGTGTAAAAGTTAGGTTGGTTCAAGTTTGGTCCAGTGTTTTTATAGAAGAAAATCACATTATAAATGCAAATAATTTCAAAACTCTCTGTTCCTAGAGGATTAGTAAGGTCGGCCTTTTTCATCCAGCACAAAGCGTACACTGAAAGAAACCTAAACTAAATTACGCTCGGTAGTTTCCAGGTTTTTTATTTTATTTTTTTAGGATTGATCCTCAGTTTAGAAAACGAATTCTCAGACGACGTGAAGGAGATGTCTTCTGCAATTCGCGCAATTTCAAAAGATTAAATAAACGATTTTATATATACATTACTCACTATAGTCACGAGTCACGACTAATTTCTGACTGAATAATCATGTGTGGAAGCTCAATTAATGCAATTACATTTTTATAAAGATAACTGGATAAAGTGTAAAAAACTGGGTTTAAAAAATGGGGAAATCCTCTCGTTAATTCTCTTGAAATTTTGCGTGCATCTCCTTTGAATGTATGTGAACGATCTACCATGTCCATGGTCAATAACGAACATTCAATACTCTCATTCACACTCATGAGAAAAATAGCACCAAAAACCACACCAAAATTCAAGATGGATTGCAAGTGTAAAACTGGCTGAGGCTGATACTTCTTCAATGTGGAAGTTTTTAAACTTCCCAATGTGCCAACGCACATGCGCATCGAAGATAGGAAAATCCACTCGTATGTATGTACAGTCAACATCATTCTTTTTCCGGCTTATATTCCAATATACTTTTCAAAACGCTCTGTTGGGACTTGATGGACTGGTGACTAGGCGGTCTTTGAGCAGCAGCGTCGAGGGAGTTGGTCGGAGGAACGTACACACTTTGCTGAGATGCGGCGCGTGCTGAATGACGGGAAGGCGGCACGCGATTCTGATGAGAGAACACGCGAGGGGAACATCGCGATTCGAGTTTACTGCGAATTTCTAAAACAACAGAAAATAGTTGTCGTCAGCCCGTCTCAAATGACGGGCCTTTTCCCAAGTGAAAAAGGCTAATTGTCAACACACTTTAATATCTCCAGTACTTTACCTTCGATTTGAGCGTCACTGGTTCCCGGTCGAGGTTTGAATGGAGAGCTGGGTTTCAGTTCACTTGCAATCCAATTTGATTTCACTCCATTTTGAGATGCGGGTCTGCGGACAAACGAGATATTTTAGAAAAGTTGGAACTATTAACAAACTTGATTCATTGTGGAAATTTAATTATACAATCGTAAACCCTATTGTGTCAATTAGGCAGACTTTTTAAAGGGAATAGTTTTAGGTCCACATTAACACAATAGCAATTAGCAAGACTGGTTTGGATTTTATTTCAACTATGGCTATACCACCATCCCTAGCCTAGGTTTCGCTGGCCTGTCACTCGCTCGTGATTGGCTAAACTCGTAGTATTATATCACATTTAATTGATCCATATGCATCTTCTCCGGCTCAATAAAAGCGGGTAGTGTTGGTACATATTGAAGGTGAAGCTATCGCATTTGATAAATGATAGATACAAACGAAAATTAGCGTATTTGCACCTCGGTTTTTGCAATTCCTCAACCGCAAAAGTTTTCTGCGTTTCTCCTATGTTATCCTTGTCTTGAAGTTGCTTGGATTTTCTTCCTTGTTTTTCGTTATACTCTTTAATGGCGTCTATATCAAGTGTGCTTTCGTGTTGCAACAACTGATCTTCGTAGATTGGCGACCGCACCGCTTGCTGGTAGCCCTCACGAAATTCAAAGTCCGACGTTGATATGGCACGAATCATATCGAGAACGAGTTCTTTTTCTGCAATTGAAATAGTTTTTCAATGCTGAACTTACGAAAGCCCTAGCTGATTTGTACTGAGTCTAAGTAGAACTAGTCAGGTCTCGATTATTCAACAAGGAGTTGAAACGTAAAGCGAACTATTTAACTCTCTAGTACGTTCAATTTTTCACTCAACATGCCTCATCATAATACATGAAGTTAGTGAACCCACCTCTACTGGGAGCATTGACAAGCCAGGATTGAACAGCAGTGATTGAATCTGTTTGCAGAATATTACACAATGTTTCCATCACCTACAATTCAGGAATTGCCATGAAAATGCGCAAACAGAAATTGGCAAGTGGCATCTCATCAACTGTGATGCCGTCAATAATATGATAATATAAACCGCGATCTGAGTAACTTAGTAGTTTGGCCACTAATATATTTGTTGCAGCAGCACCTTTTGGCCTACAGTAACTGCAAAAATCTTAAAAAAAGCAAGTATTTTGGGGAAATGAAACATACCCATCCTTCGTTATCTGTGACAGACATTATGTGTTCCAGCGGCCTCTCAGACGCTTGTCGTGAACACTGTCTTGATGCTGGTGGCATCTCATGGTTCCCTGGAGTCCTGGGTTTATCACCTAAGAGTATAATATAGGATTGAAAGAACTTTTGAACTGAGCCATGATATAATGCTGGTTTTAATGTTGGTGCCTACCATACATTTACTGGACAATGATTTAAATGACCAAGTGCAAAATGTTGGTAATGTAATTACCATGATAGCAATGATCAGATCATGGTAATATTGGCAATGATACTGTTGCTGACAGACCTACCATTTCTGGATGGTGGGATACCTCCATTCACAGCTTCCCTTGATGCAATTGGCCTCTCACTCTGCCGAGAACTTGGTGGCTGTAGTAGTCCAGTTTTGCTGATAGTTGGATGGCGTTTTCTTAAACCTGCCGCTTCTGTTAACTTTGCAAGCTCCTCTCTCCAAGTCTGTGTTATGGGTACTAAAATACGATACGAAGTAAGACATATAACCACTACCGTTATTCGTACTAAACTGGTCGCATTAATACAGTAAATAATAAATTGCATGCAGTGAAGACAAATACTAATATGAATGTGCTCTTTACCGACTAGAAGAAAACCTTAGGCAAAAAAACAAAAATATCTTTCAAAACAAAAATTTCGAGTATTAGAAGCTAAAGTGAACTCGTAACTATGACAACAACTGTGTCACGCTTTGCAAACACAAAAGGCAAATCCGTAAACCCCGACCAAATAAGACTCCATAAAATTTATTTACCGAATACAAAATCCTTAAACAAAGTACAGACATAAAAGGTTCCTTACCTAAGCCAATTCCCGGTACAGCTTTTTCCTTACATGTCACAAAAGATGTCGAATTTAAAGGCTTCGTAGTCCCCTTACGCGACCGGTTCCTTCAGCGGGCAAAGCTGGAGTTTTGACCAAAAATCTTGCCGGATTTTCGTGCGAGTTGCTGTCTATCACCGTACAAACAGGAACATCTAGCAAGCCTTTAGATGGATAACTCTTTTCGGATGCGGATTGTGGCGCAAAAAAAGGACTCTTGCTTGATCGTTGGGGAAAGCTGGCACTTCGACTATGCAAGCCTTGTCTTGAAGGCGATTTCGAGTCGAACGCATATCGGCTTGTTCGCGGCAACTCGTTTAAACTGTCGGAAATTAGTTTGCCGCGGCTTAGAAGCTTCCTATCTGTTGCCACCTCATGCATTGTCGCCATTTATGCCACAAAGATTAAAGTTTAAACGTCAAGTTTTTCCAAATATTCGTGTATACCTTTTGAATTGAAGTGCTGTGTTAATAAATAATGAGTGTATCAAATTACTCTGTACTAATGTAAATTGAACACGTTGTCATGGAATTATTCGAACAAGGTAAATAAAAACACAACGGGCTTGTTTGCAAGTCGAATTAGTTTTAATCGAAATATACTCGTGGGATTAAACAATAAATTGGGCAACAAGGTATTCCGTATTTTCTTTCTTTTAACATTCAAGGCACAAAAAATGAAAGGGGCAAAAAAACAAGGGGCAAAATTGATTGGTTGAACATGGGTCAAAATCAAAGCACGGGTCAAAAAGCGTGGTAATTCTCCTCACAGACCACACAGAACCATCCTTACTGACAGTTCATACCCACAATCTTGTACACAAAAACAAGCAATTTAAAAAGCAAGTAAAGGGTAACATGGTAGAACTATAGTAATTACCAACTTGTACAATTGCAAAAGGATGGCACAAATGCTTAACACTAAACCGAAATACGTTTATTACAAAAATTTGAACGAACGAAAAACAAGGGAAATCGCAAACGCAACATCACTTCGCCCAACATTGACCACAAAAAACACCGTGGGTTCATCATGCTTCCGAGTTGGTTTTGGTGAAAACTAGGTGGCAGCTATGATGATTCCGGATCATAGAAAATCAAATAAATATAATAAAACCAATCGAGTATTTGTACCAATAACTAGTTATTTGTAGACGTAGTTTAACAACCGCGTGCGCCATCTTATTAGCATTTTTGTTGGGTTACATTGTAAAGCATACAATGAAATAACCAATAATTTAAAATATTAATTCGATGGCCAAAAGACGTAGTTGGGTTAGGAAATATGATTAGGAAACCTTTTGAGTAACCTTTTGGATGCGTATGGAGACAGAGCCGATTCATTTGTTCAGAGAACGGTTATTTCTTCGATGAGATACAAGCTTGCCCAATTATGGCAACATGTTAATTATGGTACATTTCAACCACGGGGATGACAACCAAAATGGCGCATCACGTGACCTGGTGACGCCACGCATGCGCGCGAACGAAGAACACAGAACGAATTCCCTTGTCTTTCCCAAACAAAATACACATATATAAGGACGGTACGAAATAAAATATATGTCTCAATGCTTCATTGGATGATAAATGTATATCACCATGCTTGTATATTGTCCACAACAAAGTTAAACGTTTTAGACGTTTCGTACAATTGGCTCACAGTCAGTGAAACTGATGAATCAGCTATCTGATGGCCGCCTTATTAATAACCATGATCGTCGATATCTTTGCGTAGATCAAACAAGAATCGCTGAGAGTTGACAATCGATAGATAATGTAAAAAATATGATAATCCTTTTATTCGATCCTAAACATGTACGTTTTTCAAAGATCTCGATATTTGAGTTTCAACCAAGCTGGATTTTGACAAAAAAAATGTTCAATGCAACTCTCGTCAACTCTAGTTTATGTGGAAGAAAACGGATTAAAATTTATGTGCCTCAGTTAATATTATTTTGCCAAGGCAAACGATATTGATGGTTTCCGTGGCTTCGTCTTAAATATATATTTGGCCTAGGTTTATATTCAGCTTTCACCCAACATCAAACGGTATATAGGTTCTTAGTAGTTGAACCAGTCTTTACCATCGTGTCTGCATGTGTCTGGAAGATATTTGTCATGTTTGAATAAACAGCATCTTGTAAGAGTATTTGTAACTTATAAGTTTGAAAATGATACAAAGATGCATCACGTTGCTGATGCAAAGTGCAAACTTATTAACGCCGTAATGTAAAAGTATACATGAAGTATAGCTAGGAATAGACGTGGGTTTTAACGTCCAGAATTCACAAATTTAATCCTTAATCTAATCCTTTAGGGTTAGTAGTTTATCTAACCCTATTAGGGATAGGAGTATGAACTTAGAATTACTACAGGATATTTTTAACTCCTTACTGGATAAACGGGTCATATTTAAGATTTATAAGGATTAGAGATTCTTCAGAAAATGTCTGACAATTTTCACTTGCAAAATTCCATGTGGATCTATATATACTATCAACAACCAATGCTATCTTGTATTGCAAGAACAAAACATGCTACTATACTAAGGCATTCATTCAAATATAGCGTTTAACCACTTCCATTACTTTGGGCATGCATGAATATTCTTTCAATAAATCTCTTACCTGAAAACCAATAGATGCTTTACCAGAAATTTGTAATCGTGATTTAATAACCCTTCTATAAAATCAAAAAACTTGATTTAATGTCAAATTGGATAAAAATTTTACCAGCTTTTAGCCTTTAGGGAGCAAATGATCAGACGAAATCTCAAAGAGCAAATGATCAGATGAAATCTCAAAGTCTGGTCTTACCCTATTGTTATATTAGCTTGTTGTTCCTTAGCGTTTCCTGTCCATACTGCTAGTTTGTCCATCTTAGGTCGTATCTGAACTACGGTACCACATACTAGATCTGAATAGTCATCAAAAGCTTCACCAACTAGGCATAATAGCTACAAAGAATGGATTTAGAAATGTTTGAAATATAACTGTTGAAAAAATAAATTATATATATACATATAGCAAAACTGGTAAAAAAGAAGCAATTTACTACAAAAAGGATGCTAGTAGGGTAGAAACAACTTTTCATGTCTGTCAATACCGTTTCTAACCATATCCTGTCTAAGTCTGCACGTTGAGTCCTATTACTATTGATTAGCCAACGACCACCAAGTTTATTCCTTTCATCTTCCCACATCGGTTTTATGCCATCCTAGAAAATGGAGATGTGTTATTAAAGCACGAAAAAACCCATACAAAACATCACTAGATAATAATTATGATACATGATTATGAGATTACCTTAAAAACACTATAATCACAACCAGACTGTAATTTTGCTGCATTCTTTATATGGTTGTATATCGCCCAAAAATCCTCGACCTTTTGTATTTGAGAATTTCCATTATGGATTTATAACAGAAATAATATTAATGCAATATGATTATCTTAAATCATTTTTGATGATAATTTACAATAATTACATCGCTATTTTGCCACAATAGCATAATCAGACAAATAATGCATTTGAAATGCGCAACACTACCAATATTTTGGGGATCAATGACTTTGAAAAACAACAATTATTTCTAAAGAAATGAATAATTATTAAAATTTACATAATAACAAATTGTTAGGCTGGATACCCAACTGACCAACCATGTCTTACTGACCAACCATGTCTTACTGACCAACCAGGTCTAGTCATGAAAATCATTTTTAAAAAGACACAAAGAATATATAGTTAAACAAATTCAAATGTACCCCCAAAACTAGCAAGTACATCATCAAAGGATACAGTATCAAATGTAGTTATAAGTCTCAGATTTGCTTCCCAGGTTTTACCCTTTTCATTCTTATAAAACCACCAAGCCCATTTATTTTGTAATGGATGTTTGACAGCTAATTCCTTCGAAATATCTGGTTCATTCTTGCTTCCTCAGCTACATTCTGTCGAAAAATATTAGTACAATATAAATTAATACTTTTGAACAGATATATTTATTATGGATAAATTTGATCAGTTATTTTGTCTCATGCAATAAGCAGAAATGCAATTCTTCAAAGAGCAAACTTAAATATTTGTTAAATTAAAATATTACAAACATTTGCAACCACTTCATAATCCTTGGGGTTATCAGATGGGGTTAACACATTGTTTCTTCCACAAGATATACAATTTTAGGATCAAATTGAAAGAGGCAAGATGAGCAATGTGTATGAAATTCCAATCAGTATTTCTCAATGTTTTGAATCATTATAAAGTTGCGGTTCTTATTGGTTTTCAACAAATAAATTGCTCAACCCCCTGCCTCCCTGCCTTTGGCAGCACTGTGTAAAATGAGAAGGAAGTTGAAATACAAAAGACTTCAATTTCATGAAGGTTTGAAGGTAAGATCAAAGACTGGTATCATGTTTTTGGTCAATGAACTTTAGTATATTGGCAGACCTACAACCTTCATGAAAATTCCTTCCCATATAGCAGCTAATTTGTCATAGTGTGGCAAAATACCTTGGGCTATATCTAGAGGGGGATTTTTGTTCATTCAAATGTTCAACATTTAAAAGTTGTACATGTGAATATAGATTGTACAATCCTCTTTTGTAACAAAACGAAGTCCACATATTTTAGGCCAATTCCTTTATATGAGAATTCATTTAATTACCATCCTATAAGATTTACAATTGTTGTCCCACCCTAAAAAATCTGATATTTAATTCGTGGCTATTTCTGGACAATGTGTCTATAAACTGGCTTGACCTTGCATCAAGTAGGTTGCATAATTGCTGTTTATTATATCGAATCAAATAAACATCCTTTAACCTATACAGAACAAATCTAATATGAAATTGACACAAATCTATCCTTTTTTGATGAGACCTATATGAAAATCTAATCGAAAACTGACTTAGCGTACACTACACTTTGATAAGGATAAACCTTAGTCATTCTAGTGCAACTCCTGTCTGAAATGTGGCCGAATCACGATTCATTTTGGCACTCTTCTACGCGCGTACCTCTGGTTTCGGGTTTTTCTTTTTCTCCTTTCCTCCTGATTCGTCTCCCGAAGCCATTTCGGTGGGTTATTTATTTGAGAGAAGATCGTAGTTTTTGTTTAATTTTTGAAGCCACACGTGCCAGAAATCAAAGTCGAACTATATATAAATTAATGAAAAATTTACTTTCGTTTGGGATGACGTCACGTGTTTTTCTACCCACAACGCACGCAAAGAATTCAACGAGGTCACAGGATCAACCACTGAGCTATAATAATCAATCGCGGTGGTTATCTTGGTTATCTATGGATATGGTAACGAAATACCACATTATCGTAGGCTCACAATTAAAGCCGCATAGGTCAGCTATTATACCCCATCAAAAACCACCGTAAATTCGTAACTGCGCGTGGTTGTGACATTAAAAAATAAAAATATTCAAGCTCTAAGCCTCCCCAATCAATAACAACCTGTTGTGGTTGTTCTTGACTGACTCCATATCTATAAGACTATGACTGAAATCACTGCGGGTAGTATCAAGATGATGGTAGTATCTATTAAGAGTACTAGGGCCTTTATAAAAGATATATTGGAAAACGTTTCGAGTTTGAGAGCAGGTTGCGTACATGGCTACATGCCTCTCATGAAAACAGCAATTGCTGAGGTTAGCATGTTTAAATAAAGTTTTATCATGGTTTTATGTATGTATGTATTGATTATAAGAATTACTTTATGTGTCCACATAAATATAGTAAAAAATGCCAACATCACACCCTGGGGATGAAAAGATTTTGTTTCAGTGCAATTGGAGCTAAGCCCCATTCAATAACAGCTATACCATGAATAACTGCTGTATATTTTCTGTACCAGGCTGGTTTCAGTAGCAAAAACAACAAGAATTTAATTTTTAAATTTTATTTCAGAACAATCAAAAGTATTCTTGGCTGAGAAGCATCCATTACTACAACAGAAGAAAAAACAAAATGAGCTAAATCAAAACTGCTGAATAGGCCATTTGAATAGGCCATACACCTAGAACATAGGTGCATAACTGCAAAACATCCATGAAACATACCTTTTTGCCAGTTCCTACTTTGGCTTTCTTCGTGCCTCTGACCTTTTTCATTCTGTTTTTCTTTTCCTTCAGCTGCTTACGAGCTGTTTTTGCTTTTTCCATCAAACCATGCTAAAGCAATAAAATCACACATTTAGCACCTTGAAAACTTGACAAATAACACATTGCTTAGTATATAATAAGACACCTTACTCAGTAAGCATTAAAATAATTTCTAAACATTTTCCCATAGACAGAAATTTAACATTTTAAACTTAGGGTTTTGTAGGTGGAAACCCAT